>NW_026947699.1:0-330692 GCF_034190915.1 Cavia porcellus | reverse complement strand
ACGGGGTGGTGCGCATTGTATGGGTGTGAGTTACATTACATTCACTAGTGGGAGTGAGAAAAACATCACGGGGTGGTGCGCATTGTATGGATGTGTGTTACATTAGATTCACTAGTGGGAGTGAGAAATACATCACGGGGTGGTGCGCATTGTATGGGTGTGTGTTACATTAGATTCACTAGTAGGAGTGAGAAAAACATCACGGTGTGGTGCGCATTGTATGGGTGGGTGTTACATTAGATTCACTAGTAGGAGTGAGAAAAACATCACGGGTGGTGCGCATTGTATGGGTGTGTGTTACATTACATTCACTAGTAGCAGTGAGAAAAACATCACGGGGTGGTGCGCATTGTATGGGTGTGTGTTACATTAGATTCACTAGTAGGAGTGAGAAAAACATCACGGGGTGGTGCGCATTGTATGGGTGTGTGTTACATTAGATTCACTAGTAGGAGTGAGAAAAACATCACGGGGTGGTGCGCATTGTATGGGTGTGTGTTACATTAGATTCAGTAGTAGGAGTGAGAAAAACATCACGGGGTGGTGCGCATTGTATGGGTGTGTGTTACATTACATTCTCTAGTAGGAGTGAGAAAAACATCACGGGGTGGTGCGCATTGTATGGGTGTGTGTTACATTACATTCACTAGTAGGAGTGAGAAAAACATCACGGGATGGTGCGCATTGTATGGGTGTGTGTTACATTACATTCACTAGTAGGAGTGATAAAAACATCACGGGGTGGTGCGCATTGTATGGGTGTGTGTTACACTACGTTCACTAGTAGGAGTGAGAAAAACATCACGGGGTGGTGCGCATTGTATGGGTGTGTGTTATACTACATTCACTAGTAGGAGTGAGAAAAACATCACGGGGTGGTGCGCATTGTATGGGTGTGTGTTACACTACATTCACTAGTAGGAGTGAGAAAAATATCACGGGGTGGTGCGCATTGTATGGGTGTGTGTTACATTACATTCACTAGTAGGAGTGAGAAAAACATCACGGGGTGGTGCGCATTGTATGGGTGTGTGTTACATTAGATTCACTAGTAGCAGTGAGAAAAACATCACGGGGTGGTGCGCATTGTATGGGTGTGTGTTACATTACATTCACTAGTAGCAGTGAGAAAAACATCACGGGGTGGTGCGCATTGTATGGGTGTGTGTTACATTACATTCACTAGTAGCAGTGAGAAAAACATCACGGGGTGGTGCGCATTGTATGGTTGTGTGTTACACTACATTCACTAGTAGGAGTGAGAAAAACATAACGGGGTGGTGCGCATTGTATGGGTGTGTGTTACATTACATTCACTAGTAGGAGTGACAAAAACATCACGGGGTGGTGCGCATTGTATGGGTGTGTGTTACATTGCATTCACTAGTAGGAGTGAGAAAAACATCACGGGGTGGTGCGCATTGTATGGGTGTGTGTTACATTACATTCACTAGTAGGAGTGAGAAAAACATCACGGGGTGGTGCGCATTGTATGGGTGTGTGTTACATTACATTCACTAGTAGGAGTGAGAAAAACATCACGGGGTGGTGCGCATTGTATGGGTGTGTGTTACACTACATTCACTAGTAGGAGTGAGAAAAACATCACGGGGTGGTGCGCATTGTATGGGTGTGTGTTACACTACATTCACTAGTAGGAGTGAGAAAAACATCACGGGGTGGTGCGCATTGTATGGGTGTGTGTTACACTACATTCACTAGTAGGAGTGAGAAAAACATCACGGGGTGGTGCGCATTGTATGGGTGTGTGTTACATTACATTCACTAGTAGGAGTGAGAAAAACATCACGGGGTGGTGCGCATTGTATGGGTGTGTGTTACATTAGATTCACTAGTAGCAGTGAGAAAAACATCACGTGGTGGTGCGCATTGTATGGGTGTGTGTTACATTACATTCACTAGTAGCAGTGAGAAAAACATCACGGGGTGGTGCGCATTGTATGGGTGTGTGTTACATTACATTCACTAGTAGCAGTGAGAAAAACATCACGGGGTGGTGCGCATTGTATGGGTGTGTGTTACATTACATTCACTAGTAGGAGTGAGAAAAACATCACGGGGTGGTGCGCATTGTATGGGTGTGTGTTACATTAGATTCACTAGTAGGAGTGAGAAAAACATCACGGGGTGGTGCGCATTGTATGGGTGTGTGTTACATTACATTCACTAGTAGGAGTGAGAAAAACATCACGGGGTGGTGCGCATTGTATGGGTGTGTGTTACATTACATTCACTAGTAGGAGTGAGAAAAACATCACGGCGTGGTGCGCATTGTATGGGTGTGTGTTACATTACATTCACTAGTAGCAGTGAGAAAAACATCACGGGGTGGTGCGCATTGTATGGGTGTGTGTTACATTACATTCACTAGTAGGAGTGAGAAAAACATCACGGGGTGGTGCGCATTGTATGGGTGTGTGTTACATTACATTCACAAGTAGGAGTGAGAAAAACATCACGGGGTGGTGCGCATTGTATGGGTGTGTGTTACATTACATTCACTATTGGGAGTGAGAAAATCATCACGGGGTGGTGCGCATTGTATGGGTGTGTGTTACATTACATTCACTAGTGGGAGTGAGAAAAACATCATGGGGTGGTGCGCATTGTATGGGTGTGTGTTACATTATATTCACTAGTGGGAGTGAGAAAAACATCACGGGGTGGTGCGCATTGTATGGGTGTGTGTTACATTACATTCACTAGTGGGAGTGAGAAAAACATCACGGGGTGGTGCGCATTGTATGGGTGTGTGTTACATTACATTCACTAGTGGGAGTGAGAAAATCATCACGGGGTGGTGCGCATTGTATGGCTGTGTGTTACATTACATTCACTAGTAGGAGTGAGAAAAACATCACGGGGTGGTGCGCATTGTATGGGTGTGTGTTACATTACATTCACTAGTAGGAGTGAGAAAAACATCACGGGGTGGTGCGCATTGTATGGGTGTGTGTTACATTAGATTCACTAGTAGGAGTGAGAAAAACATCACGGCGTGGTGCGCATTGTATGGGTGTGTGTTACATTACATTCACTAGTAGGAGTGAGAAAAACATCACGGGGTGGTGCGCATTGTATGGGTGTGTGTTACATTACATTCACTAGTAGGAGTGAGAAAAACATCACGGGGTGGTGCGCATTGTATGGGTGTGTGTTACATTACATTCACTAGTAGGAGTGAGAAAAACATCACGGGGTGGTGCGCATTGTATGGGTGTGTGTTACATTACATTCACTAGTAGGAGTGAGAAAAACATCACGGGGTGGTGCGCATTGTATGGGTGTGTGTTACACTACATTCACTAGTAGGAGTGAGAAAAACATCACGGGGTGGTGCGCATTGTATGGGTGTGTGTTACACTACATTCACTAGTAGGAGTGAGAAAAACATCACGGGGTGGTGCGCATTGTATGGGTGTGTGTTACACTACATTCACTAGTAGGAGTGAGAAAAACATCACGGGGTGGTGCGCATTGTATGGGTGTGTGTTACATTACATTCACTAGTAGGAGTGAGAAAAACATCACGGGGTGGTGCGCATTGTATGGGTGTGTGTTACATTACATTCACTAGTAGGAGTGAGAAAAACATCACGGGGTGGTGCGCATTGTATGGGTGTGTGTTACACTACATTCACTAGTAGGAGTGAGAAAAACATCACGGGGTGGTGCGCATTGTATGGGTGTGTGTTACATTACATTCACTAGTAGGAGTGAGAAAAACATCACGGGGTGGTGCGCATTGTATGGGTGTGTGTTACACTACATTCACTAGTAGGAGTGAGCAAAACATCACGGGGTGGTGCGCATTGTATGGGTGTGTGTTACACTACATTCACTAGTAGGAGTGAGAAAAACATCACGGGGTGGTGCGCATTGTATGGGTGTGTGTTACACTACATTCACTAGTAGGAGTGAGAAAAACATCACGGGGTGGTGCGCATTGTATGGGTGTGTGTTACATTACATTCACTAGTAGCAGTGAGAAAAACATCACGGGGTGGTGCGCATTGTATGGGTGTGTGTTACATTACATTCACTAGTAGCAGTGAGAAAAACATCACGGGGTGGTGCGCATTGTATGGGTGTGTGTTACATTACATTCACTAGTAGCAGTGAGAAAAACATCACGGGGTGGTGCGCATTGTATGGGTGTGTGTTACATTACATTCACTAGTAGCAGTGAGAAAAACATCACGGGGTGGTGCGCATTGTATGGGTGTGTGTTACATTACATTCACTAGTAGGAGTGAGAAAAACATCACGGGGTGGTGCGCATTGTATGGGTGTGTGTTACACTACATTCACTAGTAGGAGTGAGAAAAACATCACGGGGTGGTGCGCATTGTATGGGTGTGTGTTACACTACATTCACTAGTAGGAGTGAGAAAAACATCACGGGGTGGTGCGCATTGTATGGGTGTGTGTTACATTACATTCACTAGTAGGAGTGAGAAAAACATCACGGGGTGGTGCGCATTGTATGGGTGTGTGTTACATTAGATTCACTAGTAGCAGTGAGAAAAACATCACGGGGTGGTGCGCATTGTATGGGTGTGTGTTACATTACATTCACTAGTAGCAGTGAGAAAAACATCACGGGGTGGTGCGCATTGTATGGGTGTGTGTTACTTTACATTCACTAGTAGCAGTGAGAAAAACATCACGGGGTGGTGCGCATTGTATGGGTGTGTGTTACATTACATTCACTAGTAGCAGTGAGAAAAACATCACGGGGTGGTGCGCATTGTATGGGTGTGTGTTACATTAGATTCACTAGTAGGAGTGAGAAAAACATCACGGGGTGGTGCGCATTGTATGGGTGTGTGTTACATTACATTCACTAGTAGGAGTGAGAAAAACATCACGGGGGTGGTGCGCATTGTATGGGTGTGTGTTACATTACATTCACTAGTAGGAGTGAGAAAAACATCACGGGGTGGTGCGCATTGTATGGGTGTGTGTTACATTACATTCACTAGTAGGAGTGAGAAAAACATCACGGGGTGGTGCGCATTGTATGGGTGTGTGTTACATTACATTCACTAGTAGGAGTGAGAAAAACATCACGGGGTGGTGCGCATTGTATGGGTGTGTGTTACATTACATTCACAAGTAGCAGTGAGAAAAACATCACGGGGTGGTGCGCATTGTATGGGTGTGTGTTACATTACATTCACTAGTAGGAGTGAGAAAAACATCACGGGGTGGTGCGCATTGTATGGGTGTGTGTTACATTACATTCACTAGTAGGAGTGAGAAAAACATCACGGGGTGGTGCGCATTGTATGGGTGTGTGTTACACTACTTTCACTAGTAGGAGTGAGAAAAACATCACGGGGTGGTGCGCATTGTATGGGTGTGTGTTACACTACATTCACTAGTAGGAGTGAGAAAAACATCACGGGGTGGTGCGCATTGTATGGGTGTGTGTTACATTACATTCACTAGTAGGAGTGAGAAAAACATCACGGGGTGGTGCGCATTGTATGGGTGTGTGTTACATTACATTCACTAGTAGGAGTGAGAAAAACATCACGGGGTGGTGCGCATTGTATGGGTGTGTGTTACATTACATTCACTAGTAGGAGTGAGAAAAACATCACGGGGTGGTGCGCATTGTATGGGTGTGTGTTACACTACATTCACTAGTAGGAGTGAGAAAAACATCACGGGGTGGTGCGCATTGTATGGGTGTGTGTTACACTACATTCACTAGAAGGAGTGAGAAAAACATCACGGGGTGGTGCGCATTGTATGGGTGTGTGTTACACTACATTCACTAGTAGGAGTGAGAAAAACATCACGGGGTGGTGCGCATTGTATGGGTGTGTGTTACACTACATTCACTAGTAGGAGTGAGAAAAACATCACGGGGTGGTGCGCATTGTATGGGTGTGTGTTACATTACATTCACTAGTAGGAGTGAGAAAAACATCACGGGGTGGTGCGCATTGTATGGGTGTGTGTTACATTAGATTCACTAGTAGCAGTGAGAAAAACATCACGGGGTGGTGCGCATTGTATGGGTGTGTGTTACATTACATTCACTAGTAGCAGTGAGAAAAACATCACGGGGTGGTGCGCATTGTATGGGTGTGTGTTACATTACATTCACTAGTAGCAGTGAGAAAAACATCACGGGGTGGTGCGCATTGTATGGGTGTGTGTTACATTACATTCACTAGTAGGAGTGAGAAAAACATCACGGGGTGGTGCGCATTGTATGGGTGTGTGTTACATTAGATTCACTAGTAGGAGTGAGAAAAACATCACGGGGTGGTGCGCATTGTATGGGTGTGTGTTACATTACATTCACTAGTAGGAGTGAGAAAAACATCACGGGGTGGTGCGCATTGTATGGGTGTGTGTTACATTACATTCACTAGTAGGAGTGAGAAAAACATCACGGCGTGGTGCGCATTGTATGGGTGTGTGTTACATTACATTCACTAGTAGCAGTGAGAAAAACATCACGGGGTGGTGCGCATTGTATGGGTGTGTGTTACATTACATTCACTAGTAGGAGTGAGAAAAACATCACGGGGTGGTGCGCATTGTATGGGTGTGTGTTACATTACATTCACAAGTAGGAGTGAGAAAAACATCACGGGGTGGTGCGCATTGTATGGGTGTGTGTTACATTACATTCACTATTGGGAGTGAGAAAATCATCACGGGGTGGTGCGCATTGTATGGGTGTGTGTTACATTACATTCACTAGTGGGAGTGAGAAAAACATCATGGGGTGGTGCGCATTGTATGGGTGTGTGTTACATTATATTCACTAGTGGTAGTGAGAAAAACATCACGGGGTGGTGCGCATTGTATGGGTGTGTGTTACATTACATTCACTAGTGGGAGTGAGAAAAACATCACGGGGTGGTGCGCATTGTATGGGTGTGTGTTACATTACATTCACTAGTGGGAGTGAGAAAATCATCACGGGGTGGTGCGCATTGTATGGCTGTGTGTTACATTACATTCACTAGTAGGAGTGAGAAAAACATCACGGGGTGGTGCGCATTGTATGGGTGTGTGTTACATTACATTCACTAGTAGGAGTGAGAAAAACATCACGGGGTGGTGCGCATTGTATGGGTGTGTGTTACATTAGATTCACTAGTAGGAGTGAGAAAAACATCACGGCGTGGTGCGCATTGTATGGGTGTGTGTTACATTACATTCACTAGTAGGAGTGAGAAAAACATCACGGGGTGGTGCGCATTGTATGGGTGTGTGTTACATTACATTCACTAGTAGGAGTGAGAAAAACATCACGGGGTGGTGCGCATTGTATGGGTGTGTGTTACATTACATTCACTAGTAGGAGTGAGAAAAACATCACGGGGTGGTGCGCATTGTATGGGTGTGTGTTACACTACTTTCACTAGTAGGAGTGAGAAAAACATCACGGGGTGGTGCGCATTGTATGGGTGTGTGTTACACTACATTCACTAGTAGGAGTGAGAAAAACATCACGGGGTGGTGCGCATTGTATGGGTGTGTGTTACACTACATTCACTAGTAGGAGTGAGAAAAACATCACGGGGTGGTGCGCATTGTATGGGTGTGTGTTACATTACATTCACTAGTAGGAGTGAGAAAAACATCACGGGGTGGTGCGCATTGTATGGGTGTGTGTTACATTAGATTCACTAGTAGCAGTGAAAAAAACATCACGGGGTGGTGCGCATTGTATGGGTGTGTGTTACATTACATTCACTAGTAGCAGTGAGAAAAACATCACGGGGTGGTGCGCATTGTATGGGTGTGTGTTACTTTACATTCACTAGTAGCAGTGAGAAAAACATCACGGGGTGGTGCGCATTGTATGGGTGTGTGTTACATTACATTCACTAGTAGCAGTGAGAAAAACATCACGGGGTGGTGCGCATTGTATGGGTGTGTGTTAAATTAGATTCACTAGTAGGAGTGAGAAAAACATCACGGGGTGGTGCGCATTGTATGGGTGTGTGTTACATTACATTCACTAGTAGGAGTGAGAAAAACATCACGGGGTGGTGCGCATTGTATGGGTGTGTGTTACATTACATTCACTAGTAGGAGTGAGAAAAACATCACGGGGTGGTGCGCATTGTATGGGTGTGTGTTACATTACATTCACTAGTAGGAGTGAGAAAAACATCACGGGGTGGTGCGCATTGTATGGGTGTGTGTTACATTACATTCACAAGTAGCAGTGAGAAAAACATCACGGGGTGGTGCGCATTGTATGGGTGTGTGTTACATTACATTCACTATTGGGAGTGAGAAAATCATCACGGGGTGGTGCGCATTGTATGGGTGTGTGTTACATTACATTCACTAGTAGGAGTGAGAAAAACATCACGGGGTGGTGCGCATTGTATGGGTGTGTGTTACATTACATTCACTAGTAGGAGTGAGAAAAACATCACGGGGTGGTGCGCATTTTATGGGTGTGTGTTACATTACATTCACTAGTAGGAGTGAGAAAAACATCACGGGGTGGTGCGCATTGTATGGGTGTGTGTTACATTACATTCACTAGTAGGAGTGAGAAAAACATCACGGGGTGGTGCGCATTGTATGGGTGTGTGTTACATTACATTCACTAGTAGGAGTGAGAAAAACATCACGGGGTGGTGCGCATTGTATGGGTGTGTGTTACACTACATTCACTAGTAGGAGTGAGAAAAACATAACGGGGTGGTGCGCATTGTATGGGTGTGTGTTACACTACATTCACTAGTAGGAGTGAGAAAAACATCACGGGGTGGTGCGCATTGTATGGGTGTGTGTTACACTACATTCACTAGTAGGAGTGAGAAAAACATCACGGGGTGGTGCGCATTGTATGGGTGTGTGTTACATTACATTCACTAGTAGGAGTGAGAAAAACATCACGGGGTGGTGCGCATTGTATGGGTGTGTGTTACATTACATTCACTAGTAGCAGTGAGAAAAACATCACGGGGTGGTGCGCATTGTATGGGTGTGTGTTACATTACATTCACTAGTAGCAGTGAGAAAAACATCACGGGGTGGTGCGCATTGTATGGGTGTGTGTTACATTACATTCACTAGTAGCAGTGAGAAAAACATCACGGGGTGGTGCGCATTGTATGGGTGTGTGTTACATTACATTCACTAGTAGGAGTGAGAAAAACATCACGGGGTGGTGCGCATTGTATGGGTGTGTGTTACATTACATTCACTAGTAGGAGTGAGAAAAACATCACGGCGTGGTGCGCATTGTATGGGTGTGTGTTACATTACATTCACTAGTAGGAGTGAGAAAAACATCACGGGGTGGTGCGCATTGTATGGGTGTGTGTTACATTACATTCACTAGTAGGAGTGAGAAAAACATCACGGGGTGGTGCGCATTGTATGGGTGTGTGTTACATTACATTCACTAGTAGGAGTGAGAAAAACATCACGGGGTGGTGCGCATTGTATGGGTGTGTGTTACATTACATTCACTATTGGGAGTGAGAAAATCATCATGGGTGGTGCGCATTGTATGGGTGTGTGTTACATTACATTCACTAGTGGGAGTGAGAAAAACATCATGGGGTGGTGCGCATTGTATGGGTGTGTGTTACATTATATTCACTAGTGGGAGTGAGAAAAACATCACGGGGTGGTGCGCATTGTATGGGTGTGTGTTACATTACATTCACTAGTGGGAGTGAGAAAAACATCACGGGGTGGTGCGCATTGTATGGGTGTGTGTTACATTACATTCACTAGTGGGAGTGAGAAAATCATCACGGGGTGGTGCGCATTGTATGGCTGTGTGTTACATTACATTCACTAGTAGGAGTGAGAAAAACATCACGGGGTGGTGCGCATTGTATGGGTGTGTGTTACATTACATTCACTAGTAGGAGTGAGAAAAACATCACGGGGTGGTGCGCATTGTATGGGTGTGTGTTACATTAGATTCACTAGTAGGAGTGAGAAAAACATCACGGCGTGGTGCGCATTGTATGCGTGTGTGTTACATTACATTCACTAGTAGGAGTGAGAAAAACATCACGGGGTGGTGCGCATTTTATGGGTGTGTGTTACATTACATTCACTAGTAGGAGTGAGAAAAACATCACGGGGTGGTGTGCATTGTATGGGTGTGTGTTACATTAGATTCACTAGTAGCAGAGAGAAAAACATCACGGGGTGGTGCGCATTGTATGGGTGTGTGTTACATTATATTCACTAGTAGCAGTGAGAAAAACATCACGGGGTGGTGCGCATTGTATGGGTGTGTGTTACATTACATTCACTAGTAGCAGTGAGAAAAACATTACGGTGTGGTGCGAATTGTATGGGTGTGTGTTACATTAGATTCACTAGTAGGAGTGAGAAAAACATCACGGGGTGGTGCGCATTGTATGGGTGTGTGTTACATTACATTCACTAGTAGGAGTGAGAAAAACATCACGGGGTGGTGCGCATTGTATGGGTGTGTGTTACATTAGATTCACTAGTAGGAGTGAGAAAAACAACACGGGGTGGTGCGCATTTTATGTGTGTGTGTTACATTAGATTCACTAGTTGGAGTGAGAAAAACATCACGGGGTGGTGCGCATTTTATCGGTGTGTGTTACATTAGATTCACTAGTAGGAGTGAGAAAAACATCACGGGGTGGTGCGCATTGTATGGGTGTGTGTTACATTAGATTCACTAGTAGGAGTGAGAAAAACATCACGGGGTGGTGCGCATTGTATGGGTGTGTGTTACATTACATTCACAAGTGGGAGTGAGAAAAACATCACGGGGTGGTGCGCATTGTATGGGTGTGTGTTACATTACATTCACTAGTAGGAGTGAGAAAAACATCACGGGGTGGTGCGCATTGTATGGGTGTGTGTTACATTACATTCACAAGTGGGAGTGAGAAAAACATCATGGGGTGGTGCGTATTGTATGGGTGTGTGTTACATTACATTCACTAGGGGGAGTGAGAAAAACATCACGGGGTGGTGCGCATTGTATGGGTGTGTGTTACATTACATTCACTAGTAGGAGTGAGAAAAACATCACGGGGTGGTGCGCATTGTATGGGTGTGTGTTACATTACATTCACTAGTGGGAGTGAGAAAAACATCACGGGGTGGTGCGCATTGTATGGGTGTGTGCTACATTAGATTCACTACTAGGAGTGAGAAATACATCACGGGGTGGTGCGCATTGTATGGGTGTGTGTTACATTAGATTCACTAGTAGGAGTGAGAAAAACATCACGGGGTGGTGCGCATTGTATGGTATGTGTTACATTAGATTCACTAGTAGGAGTGAGAAAAACATCACGGGTGGTGCGCATTGTATGGGTGTGTGTTACATTACATTCACTAGTAGCAGTGAGAAAAACATCACGGGGTGGTGCGCATTGAATGGGTGTGTGTTACATTACATTCACTAGTAGGAGTGAGAAAAACATCACGGGGTGGTGCGCATTGTATGGGTGTGTGTTACATTAGATTCACTAGTAGGAGTGAGAAAAACATCACGGGGTGGTGCGCATTGTATGGGTGTGTGTTGCATTAGATTCACTAGTAGGAGTGAGAAAAACATCACGGGGTGGTGCGCATTGCATGGCTGTGTGTTACATTACATTCTCTAGTAGGAGTGAGAAAAACATCACGGGGTGGTGCGCATTGTATGGGTGTGTGTTACATTACATTCACTAGTAGGAGTGAGAAAAACATCACAGGGTGGTGCGCATTGTATGGGTGTGTGTTACATTAGATTCACGAGTAGGAGTGAGAAAAACATCACGGGGTGGTGCGCATTGTATGGGTGTGTGTTACATTACATTCACTAGTAGGAGTGAGAAAAACATCACGGGGTGGTGCGCATTGTATGGGTGTGTGTTACATTACATTCACTAGTAGGAGTGAGAAAAACATCACGGGGTGGTGCGCATTGTATGGCTGTGTGTTACATTACATTCACTAGTAGGAGTGAGAAAAACATCACGGGGTGGTGCGCATTGTATGGGTGTGTGTTACATTACATTCACTAGTAGGAGTGAGAAAAACATCACGGGGTGGTGCGCATTGTATGTGTGTGTGTTACACTACATTCACTAGTAGGAGTGAGAAAAACATCACGGGTTGGTGCGCATTGTATGGCTGTGTGTTACACTACATTCACTAGTAGGAGTGAGAAAAACATCACGGGGTGGTGCGCATTGTATGGGTGTGTGTTACACTACATTCACTAGTAGGAGTGAGAAAAACATCACGGGGTGGTGCGCATTGTATGGGTGTGTGTTACATTACATTCACTAGTAGGAGTGAGAAAAACATCACGGGGTGGTGCGCATTGTATGGGTGTGTGTTACATTACATTCACTAGTAGGAGTGAGAAAAACATCACGGGGTGGTGCGCATTGTATGGGTGTGTGTTACATTACATTCACTAGTAGCAGTGAGAAAAACATCACGAGGTGGTGCGCATTGTATGGGTGTGTGTTACATTACATTCACTAGTAGCAGTGAGAAAAACATCACGGGGTGGTGCGCATTGTATGGGTGTGTGTTACATTTCATTCACTAGTAGCAGTGAAAAAAACATCACGGTGTGGTGCGCATTGTATGGGTGTGTGTTACATTAGATTCACTAGTAGGAGTGAGAAAAACATCACGGGGTGGTGCGCATTGTATGGGTGTGTGTTACATTACATTCACTAGTAGGAGTGAGAAAAACATCACGGGGTGGTGCGCATTGTATGGGTGTGTGTTACATTACATTCACTAGTAGGAGTGAGAAAAACATCACTGGGTGGTGCGCATTGTATGGGTGTGTGTTACATTATATTCACTAGTAGGAGTGAGAAATACATCACGGGGTGGTGCGCACTGTATGGGTGTGTGTAACCTTACATTCACAAGTGGGAGTGAGAAAAACATCACGGGGTGGTGCGCACTGTATGGGTGTGTGTTACATTACATTCACTAGTGGGAGTGAGAAAAACATCACGGGGTGGTGCGCATTGTATGGGTGTGTGTTACATTACATTCACTAGTGGGAGTGAGAAAAACATCACGGGGTGGTGCGCATTGTATGGGTGTGTGTTACATTACATTCACTAGTGGGAGTGAGAAAAACATCACGGGGTGGTGCGCATTGTATGGGTGTGTGTTACATTACATTCACTAGTGGGAGTGAGAAAAACATCACGGGGTGGTGCGCATTGTATGGGTGTGTGTTACATTACATTCACTAGTGGGAGTGAGAAAAACATCACGGGGTGGTGCGCATTGTATGGGTGTGTGTTACATTACATTCACTAGTGGGAGTGAGAAAATCATCACGGTGTGGTGCGCATTGTATGGCTGTGTGTTACATTACATTCACTAGTGGGAGTGAGAAAAACATCACCGGGTGGTGCACATTGTATGGGTGTGTGTTACATTACATTCACTAGTACGAGTGAGAAAAACATCACGGGGTGGTGCGCATTGTATGGGTGTGTGTTACATTACATTCACTAGTAGGAGTGTGAAAAACATCACGGTGTGGTGCGCATTGTATGGGTTTGTGTTACATTACATTCACTAGTAGGAGTGAGAAAAACATCACGGGGTGGTGCGCATTGTATGGGTGTGTGTTACATTACATTCACTAGTAGGAGTGAGAAAAACATCAAGGGGTGGTGCACATTGTATGGGTGTGTGTTACATTACATTCACTAGTAGGAGTGAGAAAAACATCACGGGGTGGTGCGCATTGTATGGGTGTGTGTTACATTACATTCACTAGTAGGAGTGAGAAAAACATCACGGGGTGGTGCGCATTGTATGGGTGTGTGTTACATTAGATTCACTAGTAGGAGTGAGAAAAACATCACGGGGTGGTATGCATTGTATGGGTGTGTGTTACATTACATTCACTAGTGGGAGTGAGAAAAACATCACGGGGTGGTGCGCATTGTATGGGTGTGTGTTACATTACATTCACTAGTGGGAGTGAGAAAAACATCACGGGGTGGTGCGCATTGTATGGGTGTGTGTTACATTACATTCACTAGTGGGAGTGAGAAAATCATCACGGTGTGGTGCGCATTGTATGGCTGTGTGTTACATTACATTCACTAGTGGGAGTGAGAAAAACATCACGGGGTGGTGCGCATTGTATGGGTGTGTGTTACATTACATTCACTAGTACGAGTGAGAAAAACATCACGGGGTGGTGCGCATTGTATGGGTGTGTGTTACATTACATTCACTAGTAGGAGTGTGAAAAACATCACGGGGTGGTGCACATTGTATGGGTGTGTGTTACATTACATTCACTAGTAGGAGTGAGAAAAACATCACGGGGTGGTGCGCATTGTATGGGTGGGTGTTACATTAGATTCACTAGTAGGAGTGAGAAAAACATCACGGGGTGGTGCGCATTGTATGGGTGTGTGTTACACTACATTCACTAGTAGGAGTGAGAAAAACATCACGGGGTGGTGCGCATTGTATGGGTGTGTGTTACACTACATTCACTAGTAGGAGTGAGAAAAACATCACGGGGTGGTGCGCATTGTATGGGTGTGTGTTACACTACATTCACTAGTAGGAGTGAGAAAAACATCACGGGGTGGTGCGCATTGTATGGGTGTGTGTTACATTACATTCACTAGTAGGAGTGAGAAAAACATCACGGGGTGGTGCGCATTGTATGGGTGTGTGTTACATTAGATTCACTAGTAGCAGTGAGAAAAACATCACGGGGTGGTGCGCATTGTATGGGTGTGTGTTACATTACATTCACTAGTAGCAGTGAGAAAAACATCACGGGGTGGTGAGCATTGTATGGGTGTGTGTTACATTACATTCACTAGTAGCAGTGAGAAAAACATCACGGGGTGGTGCGCATTGTATGGGTGTGTGTTACATTACATTCACTAGTAGCAGTGAGAAAAACATCACGGTGTGGTGCGCATTGTATGGGTGTGTGTTACATTAGATTCACTAGTAGGAGTGAGAAAAACATCACGGGGTGGTGCGCATTGTATGGGTGTGTGTTACATTACATTCACTAGTAGGAGTGAGAAAAACATCACGGGGTGGTTCGCATTGTATGGGTGTGCGTTACATTACATTCACTATTAGGAGTGAGAAATACATCACTGGGTCGTGCGCATTGTATGGGTGTGTGTTACATTACATTCACTAGTAGGAGTGAGAAAAACATCACGGGGTGGTGCGCATTGTATGGGTGTGTGTTACATTGGATTCACTAGTAGGAGTGAGAAAACCATCACGGGGTGGTGCGCATTGTATGGGTGTGTGTTACACTACATTCACTAGTAGGAGTGAGAAAAACATCACGGGGTGGTGCGCATTGTATGGGTGTGTGTTACATTACATTCACTAGTGGGAGTGAGAAAAACATCACGGGGTGGTGCGCATTGTATGGGTGTGTGTTACATTACATTCACTAGTGGGAGTGAGAAAAACATCACGGGGTGGTGCGCATTGTATGGGTGTGTGTTACATTACATTCACTAGTGGGAGTGAGAAAAACATCACGGGGTGGTGCGCATTGTATGGGTGTGTGTTACATTACATTCACTAGTGGGAGTGAGAAAAACATCACGGGGTGGTGCGCATTGTATGGGTGTGTGTTACATTACATTCACTAGTGGGAGTGAGAAAATCATCACGGTGTGGTGCGCATTGTATGGCTGTGTGTTACATTACATTCACTAGTGGGAGTGAGAAAAACATCACGGGGTGGTGCGCATTGTATGGGTGTGTGTTACATTACATTCACTAGTACGAGTGAGAAAAACATCACGGGGTGGTGCGCATTGTATGGGTGTGTGTTACATTACATTCACTAGTAGGAGTGTGAAAAACATCACGGGGTGGTGCGCATTGTATGGGTGTGTGTTACATTACATTCACTAGTAGGAGTGAGAAAAACATCACGGGGTGGTGCGCATTGTATGGGTGTGTGTTACATTACATTCACTAGTAGGAGTGAGAAAAACATCACGGGGTGGTGAGCATTGTATGGGTGTGTGTTACATTACATTCCCTAGTAGGAGTGAGAAAAACATCACGGGGTGGTGCGCATTTTATGGGTGTGTGTTACATTAGATTCACTAGTGGGAGTGAGAAAAACATCACGGGGTGGTGCGCATTGTATGGGTGTGTGTTACATTATATTCACTAGTGGGAGTGAGAAAAACATCACGGGGTGGTGCGCATTGTATGGGTGTGTGTTACATTACATTCACTAGTGGGAGTGAGAAAATCATCACGGTGTGGTGCGCATTGTATGGCTGTGTGTTACATTACATTCACTAGTGGGAGTGAGAAAAACATCACGGGGTGGTGCGCATTGTATGGGTGTGTGTTACATTACATTCACTAGTACGAGTGAGAAAAACATCACGGGGTGGTGCGCATTGTATGGGTGTGTGTTACATTACATTCACTAGTAGGAGTGTGAAAAACATCACGGGGTGGTGCGCATTGTATGGGTGTGTGTTACATTACATTCACTAGTAGGAGTGAGAAAAACATCACGGGGTGGTGCGCATTGTATGGGTGGGTGTTACATTACATTCACTAGTAGGAGTGAGAAAAACATCACGGGGTGGTGCGCATTGTATGGGTGTGTGTTACATTACATTCACTAGTAGGAGTGAGAAAAACATCACGGTGTGGTGCGCATTTTATGGGTGTGTGTTACATTAGATTCACTAGTAGGAGTGAGAAAAACATCACGGGGTGGTGCGCATTGTATGGGTGTGTGTTACATTAGATTCACTAGTAGGAGTGAGAAAAACATCACGGGGTGGTATGCATTGTATGGGTGTGTGTTACATTACAGTCACTAGTGGGAGTGAGAAAAACATCACGGGGTGGTGCGCATTGTATGGGTGTGTGTTACATTACATTCACTAGTGGGAGTGAGAAAAACATCACGGGGTGGTGCGCATTGTATGGGTGTGTGTTACATTACATTCACTAGTGGGAGTGAGAAAATCATCACGGTGTGGTGCGCATTGTATGGCTGTGTGTTACATTACATTCACTAGTGGGAGTGAGAAAAACATCACGGGGTGGTGCACATTGTATGGGTGTGTGTTACATTACATTCACTAGTACGAGTGAGAAAAACATCACGGGGTGGTGCGCATTGTATGGGTGTGTGTTACATTACATTCACTAGTAGGAGTGTGAAAAACATCACGGGGTGGTGCGCATTGTATGGGTGTGTGTTACATTACATTCACTAGTAGGAGTGAGAAAAACATCACGGGGTGGTGCGCATTGTATGGGTGGGTGTTACATTAGATTCACTAGTAGGAGTGAGAAAAACATCACGGGGTGGTGCGCATTGTATGGGTGTGTGTTACACTACATTCACTAGTAGGAGTGAGAAAAACATCACGGGGTGGTGCGCATTGTATGGGTGTGTGTTACACTACATTCACTAGTAGGAGTGAGAAAAACATCACGGGGTGGTGCGCATTTTATGGGTGTGTGTTACACTACATTCACTAGTAGGAGTGAGAAAAACATCACGGGGTGGTGCGCATTGTATGGGTGTGTGTTACATTACATTCACTAGTAGGAGTGAGAAAAACATCACGGGGTGGTGCGCATTGTATGGGTGTGTGTTACATTAGATTCACTAGTAGCAGTGAGAAAAACATCACGGGGTGGTGCGCATTGTATGGGTGTGTGTTACATTACATTCACTAGTAGCAGTGAGAAAAACATCACGGGGTGGTGCGCATTGTATGGGTGTGTGTTACATTACATTCACTAGTAGCAGTGAGAAAAACATCACGGGGTGGTGCGCATTGTATGGGTGTGTGTTACATTACATTCACTAGTAGCAGTGAGAAAAACATCACGGTGTGGTGCGCATTGTATGGGTGTGTGTTACATTACATTCACTAGTGGGATTGAGAAAAACATCACGGGGTGGTGCGCATTGTATGGGTGTGTGTTACATTTCATTCACTAGTGGGAGTGAGAAAAACATCACGGGGTGGTGCGCATTGTATGGGTGTGTGTTACATTACATTCACTAGTGGGAGTGAGAAAAACATCACGGGGTGGTGCGCATTGTATGGGTGTGTGTTACATTACATTCACTAGTGGGAGTGAGAAAAACATCACGGGGTGGTGCGCATTGTATGGGTGTGTGTTACATTAGATTCACTAGTAGCAGTGAGAAAAACATCACGGGGTGGTGCGCATTGTATGGGTGTGTGTTACATTACATTCACTAGTAGCAGTGAGAAAAACATCACGGGGTGGTGCGCATTGTATGGGTGTGTGTTACATTACATTCACTAGTAGCAGTGAGAAAAACATCACGGGGTGGTGCGCATTGTATGGGTGTGTGTTACATTACATTCACTAGTAGCAGTGAGAAAAACATCACAGTGTGGTGCGCATTGTATGGGTGTGTGTTACATTAGATTCACTAGTAGGAGTGAGAAAAACATCACGGGGTGGTGCGCATTGTATGGGTGTGTGTTACATTACATTCACTAGTAGGAGTGAGAAAAACATCACGGGGTGGTGCGCATTGTATGGGTGTGTGTTACATTACATTCACTAGTAGGAGTGAGAAAAACATCACTGGGTGGTGCGCATTGTATGGGTGTGTGTTACATTACATTCACAAGTGGGAGTGAGAAAAACATCACGGGGTGGTGCGCACTGTATGGGTGTGTGTTACATTACATTCACAAGTGGGAGTGAGAAAAACATCACGGGGTGGTGCGCACTGTATGGGTGTGTGTTACATTACATTCACTAGAGGGAGTGAGAAAAACATCACGGGGTGGTGCGCACTGTATGGGTGTGTGTTACATTACATTCACTAGTGGGAGTGAGAAAAACATCACGGGGTGGTGCGCATTGTATGGGTGTGTGTTACATTACATTCACTAGTGGGAGTGAGAAAAACATCACGGGGTGGTGCGCATTGTATGGGTGTGTGTTACATTACATTCACTAGTAGCAGTGAGAAAAACATCACGGGGTGGTGCGCATTGTATGGGTGTGTGTTACATTACATTCACTAGTGGGAGTGAGAAAAACATCACGGGGTGGTGCGCATTGTATGGGTGTGTGTTACATTAGATTCACTAGTAGGAGTGAGAAAAACATCACGGGGTGGTATGCATTGTATGGGTGTGTGTTACATTACATTCACTAGTGGGAGTGAGAAAATCATCACGGTGTGGTGCGCATTGTATGGCTGTGTGTTACATTACATTCACTAGTGGGAGTGAGAAAAACATCACGGGGTGGTGCGCATTGTATGGGTGTGTGTTACATTACATTCACTAGTAGGAGTGAGAAAAACATCACGGGGTGGTGCGCATTGTATTGGTGGGTGTTACATTAGATTCACTAGTAGGAGTGAGAAAAACATCACGGGGTGGTGCGCATTGTATGGGTGTGTGTTACACTACATTCACTAGTAGGAGTGAGAAAAACATCACGGGGTGGTGCGCATTGTATGGGTGTGTGTTACACTACATTCACTAGTAGGAGTGAGAAAAACATCACGGGGTGGTGCGCATTTTATGGGTGTGTGTTACACTACATTCACTAGTAGGAGTGAGAAAAACATCACGGGGTGGTGCGCATTGTATGGGTGTGTGTTACATTACATTCACTAGTAGGAGTGAGAAAAACATCACGGGGTGGTGCGCATTGTATGGGTGTGTGTTACATTAGATTCACTAGTAGCAGTGAGAAAAACATCACGGGGTGGTGCGCATTGTATGGGTGTGTGTTACATTACATTCACTAGTAGCAGTGAGAAAAACATCACGGGGTGGTGCGCATTGTATGGGTGTGTGTTACATTACATTCACTAGTAGCAGTGAGAAAAACATCACGGGGTGGTGCGCATTGTATGGGTGTGTGTTACATTACATTCACTAGTAGCAGTGAGAAAAACATCACGGTGTGGTGCGCATTGTATGGGTGTGTGTTACATTAGATTCACTAGTAGGAGTGAGAAAAACGTCACGGGGTGGTGCGCATTGTATGGGTGTGTGTTACATTACATTCACTAGTAGGAGTGAGAAAAACATCACGGGGTGGTTCGCATTGTATGGGTGTGTGTTACATTACATTCACTAGTAGGAGTGAGAAATACATCACTGGGTGGTGCGCATTGTATGGGTGTGTGTTACATTACATTCACTAGTAGGAGTGAGAAAAACATCACGGGGTGGTGCGCATTGTATGGGTGTGTGTTACATTGGATTCACTAGTAGGAGTGAGAAAAACATCACGGGGTGGTGCGCACTGTATGGGTGTGTGTTACATTACATTCACAAGTGGGAGTGAGAAAAACATCACGGGGTGGTGCGTATTGTATGGGTGTGTGTTACATTACATTCACTAGTGGGAGTGAGAAAAACATCACGGGGTGGTGCGCATTGTATGTGTGTGTGTTACATTACATTCACTAGTGGGAGTGAGAAAAACATCACGGGGTGGTGCGCATTGTATGGGTGTGTGTTACATTACATTCACTAGTGGGAGTGAGAAAAACATCACAGGGTGGTGCGCATTGTATGGGTGTGTGTTACATTAGATTCACTAGTAGCAGTGAGAAAAACATCACGGGGTGGTGCGCATTGTATTGGTGTGTGTTACATTACATTCACTAGTAGCAGTGAGAAAAACATCACGGGGTGGTGCGCATTGTATGGGTGTGTGTTACATTACATTCACTAGTAGCAGTGAGAAAAACATCACAGGGTGGTGCGCATTGTATGGGTGTGTGTTACATTACATTCACTAGTAGCAGTGAGAAAAACATCACGGTGTGGTGCGCATTGTATGGGTGTGTGTTACATTAGATTCACTAGTAGGAGTGAGAAAAACATCACGGGGTGGTGCGCATTGTATGGGTGTGTGTTACATTACATTCACTAGTAGGAGTGAGAAAAACATCACTGGGTGGTGCGCATTGTATGGGTGTGTGTTACATTACATTCACAAGTGGGAGTGAGAAAAACATCACGGGGTGGTGCGCACTGTATGGGTGTGTGTTACATTACATTCACAAGTGGGAGTGAGAAAAACATCACGGGGTGGTGCGCACTGTATGGGTGTGTGTTACATTACATTCACTAGAGGGAGTGAGAAAAACATCACGGGGTGGTGCGACTGTATGGGTGTGTGTTACATTACATTCACTAGTGGGAGTGAGAAAAACATCACGGGGTGGTGCGCATTGTATGGGTGTGTGTTACATTACATTCACTAGTGGGAGTGAGAAAAACATCACGGGGTGGTGCGCATTGTATGGGTGTGTGTTACATTACATTCACTAGTGGGAGTGAGAAAAACATCACGGGGTGGTGCGCATTGTATGGGTGTGTGTTACATTACATTCACTAGTGGGAGTGAGAAAAACATCACGGGGTGGTGCGCATTGTATGGGTGTGTGTTACATTAGATTCACTAGTAGGAGTGAGAAAAACATCACGGGGTGGTATGCATTGTATGGGTGTGTGTTACATTACATTCACTAGTGGGAGTGAGAAAATCATCACGGTGTGGTGCGCATTGTATGGCTGTGTGTTACATTACATTCACTAGTGGGAGTGAGAAAAACATCACGGGGTGGTGCGCATTGTATGGGTGTGTGTTACATTACATTCACTAGTACGAGTGAGAAAAACATCACGGGGTGGTGCGCATTGTATGGGTGTGTGTTACATTACATTCACTAGTAGGAGTGTGAAAAACATCACGGGGTGGTGCGCATTGTATGGGTGTGTGTTACATTACATTCACTAGAAGGAGTGAGAAAAACATCACGGGGTGGTGCGCATTGTATGGGTGGGTGTTACATTACATTCACTAGTAGGAGTGAGAAAAACATCACGGGGTGGTGCGCATTGTATGGGTGTGTGTTACATTACATTCACTAGTAGGAGTGAGAAAAACATCACGGTGTGGTGCGCATTTTATGGGTGTGTGTTACATTAGATTCACTAGTAGGAGTGAGAAAAACATCACGGGGTGGTGCGCATTGTATGGGTGTGTGTTACATTAGATTCACTAGTAGGAGTGAGAAAAACATCACGGGGTGGTATGCATTGTATGGGTGTGTGTTACATTACATTCACTAGTGGGAGTGAGAAAAACATCACGGGGTGGTGCGCATTGTATGGGTGTGTGTTACATTACATTCACTAGTGGGAGTGAGAAAAACATCACGGTGTGGTGCGCATTGTATGGGTGTGTGTTACATTACATTCACTAGTGGGAGTGAGAAAATCATCACGGTGTGGTGCGCATTGTATGGCTGTGTGTTACATTACATTCACTATTGGGAGTGAGAAAAACATCACGGGGTGGTGCACATTGTATGGGTGTGTGTTACATTACATTCACTAGTACGAGTGAGAAAAACATCACGGGGTGGTGCGCATTGTATGGGTGTGTGTTACATTACATTCACTAGTAGGAGTGTGAAAAACATCACGGGGTGGTGCGCATTGTATGGGTGTGTGTTACATTACATTCACTAGTAGGAGTGAGAAAAACATCACGGGGTGGTGCGCATTGTATGGGTGGGTGTTACATTAGATTCACTAGTAGGAGTGAGAAAAACATCACGGGGTGGTGCGCATTGTATGGGTGTGTGTTACACTACATTCACTAGTAGGAGTGAGAAAAACATCACGGGGTGGTGCGCATTGTATGGGTGTGTGTTACACTACATTCACTAGTAGGAGTGAGAAAAACATCACGGGGTGGTGCGCATTTTATGGGTGTGTGTTACACTACATTCACTAGTAGGAGTGAGAAAAACATCACGGGGTGGTGCGCATTGTATGGGTGTGTGTTACATTACATTCACTAGTAGGAGTGAGAAAAACATCACGGGGTGGTGCGCATTGTATGGGTGTGTGTTACATTAGATTCACTAGTAGCAGTGAGAAAAACATCACAGGGTGGTGCGCATTGTATGGGTGTGTGTTACATTACATTCACTAGTACCAGTGAGAAAAACATCACGGGGTGGTGCGCATTGTATGGGTGTGTGTTACATTACATTCACTAGTAGCAGTGAGAAAAACATCACGGGGTGGTGCGCATTGTATGGGTGTGTGTTACATTACATTCACTAGTAGCAGTGAGAAAAACATCACGGTGTGGTGCGCATTGTATGGGTGTGTGTTACATTAGATTCACTAGTAGGAGTGAGAAAAACATCACGGGGTGGTGCGCATTGTATGGGTGTGTGTTACATTACATTCACTAGTAGGAGTGAGAAAAACATCACGGGGTGGTTCGCATTGTATGGGTGTGTGTTACATTACATTCACTAGTAGGAGTGAGAAATACATCACTGGGTGGTGCGCATTGTATGGGTGTGTGTTACATTACATTCACTAGTAGGAGTGAGAAAAACATCACGGGGTGGTGCGCATTGTATGGGTGTGTGTTACATTGGATTCACTAGTAGGAGTGAGAAAAACATCACGGGGTGGTGCGCACTGTATGGGTGTGTGTTACATTACATTCACAAGTGGGAGTGAGAAAAACATCACGGGGTGGTGCGTATTGTATGGGTGTGTGTTACATTACATTCACTAGTGGGAGTGAGAAAAACATCACGGGGTGGTGCGCATTGTATGGGTGTGTGTTACATTACATTCACTAGTGGGAGTGAGAAAAACATCACGGGGTGGTGCGCATTGTATGGGTGTGTGTTACATTACATTCACTAGTGGGAGTGAGAAAAACATCACGGGGTGGTGCGCATTGTATGGGTGTGTGTTACATTAGATTCACTAGTAGCAGTGAGAAAAACATCACGGGGTGGTGCGCATTGTATGGGTGTGTGTTACATTACATTCACTAGTAGCAGTGAGAAAAACATCACGGGGTGGTGCGCATTGTATGGGTGTGTGTTACATTACATTCACTAGTAGCAGTGAGAAAAACATCACGGTGTGGTGCGCATTGTATGGGTGTGTGTTACATTACATTCACTAGTAGCAGTGAGAAAAACATCACGGTGTGGTGCGCATTGTATGGGTGTGTGTTACATTAGATTCACTAGTAGGAGTGAGAAAAACATCACGGGGTGGTGCGCATTGTATGGGTGTGTGTTACATTACATTCACTAGTAGGAGTGAGAAAAACATCACGGGGTGGTGCGCATTGTATGGGTGTGTGTTACATTACATTCACTAGTAGGAGTGAGAAAAACATCACTGGGTGGTGCGCATTGTATGGGTGTGTGTTACATTACATTCACAAGTGGGAGTGAGAAAAACATCACGGGGTGGTGCGCATTGTATGGGTGTGTGTTACATTACATTCACAAGTGGGAGTGAGAAAAACATCACGGGGTGGTGCGCACTGTATGGGTGTGTGTTACATTACATTCACAAGTGGGAGTGAGAAAAACATCACGGGGTGGTGCGCACTGTATGGGTGTGTGTTACATTACATTCACTAGTGGGAGTGAGAAAAACATCACGGGGTGGTGCGCACTGTATGGGTGTGTGTTACATTACATTCACTAGTGGGAGTGAGAAAAACATCACGGGGTGGTGCGCATTGTATGGGTGTGTGTTACATTACATTCACTAGTGGGAGTGAGAAAAACATCACGGGGTGGTGCGCATTGTATGGGTGTGTGTTACATTACGTTCACTAGTGGGAGTGAGAAAAACATCACGGGGTGGTGCGCATTGTATGGGTGTGTGTTACATTACATTCACTAGTGGGAGTGAGAAAAACATCACGGGGTGGTGCGCATTGTATGGCTGTGTGTTACATTACATTCACTAGTGGGAGTGAGAAAATCATCACGGTGTGGTGCGCATTGTATGGCTGTGTGTTACATTACATTCACTAGTGGGAGTGAGAAAAACATCACGGGGTGGTGCGCATTGTATGGGTGTGTGTTACATTACATTCACTAGTACGAGTGTGAAAAACATCACGGGGTGGTGCGCATTGTATGGGTGTGTGTTACATTACATTCACTAGTAGGAGTGTGAAAAACATCACGGGGTGGTGCGCATTGTATGGGTGTGTGTTACATTACATTCACTAGTAGGAGTGAGAAAAACATCACGGGGTGGTGCGCATTGTATGGGTGTGTGTTACATTACATTCACTAGTAGGAGTGAGAAAAACATCACGGGGTGGTGAGCATTGTATGGGTGTGTGTTACATTACATTCACTAGTAGGAGTGAGAAAAACATCACGGGGTGGTGCGCATTGTATGGGTGTGTGTTACATTACATTCACTAGTAGGAGTGAGAAAAACATCACGGGGTGGTGCGCATTTTATGGGTGTGTGTTACATTAGATTCACTAGTGGGAGTGAGAAAAACATCACGGGGTGGTGCGCATTGTATGGGTGTGTGTTACATTAGATTCACTAGTGGGAGTGAGAAAAACATCACGGGGTGGTGCGCATTGTATGGGTGTGTGTTACATTACATTCACTAGTGGGAGTGAGAAAAACATCACGGGGTGGTGCGCATTGTATGGGTGTGTGTTACATTACATTCACTAGTGGGAGTGAGAAAAACATCACGGGGTGGTGCGCATTGTATGGGTGTGTGTTACATTACATTCACTAGTGGGAGTGAGAAAATCATCACGGTGTGCTGCGCATTGTATGGCTGTGTGTTACATTACATTCACTAGTGGGAGTGAGAAAAACATCACGGTGTGGTGCGCATTGTATGGGTGTGTGTTACATTACATTCACTAGTACGAGTGAGAAAAACATCACGGGGTGGTGCGCATTGTATGGGTGTGTGTTACATTACATTCACTAGTAGGAGTGTGAAAAACATCACGGGGTGGTGCGCATTGTATGGGTGTGTGTTACATTACATTCACTAGTAGGAGTGAGAAAAACATCACGGGGTGGTGCGCATTGTATGGGTGGGTGTTACATTAGATTCACTAGTAGGAGTGAGAAAAACATCACGGGGTGGTGCGCATTGTATGGGTGTGTGTTACACTACATTCACTAGTAGAAGTGAGAAAAACATCACGGGGTGGTGCGCATTGTATGGGTGTGTGTTACACTACATTCACTAGTAGGAGTGAGAAAAACATCACGGGGTGGTGCGCATTGTATGGGTGTGTGTTACACTACATTCACTAGTAGGAGTGAGAAAAACATCAAGGGGTGGTGCGCATTGTATGGGTGTGTGTTACATTACATTCACTAGTAGCAGTGAGAAAAACATCACGGGGTGGTGCGCATTGTATGGGTGTGTGTTACATTACATTCACTAGTAGCAGTGAGAAAAACATCACGGGGTGGTGCGCATTGTATGGGTGTGTGTTACATTACATTCACTAGTAGCAGTGAGAAAAACATCACGGGGTGGTGCGCATTGTATGGGTGTGTGTTACATTACATTCACTAGTAGCAGTGAGAAAAACATCACGGGGTGGTGCGCATTGTATGGGTGTGTGTTACATTACATTCACTAGTAGCAGTGAGAAAAACATCACGGTGTGGTGCGCATTGTATGGGTGTGTGTTACATTAGATTCACTAGTAGGAGTGAGAAAAACATCACGGGGTGGTGCGCATTGTATGGGTGTGTGTTACATTACATTCACTAGTAGGAGTGAGAAAAACATCACGGGGTGGTGCGCATTTTATGGGTGTGTGTTACATTACATTCACTAGTAGGAGTGAGAAAAACATCACGGGGTGGTGGGCATTGTACGGGTGTGTGTTACATTACATTCACTAGTAGGAGTGAGAAAAACATCACGGGGTGGTGCGCATTGTACGGGTGTGTGTTACATTACATTCACTATTGGGAGTGAGAAAAACATCACGGGGTGGTGCACATTGTATGGGTGTGTGTTACATTACATTCACTAGTACGAGTGAGAAAAACATCACGGGGTGGTGCGCATTGTATGGGTGTGTGTTACATTACATTCACTAGTAGGAGTGTGAAAAACATCACGGGGTGGTGCGCATTGTATGGGTGTGTGTTACATTACATTCACTAGTAGGAGTGAGAAAAACATCACGGGGTGGTGCGCATTGTATGGGTGGGTGTTACATTAGATTCACTAGTAGGAGTGAGAAAAACATCACGGGGTGGTGCGCATTGTATGGGTGTGTGTTACACTACATTCACTAGTAGGAGTGAGAAAAACATCACGGGGTGGTGCGCATTGTATGGGTGTGTGTTACACTACATTCACTAGTAGGAGTGAGAAAAACATCACGGGGTGGTGCGCATTTTATGGGTGTGTGTTACACTACATTCACTAGTAGGAGTGAGAAAAACATCACGGGGTGGTGCGCATTGTATGGGTGTGTGTTACATTACATTCACTAGTAGGAGTGAGAAAAACATCACGGGGTGGTGCGCATTGTATGGGTGTGTGTTACATTAGATTCACTAGTAGCAGTGAGAAAAACATCAAGGGGTGGTGCGCATTGTATGGGTGTGTGTTACATTACATTCACTAGTAGCAGTGAGAAAAACATCACGGGGTGGTGCGCATTGTATGGGTGTGTGTTACATTACATTCACTAGTAGCAGTGAGAAAAACATCACGGGGTGGTGCGCATTGTATGGGTGTGTGTTACATTACATTCACTAGTAGCAGTGAGAAAAACATCACGGTGTGGTGCGCATTGTATGGGTGTGTGTTACATTAGATTCACTAGTAGGAGTGAGAAAAACATCACGGGGTGGTGCGCATTGTATGGGTGTGTGTTACATTACATTCACTAGTAGGAGTGAGAAAAACATCACGGGGTGGTTCGCATTGTATGGGTGTGTGTTACATTACATTCACTAGTAGGAGTGAGAAATACATCACTGGGTGGTGCGCATTGTATGGGTGTGTGTTACATTACATTCACTAGTAGGAGTGAGAAAAACATCACGGGGTGGTGTGCATTGTATGGGTGTGTGTTACATTGGATTCACTAGTAGGAGTGAGAAAAACATCACGGGGTGGTGCGCACTGTATGGGTGTGTGTTACATTACATTCACAAGTGGGAGTGAGAAAAACATCACGGGGTGGTGCGTATTGTATGGGTGTGTGTTACATTACATTCACTAGTGGGAGTGAGAAAAACATCACGGGGTGGTGCGCATTGTATGGGTGTGTGTTACATTACATTCACTAGTGGGAGTGAGAAAAACATCACGGGGTGGTGCGCATTGTATGGGTGTGTGTTACATTACATTCACTAGTGGGAGTGAGAAAAACATCACGGGGTGGTGCGCATTGTATGGGTGTGTGTTACATTAGATTCACTAGTAGCAGTGAGAAAAACATCACGGAGTGGTGCGCATTGTATGGGTGTGTGTTACATTACATTCACTAGTAGCAGTGAGAAAAACATCACGGGGTGGTGCGCATTGTATGGGTGTGTGTTACATTACATTCACTAGTAGCAGTGAGAAAAACATCACGGTGTGGTGCGCATTGTATGGGTGTGTGTTACATTACATTCACTAGTAGCAGTGAGAAAAACATCACGGTGTGGTGCGCATTGTATGGGTGTGTGTTACATTAGATTCACTAGTTGGAGTGAGAAAAACATCACGGGGTGGTGCGCATTGTATGGGTGTGTGTTACATTACATTCACTAGTAGGAGTGAGAAAAACATCACGGGGTGGTGCGCATTGTATGGGTGTGTGTTACATTACATTCACTAGTAGGAGTGAGAAAAACATCACTGGGTGGTGTGCATTGTATGGGTGTGTGTTACATTACATTCACAAGTGGGAGTGAGAAAAACATCACGGGGTGGTGCGCATTGTATGGTTGTGTGTTACATTACATTCACAAGTGGGAGTGAGAAAAACATCACGGGGTGGTGCGCACTGTATGGGTGTGTGTTACATTACATTCACAAGTGGGAGTGAGAAAAACATCACGGGGTGGTGCGCACTGTATGGGTGTGTGTTACATTACATTCACTAGTGGGAGTGAGAAAAACATCACGGGGTGGTGCGCACTGTATGGGTGTGTGTTACATTACATTCACTAGTGGGAGTGAGAAAAACATCACGGGGTGGTGCGCATTGTATGGGTGTGTGTTACATTACATTCACTAGTGGGAGTGAGAAAAACATCACGGGGTGGTGCGCATTGTATGGGTGTGTGTTACATTACGTTCACTAGTGGGAGTGAGAAAAACATCACGGGGTGGTGCGCATTGTATGGGTGTGTGTTACATTACATTCACTAGTGGGAGTGAGAAAAACATCACGGGGTGGTGCGCATTGTATGGCTGTGTGTTACATTACATTCACTAGTGGGAGTGAGAAAATCATCACGGTGTGGTGCGCATTGTATGGCTGTGTGTTACATTACATTCACTAGTGGGAGTGAGAAAAACATCACGGGGTGGTGCGCATTGTATGGGTGTGTGTTACATTACATTCACTAGTACGAGTGTGAAAAACATCACGGGGTGGTGCGCATTGTATGGGTGTGTGTTACATTACATTCACTAGTAGGAGTGTGAAAAACATCACGGGGTGGTGCGCATTGTATGGGTGTGTGTTACATTACATTCACTAGTAGGAGTGAGAAAAACATCACGGGGTGGTGCGCATTGTATGGGTGTGTGTTACATTACATTCACTAGTAGGAGTGAGAAAAACATCACGGGGTGGTGAGCATTGTATGGGTGTGTGTTACATTACATTCACTAGTAGGAGTGAGAAAAACATCACGGGGTGGTGCGCATTGTATGGGTGTGTGTTACATTACATTCACTAGTAGGAGTGAGAAAAACATCACGGGGTGGTGCGCATTTTATGGGTGTGTGTTACATTAGATTCACTAGTGGGAGTGAGAAAAACATCACGGGGTGGTGCGCATTGTATGGGTGTGTGTTACATTAGATTCACTAGTGGGAGTGAGAAAAACATCACGGGGTGGTGCGCATTGTATGGGTGTGTGTTACATTACATTCACTAGTGGGAGTGAGAAAAACATCACGGGGTGGTGCGCATTGTATGGGTGTGTGTTACATTACATTCACTAGTGGGAGTGAGAAAAACATCACGGGGTGGTGCGCATTGTATGGGTGTGTGTTACATTACATTCACTAGTGGGAGTGAGAAAATCATCACGGTGTGCTGCGCATTGTATGGCTGTGTGTTACATTACATTCACTAGTGGGAGTGAGAAAAACATCACGGTGTGGTGCGCATTGTATGGGTGTGTGTTACATTACATTCACTAGTACGAGTGAGAAAAACATCACGGGGTGGTGCGCATTGTATGGGTGTGTGTTACATTACATTCACTAGTAGGAGTGTGAAAAACATCACGGGGTGGTGCGCATTGTATGGGTGTGTGTTACATTACATTCACTAGTAGGAGTGAGAAAAACATCACGGGGTGGTGCGCATTGTATGGGTGGGTGTTACATTAGATTCACTAGTAGGAGTGAGAAAAACATCACGGGGTGGTGCGCATTGTATGGGTGTGTGTTACACTACATTCACTAGTAGGAGTGAGAAAAACATCACGGGGTGGTGCGCATTGTATGGGTGTGTGTTACACTACATTCACTAGTAGGAGTGAGAAAAACATCACGGGGTGGTGCGCATTGTATGGGTGTGTGTTACACTACATTCACTAGTAGGAGTGAGAAAAATATCAAGGGGTGGTGCGCATTGTATGGGTGTGTGTTACATTACATTCACTAGTAGGAGTGAGAAAAACATCACGGGGTGGTGCGCATTGTATGGGTGTGTGTTACATTACATTCACTAGTAGCAGTGAGAAAAACATCACGGGGTGGTGCGCATTGTATGGGTGTGTGTTACATTACATTCACTAGTAGCAGTGAGAAAAACATCACGGGGTGGTGCGCATTGTATGGGTGTGTGTTACATTACATTCACTAGTAGCAGTGAGAAAAACATCACGGGGTGGTGCGCATTGTATGGGTGTGTGTTACATTACATTCACTAGTAGCAGTGAGAAAAACATCACGGTGTGGTGCGCATTGTATGGGTGTGTGTTACATTAGATTCACTAGTAGGAGTGAGAAAAACATCACGGGGTGGTGCGCATTGTATGGGTGTGTGTTACATTACATTCACTAGTAGGAGTGAGAAAAACATCACGGGGTGGTGCGCATTTTATGGGTGTGTGTTACATTACATTCACTAGTAGGAGTGAGAAAAACATCACGGGGTGGTGCGCATTGTATGGGTGTGTGTTACATTGGATTCACTAGTAGGAGTGAGAAAAACATCACGGGGTGGTGCGCACTGTATGGGTGTGTGTTACATTACATTCACAAGTGGGAGTGAGAAAAACATCACGGGGTGGTGCGTACTGTATGGGTGTGTGTTACATTACATTCACTAGTGGGAGTGAGAAAAACATCACGGGGTGGTGCGCATTGTATGGGTGTGTGTTACATTACATTCACTAGTGGGAGTGAGAAAAACATCACGGGGTGGTGCGCATTGTATGGGTGTGTGTTACATTACATTCACTAGTGGGAGTGAGAAAAACATCACGGGGTGGTGCGCATTGTATGGGTGTGTGTTACATTACATTCACTAGTGGGAGTGAGAAAAACATCACGGGGTGGTGCGCATTGTATGGGTGTGTGTTACATTACATTCACTAGTGGGAATGAGAAAATCATCACGGTGTGGTGCGCATTGTATGGCTGTGTGTTACATTACATTCACTAGTGGGAGTGAGAAAAACATCACGGGGTGGTGCGCATTGTATGGGTGTGTGTTACATTACATTCACTAGTGGGAGTGAGAAAAACATCACGGGGTGGTGCGCATTGTATGGGTGTGTGTTACATTACATTCACTAGTGGGAGTGAGAAAAACATCACGGGGTGGTGCGCATTGTATGGGTGTGTGTTACATTAGATTCACTAGTGGGAGTGAGAAAAACATCACGGGGTGGTGCGCATTGTATGGGTGTGTGTTACATTACATTCACTAGTAGGAGTGAGAAAAATATCACGGGGTGGTGCGCATTGTATGGGTGTGTGTTACATTACATTCACTAGTAGGAGTGAGAAAAACATCACGGGGTGGTGCGCATTGTATGGGTGTGTGTTACATTACATTCACTAGTAGGAGTGAGAAAAACATCACTGGGTGGTGCGCATTGTATGGGTGTGTGTTACATTACATTCACTAATGGGAGTGGGAAAAACATCACGGGGTGGTGCGCACTGTATGGGTGTGTGTTACATTACATTCACAAGTGGGAGTGAGAAAAACATCACGGGGTGGTGCGCACTGTATGGGTGTGTGTTACATTACATTCACTAGTGGGAGTGAGAAAAACATCACGGGGTGGTGCGCACTGTATGGGTGTGTGTTACATTACATTCACTAGTGGGAGTGAGAAAAACATCACGGGGTGGTGCGCATTGTATGGGTGTTTGTTACATTACATTCACTAGTGGGAGTGAGAAAAACATCACGGGGTGGTGCGCATTGTATGGGTGTGTGTTACATTACATTCACTAGTGGGAGTGAGAAAAACATCACGGGGTGGTGCGCATTGTATGGGTGTGTGTTACATTAGATTCACTAGTAGGAGTGAGAAAAACATCACGGGGTGGTGCGCATTGTAAGGGTGTGTGTTACATTACATTCACTAGTAGGAGTGAGAAAAACATCACGGGGTGGTGCGCATTGTATGGGTGTGTGTTACATTACATTCACTAGTAGGAGTGAGAAAAACATCACTGGGTGGTGCGCATTGTATGGGTGTGTGTTACATTACATTCACTAGTAGGAGTGAGAAAAACATCACGGGGTGGTGCGCACTGTATGGGTGTGTGTTACATTACATTCACAAGTGGGAGTGAGAAAAACATCACGGGGTGGTGCGCACTGTATGGGTGTGTGTTACATTACATTCACTAGTGGGAGTGAGAAAAACATCACGGGGTGGTGCGCACTGTATGGGTGTGTCTTACATTACATTCACTAGTGGGAGTGAGAAAAACATCACGGGGTGGTGCGCACTGTATGGGTGTGTGTTACATTACATTCACTAGTGGGAGTGAGAAAAACATCACGGGGTGGTGCGCATTGTATGGGTGTGTGTTACATTACATTCACTAGTGGGAGTGAGAAAAACATCACGGGGTGGTGCGCATTGTATGGGTGTGTGTTACATTACATTCACTAGTGGGAGTGAGAAAAACATCACGGGGTGGTGCGCATTGTATGGGTGTGTGTTACATTACATTCACTAGTGGGAGTGAGAAAAACATCACGGGGTGGTGCGCATTGTATGGCTGTGTGTTACATTACATTCACTAGTGGGAGTGAGAAAATCATCACGGTGTGGTGCGCATTGTATGGCTGTGTGTTACATTACATTCACTAGTGGGAGTGAGAAAAACATCACGGGGTGGTGCCCATTGTATGGGTGTGTGTTACATTACATTCACTACTACGAGTGAGAAAAACATCACGGGGTGGTGCGCATTGTATGGGTGTGTGTTACATTACATTCACTAGTAGGAGTGTGAAAACATCACGGGGTGGTGCGCATTGTATGGGTGTGTGTTACATTACATTCACTAGTAGGAGTGAGAAAAACATCACGGGGTGGTGCGCATTGTATGGGTGTGTGTTACATTACATTCACTAGTAGGAGTGAGAAAAACATCACGGGGTGGTGCGCATTTTATGGGTGTGTGTTACATTAGATTCACTAGTAGGAGTGAGAAAAACATCACGGGGTGGTGCGCATTGTATGGGTGTGTGTTACATTACATTCACTAGTGGGAGTGAGAAAAACATCACGGGGTGGTGCGCATTGTATGGGTGTGTGTTACATTACATTCACTATTGGGAGTGAGAAAAACATCACGGGGTGGTGCGCATTGTATGGGTGTGTGTTACATTACATTCACTAGTGGGAGTGAGAAAAACATCACGGGGTGGTGCGCATTGTATGGGTGTGTGTTACATTACATTCACTAGTGGGAGTGAGAAAATCATCACGGTGTGCTGCGCATTGTATGGCTGTGTGTTACATTACATTCACTAGTGGGAGTGAGAAAAACATCACGTGGTGGTGCGCATTGTATGGGTGTGTGTTACATTACATTCACTAGTACGAGTGAGAAAAACATCACGGGGTGGTGCGCATTGTATGGGTGTGTGTTACATTACATTCACTAGTAGGAGTGTGAAAAACATCACAGGGTGGTGCGCATTGTATGGGTGTGTGTTACATTACATTCACTAGTAGGAGTGAGAAAAACATCACGGGGTGGTGCGCATTGTATGGGTGGGTGTTACACTACATTCACTAGTAGGAGTGAGAAAAACATCACGGGGTGGTGCGCATTGTATGGGTGTGTGTTACACTACATTCACTAGTAGGAGTGAGAAAAACATCACGGGGTGGTGCGCATTGTATGGGTGTGTGTTACACTACATTCACTAGTAGGAGTGAGAAAAACATCACGGGGTGGTGCGCATTGTATGGGTGTGTGTTACACTACATTCACTAGTAGGAGTGAGAAAAACATCACGGGGTGGTGCGCATTGTATGGGTGTGTGTTACATTACATTCACTAGTAGGAGTGAGAAAAACATCACGGGGTGGTGCGCATTGTATGGGTGTGTGTTACATTAGATTCACTAGTAGCAGTGAGAAAAACATCACGGGGTGGTGCGCATTGTATGGGTGTGTGTTACATTACATTCACTAGTAGCAGTGAGAAAAACATCACGGGGTGGTGCTCATTGTATGGGTGTGTGTTACATTACATTCACTAGTAGCAGTGAGAAAAACATCACGGGGTGGTGCGCATTGTATGGGTGTGTGTTACATTACATTCACTAGTAGCAGTGAGAAAAACATCACGGTGTGGTGCGCATTGTATGGGTGTGTGTTACATTACATTCACTAGTAGGAGTGAGAAAAACATCACGGGGTGGTGCGCATTGTATGGGTGTGTGTTACATTACATTCACTAGTAGGAGTGAGAAAAACATCACGGGGTGGTGCGCATTGTATGGGTGTGTGTTACATTACATTCACTAGTAGGAGTGAGAAATACATCACTGGGTGGTGCGCATTTTATGGGTGTGTGTTACATTACATTCACTAGTAGGAGTGAGAAAAACATCACGGGGTGGTGCGCATTGTATGGGTGTGTGTTACATTGGATTCACTAGTGGGAGTGAGAAAAACATCACGGGGTGGTGCGCACTGTATGGGTGTGTGTTACATTACATTCACAAGTGGGAGTGAGAAAAACATCACGGGGTGGTGCGTATTGTATGGGTGTGTGTTACATTACATTCACTAGTGGGAGTGAGAAAAACATCACGGGGTGGTGCGCATTGTATGGGTGTGTGTTACATTACATTCACTAGTGGGAGTGAGAAAAACATCACGGGGTGGTGCGCATTGTATGGGTGTGTGTTACATTACATTCACTAGTGGGAGTGAGAAAATCATCACGGTGTGGTGCGCATTGTATGGCTGTGTGTTACATTACATTCACTAGTGGGAGTGAGAAAAACATCATGGGGTGGTGCACATTGTATGGGTGTGTGTTACATTACATTCACAAGTACGAGTGAGAAAAACATCGCGGGGTGGTGCGCATTGTATGGGTGTGTGTTACATTACATTCACTAGTAGGAGTGTGAAAAACATCACGGGGTGGTGCGCATTGTATGGGTGTGTGTTACATTACATTCACTAGTAGGAGTGAGAAAAACATCACGGGGTGGTGCGCATTGTATGGGTGTGTGTTACATTACATTCACTAGTAGGAGTGAGAAAAACATCACGGGGTGGTGAGCATTGTATGGGTGTGTGTTACATTACATTCACTAGTAGGAGTGAGAAAAACATCACGGGGTGGTGCGCATTGTATGGGTGTGTGTTACATTACATTCACTAGTAGGAGTGAGAAAAACATCACGGGGTGGTGCGCATTTTATGGGTGTGTGTTACATTAGATTCACTAGTAGGAGTGAGAAAAACATCACGGGGTGGTGCGCATTGTATGGGTGTGTGTTACATTAGATTCACTAGTAGGAGTGAGAAAAACATCACGGGGTGGTATGCATTGTATGGGTGTGTGTTACATTACATTCACTAGTGGGAGTGAGAAAAACATCACGGGGTGGTGCGCATTGTATGGGTGTGTGTTACATTACATTCACTAGTGGGAGTGAGAAAAACATCACGGGGTGGTGCGCATTGTATGGGTGTGTGTTACATTACATTCACTAGTGGGAGTGAGAAAATCATCATGGTGTGGTGCGCATTGTATGGCTGTGTGTTACATTACATTCACTAGTGGGAGTGAGAAAAACATCACGGGGTGGTGCGCATTGTATGGGTGTGTGTTACATTACATTCACTAGTACGAGTGAGAAAAACATCACGGGGTGGTGCGCATTGTATGGGTGTGTGTTACATTACATTCACTAGTAGGAGTGTGAAAAACATCACGGGGTGGTGCGCATTGTATGGGTGTGTGTTACATTACATTCACTAGTAGGAGTGAGAAAAACATCACGGGGTGGTGCGCATTGTATGGGTGGGTGTTACATTAGATTCACTAGTAGGAGTGAGAAAAACATCACGGGTGGTGCGCATTGTATGGGTGTGTGTTACATGACATTCACTAGTAGCAGTGAGAAAAACATCACGGGGTGGTGCGCATTGTATGGGTGTGTGTTACATTAGATTCACTAGTAGGAGTGAGAAAAACATCACGGGGTGGTGCGCATTGTATGGGTGTGTGTTACATTAGATTCACTAGTAGGAGTGAGAAAAACATCACGGGGTGTTATGCATTGTATGGGTGTGTGTTACATTAGATTCACTAGTGGGAGTGAGAAAAACATCACGGGGTGGTGCGCATTGTATGGGTGTGTGTTACATTACATTCACTAGTGGGAGTGAGAAAAACATCACGGGGTGGTGCGCATTGTATGGGTGTGTGTTACATTACATTCACTAGTGGGAGTGAGAAAATCATCACGGTGTGGTGCGCATTGTATGACTGTGTGTTACATTACATTCACTAGTGGGAGTGAGAAAAACATCACGGGGTGGTGCGCATTGTATGGGTGTGTGTTACATTACATTCACTAGTGGGAGTGAGAAAAACATCACGGGGTGGTGCGCATTGTATGGGTGTGTGTTACATTACATTCACTAGTAGGAGTGTGAAAAACATCACGGGGTGGTGCGCATTGTATGAGTGTGTGTTACATTACATTCACTAGTAGGAGTGAGAAAAACATCACGGGGTGGTGCGCATTGTATGGGTGTGTGTTACATTACATTCACTAGTAGGAGTGAGAAAAACATCACGGGTGGTGCGCATTGTATGGGTGTGTGTTACATTACATTCACTAGTAGGAGTGAGAAAAACATCACGGGGTGGTGCGCATTGTATGGGTGGGTGTTACATTAGATTCACTAGTAGGAGTGAGAAAAACATCACGGGGTGGTGCGCATTGTATGGGTGTGTGTTACACTACATTCACTAGTAGGAGTGAGAAAAACATCACGGGGTGGTGCGGATTGTATGGGTGTGTGTTACATTACATTCACTAGTAGGAGTGAGAAAAACATCACGGGGTGGTGCGCATTGTATGGGTGTGTGTTACATTAGATTCACTAGTAGCAGTGAGAAAAACATCACGGGGTGGTGCGCATTGTATGGGTGTGTGTTACATTACATTCACTAGTAGCAGTGAGAAAAACATCACGGGGTGGTGCGCATTGTATGGGTGTGTGTTACATTACATTCACTAGTAGCAGTGAGAAAAACATCACGGGGTGGTGCGCATTGTATGGGTGTGTGTTACATTACATTCACTAGTGGGAGTGAGAAAAACATCACGGGGTGGTGCGCATTGTATGGGTGTGTGTTACATTGGATTCACTAGTAGGAGTGAGAAAAACATCACGGGGTGGTGCGCATTGTATGGGTGTGTGTTACATTACATTCACTAGTGGGAGTGAGAAAAACATCACGGGGTGGTGCGCATTGTATGGGTGTGTGTTACATTACATTCACTATTGGAATGAGAAAAACATCACGGGGTGGTGCGCATTGTATGGGTGTGTGTTACATTACATTCACTAGTGGGAGTGAGAAAATCATCACGGTGTGGTGCGCATTGTATGGCTGTGTGTTACATTACATTCACTAGTGGGAGTGAGAAAAACATCACGGGGTGGTGCACATTGTATGGGTGTGTGTTACATTACATTCACAAGTACGAGTGAGAAAAACATCGCGGGGTGGTGCGCATTGTATGGGTGTGTGTTACATTACATTCACTAGTAGGAGTGTGAAAAACATCACGGGGTGGTGCGCATTGTATGGGTGTGTGTTACATTACATTCACTAGTAGGAGTGAGAAAAACATCACGGTGTGGTGCGCATTGTATGGGTGTGTGTTACATTACATTCACTAGTAGGAGTGAGAAAAACATCACGGGGTGGTGAGCATTGTATGGGTGTGTGTTACATTACATTCACTAGTAGGAGTGAGAAAAACATCACGGGGTGGTGCGCATTGTATGGGTGTGTGTTACATTACATTCACTAGTAGGAGTGAGAAAAACATCACGGGGTGGTGCGCATTTTATGGGTGTGTGTTACATTAGATTCACTAGTAGGAGTGAGAAAAACATCACGGGGTGGTGCGCATTGTATGGGTGTGTGTTACATTAGATTCACTAGTAGGAGTGAGAAAAACATCACGGGGTGGTATGCATTGTATGGGTGTGTGTTACATTACATTCACTAGTGGGAGTGAGAAAAACATCACGGGGTGGTGCGCATTGTATGCGTGTGTGTTACATTACATTCACTAGTGGGAGTGAGAAAAACATCACGGGGTGGTGCGCATTGTATGGGTGTGTGTTACATTACATTCACTAGTGGGAGTGAGAAAATCATCATGGTGTGGTGCGCATTGTATGGCTGTGTGTTACATTACATTCACTAGTGGGAGTGAGAAAAACATCACGGGGTGGTGCGCATTGTATGGGTGTGTGTTACATTCCATTCACTAGTACGAGTGAGAAAAACATCACGGGGTGGTGCGCATTGTATGGGTGTGTGTTAAATTACATTCACTAGTAGGAGTGTGAAAAACATCACGGGGTGGTGCGCATTGTATGGGTGTGTGTTACATTACATTCACTAGTAGGAGTGAGAAAAACATCACGGGGTGGTGCGCATTGTATGGGTGGGTGTTACATTAGATTCACTAGTAGGAGTGAGAAAAACATCACGGGTGGTGCGCATTGTATGGGTGTGTGTTACATGACATTCACTAGTAGCAGTGAGAAAAACATCACGGGGTGGTGCGCATTGTATGGGTGTGTGTTACATTACATTCACTAGTAGGAGTGAGAAAAACATCACGGGGTGGTGCGCATTTTATGGGTGTGTGTTACATTAGATTCACTAGTAGGAGTGAGAAAAACATCACGGGGTGGTGCGCATTGTATGGGTGTGTGTTACATTAGATTCACTAGTAGGAGTGAGAAAAACATCACGGGGTGGTATGCATTGCATGGGTGTGTGTTACATTACATTCACTAGTGGGAGTGAGAAAAACATCACGGGGTGGTGCGCATTGTATGCGTGTGTGTTACATTACATTCACTAGTGGGAGTGAGAAAAACATCACGGGGTGGTGCGCATTGTATGGGTGTGTGTTACATTACATTCACTAGTGGGAGTGAGAAAATCATCATGGTGTGGTGCGCATTGTATGGCTGTGTGTTACATTACATTCACTAGTGGGAGTGAGAAAAACATCACGGGGTGGTGCGCATTGTATGGGTGTGTGTTACATTCCATTCACTAGTACGAGTGAGAAAAACATCACGGGGTGGTGCGCATTGTATGTGTGTGTGTTACATTACATTCACTAGTAGGAGTGTGAAAAACATCACGGGGTGGTGCGCATTGTATGGGTGTGTGTTACATTACATTCACCAGTAGGAGTGAGAAAAACATCACGGGGTGGTGCGCATTGTATGGGTGGGTGTTACATTAGATTCACTAGTAGGAGTGAGAAAAACATCACGGGTGGTGCGCATTGTATGGGTGTGTGTTACATGACATTCACTAGTAGGAGTGAGAAAAACATCACGGGGTGGTGCGCATTGTATGGGTGTGTGTTACATTACATTCACTAGTAGGAGTGAGAAAAACATCACGGGGTGGTGCGCATTTTATGGGTGTGTGTTACATTAGATTCACTAGTAGGAGTGAGAAAAACATCACGGGTGGTGCGCATTGTATGGGTGTGTGTTACATTACATTCACTAATAGGAGTGTGAAAAACATCACGGGGTGGTGCGCATTGTATGAGTGTGTGTTACATTACATTCACTAGTAGGAGTGAGAAAAACATCACGGGGTGGTGCGCATTGTATGGGTGTGTGTTACATTACATTCACTAGTAGGAGTGAGAAAAACATCACGGGTGGTGCGCATTGTATGGGTGTGTGTTACATTACATTCACTAGTAGGAGTGAGAAAAACATCACGGGGTGGTGCGCATTGTATGGGTGGGTGTTACATTAGATTCACTAGTAGGAGTGAGAAAAACATCACGGGTGTTGCGCATTGTATGGGTGTGTGTTACATTACATTCACTAGTGGGAGTGAGAAAAACATCACGGGGTGGTGCGCATTGTATGGGTGTGTGTTACATTAGATTCACTAGTAGCAGTGAGAAAAACATCACGGGGTGGTGCGCATTGTATGGGTGTGTGTTACATTACATTCTCTAGTAGGAGTGAGAAAAACATCACGGGGTGGTGCGCATTGTATGGGTGTGTGTTACATTACATTCACTAGTAGGAGTGAGAAAAACATCACGGGGTGGTGCGCATTGTATGGGTGTGTGTTACATTACATTCACTAGTAGGAGTGAGAAAAACATCACGGGGTGGTGCGCATTGTATGGGTGTGTGTTACATTACATTCACTAGTAGGAGTGAGAAAAACATCACGGGGTGGTGCGCATTGTATGGGTGTGTGTTACATTACATTCACTAGTAGGAGTGTGAAAAACATCACGGGGTGGTGCGCATTGTATGGGTGTGTGTTACATTACATTCACTAGTAGGAGTGAGAAAAACATCACGGGGTGGTGCGCATTGTATGGGTGTGTGTTACATTACATTCACTAGTAGGAGTGAGAAAAACATCACGGGGTGGTGCGCATTGTATGGGTGTGTTTTACACTACATTCACTAGTAGGAGTGAGAAAAACATCACGGGGTGGTGCGCATTGTATGGGTGTGTGTTACACTACATTCACTAGTAGGAGTGAGAAAAACATCACGGGGTGGTGCGCATTGTATGGGTGTGTGTTACACTACATTCACTAGTAGGAGTGAGAAAAACATCACGGGGTGGTGCGCATTGTATGGGTGTGTGTTACATTACATTCACTAGTAGGAGTGAGAAAAACATCACGGGGTGGTGCGCATTGTATGGGTGTGTGTTACATTAGATTCACTAGTAGCAGTGAGAAAAACATCACGGGGTGGTGCGCATTGTATGGGAGTGTGTTACATTACATTCACTAGTAGCAGTGAGAAAAACATCACGGGGTGGTGCGCATTGTATGGGTGTGTGTTACATTACATTAACTAGTAGCAGTGAGAAAAACATCACGGGGTGGTGCGCATTGTATGGGTGTGTGTTACATTACATTCACTAGTAGCAGTGAGAAAAACATCACGGGGTGGTGCGCATTGTATGGGTGTGTGTTACATTACATTCACTAGTAGCAGTGAGAAAAACATCACGGTGTGGTGCACATTGTATGGGTGTGTGTTACATTAGATTCACTAGTAGGAGTGAGAAAAACATCACGGGGTGGTGCGCATTGTATGGGTGTGTGTTACATTACATTCACTAGGAGGAGTGAGAAAAACATCACGGGGTGGGGCGCAATGTATGGGTGTGTGTTACATTACATTCACTAGTAGCAGTGAGAAAAACATCACGGGGTGGTGCGCATTGTATGGGTGTGTGTTACATTACATTCACTAGTGGGAGTGAGAAAAACATCACGGGGTGGTGCGCATTGTATGGGTGTGTGTTACATTACATTCACTAGTGGGAGTGAGAAAACATCACGGGGTGGTGCGCATTGTATGGGTGTGTGTTACATTACATTCACTAGTGGGAGTGAGAAAATCATCACGGTGTGGTGCGCATTGTATGGCTGTGTGTTACATTACATTCACTAGTGGGAGTGAGAAAAACATCACGGGGTGGTGCACATTGTATGGCTGTGTGTTACATTACATTTACTAGTAGGAGTGTGAAAAACATCACGGGGTGGTGCGCATTGTATGGGTGTGTGTTACATTACATTCACTAGTAGGAGTGTGAAAAACATCACGGGGTGGTGCGCATTGTATGGGTGTGTGTTACATTACATTCACTAGTAGGAGTGAGAAAAACATCACGGGGTGGTGCGCATTGTATGGGTGTGTGTTACATTACATTCTCTAGTAGGAGTGAGAAAAACATCACGGGGTGGTGCGCATTGTATGGGTGTGTGTTACATTACATTCACTAGTGGGATTGAGAAAAACATCACGGGGTGGTGCGCATTGTATGGGTGTGTGTTACATTACATTCACTAGTGGGAGTGAGAAAATCATCACGGTGTGGTGCGCATTGTATGGCTGTGTGTTACATTACATTCACTAGTGGGTGTGAGAAAAACATCACGGGGTGGTGCGCATTGTATGGGTGTGTGTTACATTACATTCACTAGTAGGAGTGAGAAAAACATCACGGGGTGGTGCGCATTGTATGGGTGTGTGTTACATTACATTCACTAGTAGGAGTGTGAAAAACATCACGGGGTGGTGCGCATTGTATGGGTGTGTGTTACATTACATTCACTAGTAGGAGTGAGAAAAACATCACGGGGTGGTGCGCATTGTATGGGTGTGTGTTACATTACATTCACTAGTAGGAGTGAGAAAAACATCACGGGTGGTGCGCATTGTATGGGTGTGTGTTACATTACATTCACTAGTAGGAGTGAGAAAAACATCACGGGGTGGTGCGCATTGTATGGGTGGGTGTTACATTAGATTCACTAGTAGGAGTGAGAAAAACATCACGGGTGGTGCGCATTGTATGGGTGTGTGTTACATTACATTCACTAGTGGGAGTGAGAAAAACATCACGGGGTGGTGCGCATTGTATGGGTGTGTGTTACATTACATTCACTAGTAGGAGTGAGAAAAACATCACGGGGTGGTGCGCATTGTATGGGTGTGTGTTACATTAGATTCACTAGTAGGAGTGAGAAAAACATCACGGGGTGGTGCGCATTGTATGGGTGTGTGTTACATTAGATTCACTAGTAGCAGTGAGAAAAACATCACGGGGTGGTGCACATTGTATGGGTGTGTGTTACATTACATTCTCTAGTAGGAGTGAGAAAAACATCACGGGGTGGTGCGCATTGTATGGGTGTGTGTTACATTACATTCTCTAGTAGGAGTGAGAAAAACATCACGGGGTGGTGCGCATTGTATGGGTGTGTGTTACATTACATTCACTAGTAGGAGTGACAAAAACATCACGGGGTGGTGCGCATTGTATGGGTGTGTGTTACATTACATTCACTAGTAGGAGTGACAAAAACATCACGGGGTGGTGCGCATTGCATGGGTGTGTGTTACACTACATTCACTAGTAGGAGTGAGAAAAACATCACGGGGTGGTGCGCATTGTATGGGTGTGTGTTACATTACATTCACTAGTAGGAGTGAGATAAACATCACGGTGTGGTGCGCATTGTATGGGTGTGTGTTACATTACATTCACTAGTAGGAGTGAGAAAAACATCACGGGGTGGTGCGCATTGTATGGGTGTGTGTTACACTACATTCACTAGTAGGAGTGAGAAAAACATCACGGGGTGGTGCGCATTGTATGGGTGTGTGTTACACTACATTCACTAGTAGGAGTGAGAAAAACATCACGGGGTGGTGCGCATTGTATGGGTGTGTGTTACACTACATTCACTAGTAGGAGTGAGAAAAACATCACGGGGTGGTGCGCATTGTATGGGTGTGTGTTACACTACATTCACTAGTAGGAGTGAGAAAAACATCACGGGGTGTTGCGCATTGTATGGGTGTGTGTTACATTAGATTCACTAGTAGCAGTGAGAAAAACATCACGGGGTGGTGCGCAGTGTATGGGAGTGTGTTACATTACATTCACTAGTAGCAGTGAGAAAAACATCACGGGGTGGTGCGCATTGTATGGGTGTGTGTTACATTACATTCACTAGTAGCAGTGAGAAAAACATCACGGGGTGGTGCGCATTGTATGGGTGTGTGTTACATTACATTCACTAGTAGCAGTGAGAAAAACATCACGGGGTGGTGCGCATTGTATGGGTGTGTGTTACATTACATTCACTAGTAGCAGTGAGAAAAACATCACGGGGTGGTGCGCATTGTATGGGTGTGTGTTACATTACATTCACTAGTAGCAGTGAGAAAAACATCACGGTGTGGTGCGCATTGTATGGGTGTGTGTTACATTAGATTCACTAGTAGGAGTGAGAAAAACATCACGGGGTGGTGCGCATTGTATGGGTGTGTGTTACATTACATTCACTAGTAGGAGTGAGAAAAACATCACGGGTTGGCGCGCATTGTATGGGTGTGTGTTACATTACATTCACTAGTGGCAGTGAGAAAAACATCACGGGGTGGCGCGCATTGTATGGGTGTGTGTTACATTACATTCACTAGTGGGAGTGAGAAAAACATCACGGGGTGGTGCGCATTGTATGGGTGTGTGTTACATTACATTCACTAGTGGGAGTGAGAAAAACATCACGGGGTGGTGCGCATTGTATGGGTGTGTGTTACATTACATTCACTAGTGGGAGTGAGAAAATCATCACGGTGTGGTGCGCATTGTATGGCTGTGTGTTACATTACATTCACTAGTGGGAGTGAGAAAAACATCACGGGGTGGTGCGCATTGTATGGCTGTGTGTTACATTACATTCACTAGTAGGAGTGTGAAAAACATCACGGGGTGGTGCGCATTGTATGGGTGTGTGTTACATTACATTCACTAGTAGGAGTGTGAAAAACATCACGGGGTGGTGCGCATTGTATGGGTGTGTGTTACATTACATTCTCTAGTAGGAGTGAGAAAAACATCACGGGGTGGTGCGCATTGTATGGGTGTGTGTTACATTACATTCACTAGTAGGAGTGAGAAAAACATCACGGGGTGGTGCGCATTGTATGGGTGTGTGTTACATTACATTCACTAGTAGGAGTGAGAAAAACATCACGGGGAGGTGCGCATTGTATGGGTGTGTGTTACACTACATTCACTAGTAGGAGTGAGAAAAACATCACGGGGTGGTGCGCATTGTATGGGTGTGTGTTACACTACATTCACTAGTAGGAGTGAGAAAAACATCACGGGGTGGTGCGCATTGTATGGGTGTGTGTTACATTACATTCACTAGTAGGAGTGAGAAAAACATCACGGGGTGGTGCGCATTATATGGGTGTGTGTTACATTAGATTCACTAGTAGCAGTGAGAAAAACATCACGGGGTGGTGCGCATTGTATGGGTGTGTGTTACATTAGATTCACTAGTAGCAGTGAGAAAAACATCACGGGGTGGTGCGCATTGTATGGGTGTGTGTTACATTACATTCACTAGTAGCAGTGAGAAAAACATCACGGGGTGGTGCGCATTGTATGGGTGTGTGTTACATTACATTCACTAGTAGCAGTGAGAAAAACATCACGGGGTGGTGCACATTGCATGGGTGTGTGTTACATTACATTCACTAGTAGGAGTGAGAAAAACATCACGGGGTGGTGCGCATTGTATGGGTGTGTGTTACATTAGATTCACTAGTAGGAGTGAGAAAAACATCACGGGGTGGTGCGCATTGTATGGGTGTGTGTTACATTACATTCACTAGTAGGAGTGAGAAAAACATCACGGGGTGGTGCGCATTGTATGGGTGTGTGTTACATTACATTCACTAGTGGGAGTGAGAAAAACATCACGGGGTGGTGCGCATTGTATGGGTGTGTGTTACATTACATTCACAAGTGGGAGTGAGAAAAACATCACGGGGTGGTGCGTATTGTATGGGTGTGTGTTAGATTACATTCACTAGTGGGAGTGAAGAAAACATCACGGGGTGGTGCGCATTGTATGGGTGTGTGTTACATTACATTCACTAGTGGGAGTGAGAAAAACATCACGGGGTGGTGCGCATTGTATGGGTGTGTGTTACATTACATTCACTAGTGGGAGTGAGAAAAACATCACGGGGTGGTGTGCATTGTATGGCTGTGTGTTACATTACATTCACTAGTGGGTGTGAGAAAAACATCACGGGGTGGTGCGCATTGTATGGGTGTGTGTTACATTACATTCACTAGTAGGAGTGAGAAAAACATCACGGGTGGTGCGCATTGTATGGGTGTGTGTTACATTACATTCACTAGTAGGAGTGAGAAAAACATCACGGGGTGGTGCGCATTGTATGGGTGGGTGTTACATTAGATTCACTAGTAGGAGTGAGAAAAACATCACGGGTGGTGCGCATTGTATGGGTGTGTGTTACATTACATTCACTAGTGGGAGTGAGAAAAACATCACGGGGTGGTGCGTATTGTATGGGTGTGTGTTACATTACATTCACTAGTAGGAGTGAGAAAAACATCACGGGGTGGTGCACATTGTATGGGTGTGTGTTACATTAGATTCACTAGTAGGAGTGAGAAAAACATCACGGGGTGGTGCGCATTGTATGGGTGTGTGTTACATTAGATTCACTAGTGGCAGTGAGAAAAACATCACGGGGTGGTGCGCATTGTATGGGTGTGTGTTACATTACATTCTCTAGTAGGAGTGAGAAAAACATCACGGGGTGGTGCGCATTGTATGGGTGTGTGTTACATTACATTCACTAGTAGGAGTGACAAAAACATCACGGGGTGGTGCGCATTGTATGGGTGTGTGTTACATTACATTCACTAGTAGGAGTGACAAAAACATCACGGGGTGGTGCGCATTGTATGGGTGTGTGTTACACTACATTCACTAGTAGGAGTGAGAAAAACATCACGGGTGGTGCGCATTGTATGGGTGTGTGTTACATTACATTCACTAGTAGGAGTGAGATAAACATCACGGGGTGGTGCGCATTTTATGGGTGTGTGTTACATTACATTCACTAGTAGGAGTGAGAAAAACATCACGCGGTGGTGCGCATTGTATGGGTGTGTGTTACATTACATTCACTAGTAGGAGTGAGAAAAACATCACAGGGTGGTGCGCATTGAATGGGTGTGTGTTACACTACATTCACTAGTAGGAGTGAGAAAAACATCACGGGGTGGTGCGCATTGTATGGGTGTGTGTTACACTACATTCACTAGTAGGAGTGAGAAAAACATCACGGGGTGGTGCGCATTGTATGGGTGTGTGTTACACTACATTCACTAGTAGGAGTGAGAAAAACATCACGGGGTGGTGCGCATTGTATGGGTGTGTGTTACATTAGATTCACTAGTAGCAGTGAGAAAAACATCACGGGGTGGTGCGCATTGTATGGTTGTGTGTTACATTAGATTCACTAGTAGGAGTGAGAAAAACATCACGGGGTGGTGCGCAATGTATGGGTGTGTGTTACATTACATTCACTAGTAGCAGTGAGAAAAACATCACGGGGTGGTGCGCATTGTATGGGTGTGTGTTACATTAGATTCACTAGTAGCAGTGAGAAAAACATCACGGGGTGGTGCGCATTGTATGGTTGTGTGTTACATTAGATTCACTAGTAGGAGTGAGAAAAACATCACGGGGTGGTGCGCATTGTATGGGTGTGTGTTACATTACATTCACTAGTAGCAGTGAGAAAAACATCACGGGGTGGTGCGCATTGTATGGGTGTGTGTTACATTATATTCACTAGTAGCAGTGAGAAAAACATCACGGGGTGGTGCGCATTGTATGGGTGTGTGTTACATTACATTCACTAGTAGCAGTGAGAAAAACATCACGGTGTGGTGCGCATTGTATGGGTGTGTGTTACATTAGATTCACTAGTAGGAGTGAGAAAAACATCACGGGGTGGTGCGCATTGTATGGGTGTGTGTTACATTACATTCACTAGTAGGAGTGAGAAAAACATCACGGGGTGGCGCGCATTGTATGGGTGTGTGTTACATTACATTCACTAGTAGCAGTGAGAAAAACATCACGGGGTGGTGCGCATTGTATGGGTGTGTGTTACATTACATTCACTAGTGGGAGTGAGAAAAACATCACGGGGTGGTGCGCATTGTATGGGTGTGTGTTACATTACATTCACTAGTGGGAGTGAGAAAAACATCACGGGGTGGTGCGCATTGTATGGGTGTGTGTTACATTACATTCACAAGTGGGAGTGAGAAAATCATCACGGTGTGGTGCGCATTGTATGGCTGTGTGTTACATTACATTCACTAGTGGGAGTGAGAAAAACATCACGGGGTGGTGCGCATTGTATGGCTGTGTGTCACATTACATTCACTAGTAGGAGTGTGAAAAACATCACGGGGTGGTGCGCATTGTATGGGTGTGTGTTACATTACATTCACTAGTAGGAGTGTGAAAAACATCACGGGGTGGTGCGCATTGTATGGGTGTGTGTTACATTACATTCACTAGTAGGAGTGACAAAAACATCACGGGGTGGTGCGCATTGTATGGGTGTGTGTTACACTACATTCACTAGTAGGAGTGAGAAAAACATCACGGGTGGTGCGCATTGTATGGGTGTGTGTTACATTACATTCACTAGTAGGAGTGAGATAAACATCACGGGGTGGTGCGCATTGTATGGGTGTGTGTTACATTACATTCACTAGTAGGAGTGAGAAAAACATCACGCGGTGGTGCGCATTGTATGGGTGTGTGTTACATTACATTCACTAGTAGGAGTGAGAAAAACATCACGGGGTGGTGCGCATTGTATGGGTGTGTGTTACACTACATTCACTAGTAGGAGTGAGAAAAACATCACGGGGTGGTGCGCATTGTATGGGTGTGTGTTACACTACATTCACTAGTAGGAGTGAGAAAAACATCACGGGGTGGTGCGCATTGTATGGGTGTGTGTTACACTACATTCACTAGTAGGAGTGAGAAAAACATCACGGGGTGGTGCGCATTGTATGGGTGTGTGTTACATTAGATTCACTAGTAGCAGTGAGAAAAACATCACGGGGTGGTGCGCATTGTATGGTTGTGTGTTACATTAGATTCACTAGTAGGAGTGAGAAAAACATCACGGGGTGGTGCGCATTGTATGGGTGTGTGTTACATTACATTCACTAGTAGGAGTGAGAAAAACATCACGGGGTGGTGCGCATTGTATGGGTGTGTGTTACATTAGATTCACTAGTAGCAGTGAGAAAAACATCACGGGGTGGTGCGCATTGTATGGTTGTGTGTTACATTAGATTCACTAGTAGGAGTGAGAAAAACATCACGGGGTGGTGCGCATTGTATGGGTGTGTGTTACATTACATTCATTAGTAGCAGTGAGAAAAACATCACGGGGTGGTGCGCATTGTATGGGTGTGTGTTACATTATATTCACTAGTAGCAGTGAGAAAAACATCACGGGGTGGTGCGCATTGTATGGGTGTGTGTTACATTACATTCACTAGTAGCAGTGAGAAAAACATCACGGTGTGGTGCGCATTGTATGGGTGTGTGTTACATTAGATTCACTAGTAGGAGAGAGAAAAACATCACGGGGTGGTGCGCATTGTATGGGTGTGTGTTACATTACATTCACTAGTAGGAGTGAGAAAAACATCACGGGGTGGCGCGCATTGTATGGGTGTGTGTTACATTACATTCACTAGTAGCAGTGAGAAAAACATCACGGGGTGGCGCGCATTGTATGGGTGTGTGTTACATTACATTCACTAGTGGGAGTGAGAAAAACATCACGGGGTGGTGCGCATTGTATGGGTGTGTGTTACATTACATTCACTAGTGGGAGTGAGAAAAACATCACGGGGTGGTGCGCATTGTATGGGTGTGTGTTACATTACATTCACAAGTGGGAGTGAGAAAATCATCACGGTGTGGTGCGCATTGTATGGCTGTGTGTTACATTACATTCACTAGTGGGAGTGAGAAAAACATCACGGGGTGGTGCGCATTGTATGGCTGTGTGTTACATTACATTCACTAGTAGGAGTGTGAAAAACATCACGGGGTGGTGCGCATTGTATGGGTGTGTGTTACATTACATTCACTAGTAGGAGTGTGAAAAACATCACGGGGTGGTGCGCATTGTATGGGTGTGTGTTACATTACATTCTCTAGTAGGAGTGAGAAAAACATCACGGGGTGGTGCGCATTGTATGGGTGTGTGTTACATTACATTCACTAGTAGGAGTGAGAAAAACATCACGGGGTGGTGCGCATTGTATGGGTGTGTGTTACATTACATTCACTAGTAGGAGTGAGAAAAACATCACGGGGTGGTGCGCATTGTATGGGTGTGTGTTACACTACATTCACTAGTAGGAGTGAGAAAAACATCACGGGGAGTTGCGCATTGTATGGGTGTGTGTTACACTACATTCACTAGTAGGAGTGAGAAAAACATCACGGGGTGGTGCGCATTGTATGGGTGTGTGTTACACTACATTCACTAGTAGGAGTGAGAAAAACATCACGGGGTGGTGCGCTTTGTATGGGTGTGTGTTACATTACATTCACTAGTAGGAGTGAGAAAAACATCACGGGGTGGTGCGCATTATAAGGGTGTGTGTTACATTAGATTCACTAGTAGCAGTGAGAAAAACATCACGGGGTGGTGCGCATTTTATGGGTGTGTGTTACATTACATTCACTAGTAGCAGTGAGAAAAACATCACGGGGTGGTGCGCATTGTATGGGTGTGTGTTACATTACATTCACTAGTAGCAGTGAGAAAAACATCATGGGGTGGTGCGCATTGTATGGGTGTGTGTTACATTACATTCACTAGTAGCAGTGAGAAAAACATCACGGGGTGGTGCGCATTGTATGGGTGTGTGTTACATTACATTCACTAGTAGGAGTGAGAAAAACATCACGGGGTGGTGCGCATTGTATGGGTGTGTGTTACATTACATTCACTAGTAGGAGTGAGAAAAACATCACGGGGTGGTGCGCATTGTATGGGTGTGTGTTACATTACATTCACTAGTAGGAGTGAGAAAAACATCACGGGGTGGTGCGCATTGTATGGGTGTGTGTTACATTACATTCACAAGTGGGAGTGAGAAAAACATCACGGGGTGGTGCGTATTGTATGGGTGTGTGTTAGATTACATTCACTAGTGGGAGTGAAGAAAACATCACGGGGTGGTGCGCATTGTATGGGTGTGTGTTACATTACATTCACTAGTGGGAGTGAGAAAAACATCACGGGGTGGTGCGCATTGTATGGGTGTGTGTTACATTACATTCACTAGTGGGAGTGAGAAAAACATCACGGGGTGGTGCGCATTGTATGGGTGTGTGTTACATTACATTCACTAGTGGGAGTGAGAAAAACATCACGGGGTGGTGCGCATTGTATGGGTGTGTGTTACATTACATTCACTAGTGGGAGTGAGAAAATCATCACGGTGTGGTGCGCATTGTATGGCTGTGTGTTACATTACATTCACTAGTGGGAGTGAGAAAAACATCACGGGGTGGTGCATATTGTATGGGTGTGTGTTACATTACATTCACTAGTACGAGTGAGAAAAACATCACGGGGTGGTGCGCATTGTATTGGTGTGTGTTACGTTACATTCACTAGTAGGAGTGGGAAAAACATCACGGGGTGGTGCGCATTGTATGGGTGTGTGTTACGTTACATTCACTAGTAGGAGTGAGAAAAATATCACGGGGTGGTGCGCATTGTATGGGTGTGTGTTACATTACATTCACTAGTAGGAGTGAGAAAAACATCACGGGGTGGTGAGCATTGTATGGGTGTGTGTTACATTACATTCACTAGTAGCAGTGAGAAAAACATCACGGGGTGGTGCGCATTGTATGGGTGTGTGTTACATTACATTCACTAGTAGCAGTGAGAAAAACATCACGGTGTGGTGCGCATTGTATGGGTGGGTTTTACATTAGATTCACTAGTAGGAGTGAGAAAAACATCACGGGGTGGTGCGCATTGTATGGGTGTGTGTTACATTAGATTCACTAGTGGGAGTGAGAAAAACATCACAGGGTGGTGCGCATTGTATGGGTGTGTGTTACATTACATTCACTAGTGGGAGTGAGAAAAACATCACGGGGTGGTGCGCATTGTATGGGTGTGTGTTACATTACATTCACTAGTGGGAGTGAGAAAATCATCACGGTGTGGTGCGCATTGTATGGCTGTGTGTTACATTACATTCACTAGTGGGAGTGAGAAAACATCACGGGGTGGTGCGCATTGTATGGGTGTGTGTTACATTACATTCACTAGTACGAGTGAGAAAAACATCACGGGGTGGTGCGCATTGTATGGGTGTGTGTTACATTACATTCACAAGTAGGAGTGTGAAAAACATCACGGGGTGGTGCGCATTGTATGGGTGTGTGTTACATTACATTCACTAGTAGGAGTGAGAAAAACATCACGGGGTGGTGCGCATTGTATGGGTGTGTGTTACATTACATTCACTAGTAGGTGTGAGAAAAACATCACGGGGTGGTGCGCATTTTATGGGTGTGTGTTACATTTGATTCACTAGTAGGAGTGAGAAAAACATCACGGCGTGGTGCGCATTGTATGGGTGTGTTACATTAGATTCACTAGTAGGAGTGAGAAAAACATCACGGGTGGTATGCATTGTATGGGTGTGTGTTACATTAGATTCACTAGTGGGAGTGAGAAAAACATCACGGGGTGGTGCGCATTGTATGGGTGTGTGTTACATTACATTCACTAGTGGGAGTGAGAAAAACATCACGGGGTGGTGCGCATTGTATGGGTGTGTGTTACATTACATTCACTAGTGGGAGTGAGAAAATCATCACGGTGTGGTGCGCATTGTATGGCTGTGTGTTACATTACATTCACTAGTGGGAGTGAGAAAAACATCACGGGGTGGTGCGCATTGTATGGGTGTGTGTTACATTACATTCACTAGTACGAGTGTGAAAAACATCACGGGGTGGTGCGCATTGTATGGGTGTGTGTTACATTACATTCACAAGTAGCAGTGTGAAAAACATCACGGGGTGGTGCGCATTGTATGGGTGTGTGTTACATTACATTCACTAGTAGGAGTGAGAAAAATATCACGGGGTGGTGCGCATTGTATGGGTGTGTGTTACATTACATTCACTAGTAGGAGTGAGAAAAACATCACGGGGTGGTGCGCATTGTATGGGTGTGTGTTACATTAGATTCACTAGTAGGAGTGAGAAAAACATCACGGGGTGGTATGCATTGTATGGGTGTGTGTTACATTAGATTCACTAGTGGGAGTGAGAAAAACATCACGGGGTGTTGCGCATTGTATGGGTGTGTGTTACATTACATTCACTAGTGGAGTGAGAAAAACATCACGGGGTGGTGCGCATTGTATGGGTGTGTGTTACATTACATTCACTAGTGGGAGTGAGAAATTCATCACGGTGTGGTGCGCATTGTATGGCTGTGTGTTACATTACATTCACTAGTGGGAGTGAGAAAAACATCACGGGGTGGTGCGCATTGTATGGGTGTGTGTTACATTACATTCACTAGTACGAGTGAGAAAAACATCACGGGGTGGTGCGCATTGTATGGGTGTGTGTTACATTACATTCACAAGTAGGAGTGTGAAAAACATCACGGGGTGGTGCGCGTTGTATGGGTGTGTGTTACATTACATTCACTAGTAGGAGTGAGAAAAACATCACGGGGTGGTGCGCATTGTATGGGTGTGTGTTACATTACATTCACTAGTAGGAGTGAGAAAAACATCACGGGGTGGTGAGCATTGTATGGGTGTGTGTTACATTACATTCACTAGTAGGAGTGAGAAAAACATCACGGGGTGGTGCGCATTGTATGGGTGTGTGTTACATTACATTCACTAGTGGGAGTGAGAAAAACATCACGGGGTGGTGCGCATTGTATGGGTGTGTGTTACATTAGATTCACTAGTAGGAGTGAGAAAAACATCACGGGGTGGTGCGCATTGTATGGGTGTGTGTTACATTAGATTCACTAGTAGGAGTGAGAAAAACATCACGGGGTGGTGCGCATTGTATGGGTGTGTGTTACATTAGATTCACTAGTAGGAGTGAGAAAAACATCACGGGGTGGTGCGCATTGTATGGGTGTGTGTTACATTAGATTCACTAGTAGGAGTGAGAAAAACATCACGGGGTGGTGCGCATTGTATGGGTGTGTGTTACATTAGATTCACTATTAGGAGTGAGAAAAACATCACCGGGTGGTGCGCATTGTATGGGTGTGTGTTACATTACATGCTCTAGTAGGAGTGAGAAAAACATCACGGTGTGGTGCGCATTGTATTGGTGTGTGTTACATTAGATTCACTAGTAGGAGTGAGAAAAACATCACGGGGTGGTGCGCATTGTATGGGTGTGTGTTACATTAGATTCACTAGTAGGAGTGAGAAAAACATCACGGGGTGGTGCGCATTGTATGGGTGTGTGTTACATTAGATTCACTAGTAGGAGTGAGAAAAACATCACGGGGTGGTGCGCATTGTATGGGTGTGTGTTACATTAGATTCACTAGTAGGAGTGGGAAAAACATCACGGGGTGGTGCGCATTGTATGGGTGTGTGTTACATTACATTCACTAGTGGGAGTGAGAAAAACATCACGGGGTGGTGCGCATTGTATGGGTGTGTGTTACATTACATTCACTACTAGCAGTTAGAAAAACATCACGGGGTGGTGCGCATTGTATGGGTGTGTGTTAAATTACATTCACTAGTAGGAGTGAGAAAAACATCACAGGGTGGTGCGCATTGTATGGGTGTGTGTTACATTACATTCACTAGTAGGAGTGAGAAAAACATCACGGGGTGGTGCGCATTGTATATGTGTGTGTTACATTACATTCATTAGTTGGAGTGAGAAAAACATCACGGGGTGGTGCGCATTGTATGGGTGTGTGTTACATTAGATTCACTAGTAGGAGTGAGAAAAACATCACGGGGTGGTGCGCATTGTATGGGTGTGTGTTACATTTCATTCACTAGTAGGAGTGAGAAAAACATCACGGGGTGGTGCGCATTGTATGGGTGTGTGTTACATTACCTTCACTAGTAGGAGTGAGAAAAACATCACGGGGTGGTGCGCATTGTATGGGTGTGTGTTACATTACATTCACTAGTAGGAGTGAGAAATACATCACGGGGTGGTGCGCATTGTATGGGTGTGTGTTACATTACATTCACTAGTAGGAGTGAGAAAAACATCACGGGGTGGTGCGCATCGTATGGGTGTGTGTTACATTACATTCACTAGTAGGAGTGAGAAAAACATCACCGGGTGGTGCGCATCGTATGGGTGTGTGTTACACTACATTCACTAGTAGGAGTGAGAAAAACATCACGGTGTGGTGCGCATCGTATGGGTGTGTGTTACACTACATTCACTAGTGGGAGTGAGATAAACATCACGGGGTGGTGCGCATCGTATCGGTGTGTGTTACACTACATTCACTAGTAGGAGTGAGAAATACATCACGGGGTCGTGCGCATCGTATGGGTGTGTGTTACATTACATTCACTAGTGGGAGTGAGAAAAACATCACGGGGTGGTGCGCATTGTATGGGTGTGTGTTACATTACATTCACTAGTGGGAGTGAGAAAATCATCACGGTGTGGTGCGCATTGTATGGCTGTGTGTTACATTACATTCACTAGTGGGAGTGAGAAAAACATCACGGGGTGGTGCACATTGTATGGGTGTGTGTTACATTACATTCACTAGTACGAGTGAGAAAAACATCACGGGGTGGTGCGCATTGTATGGGTGTGTGTTACATTACATTCACTAGTAGGAGTGTGAAAAACATCACGGGGTGGTGCGCATTGTATGGGTGTGTGTTACATTACATTCACTAGTAGGAGTGAGAAAAACATCACGGGGTGGTGCGCATTGTATGGGTGTGTGTTACATTACATTCACTAGTAGGAGTGAGAAAAACATCACGGGGTGGTGAGCATTGTATGGGTGTGTGTTACATTACATTCACTAGTAGGAGTGAGAAAAACATCACGGGGTGGTGCGCATTGTATGGGTGTGTGTTACATTACATTCACTAGTAGGAGTGAGAAAAACATCACGGGGTGGTGCGCATTTTATGGGTGTGTGTTACATTAGATTCTCAAGTAGGAGTGAGAAAAACATCACGGGGTGGTGCGCATTGTATGGGTGTGTGTTACATTAGATTCACTAGTAGGAGTGAGAAAAACATCACGGGGTGGTATGCATTGTATGGGTGTGTGTTACATTACATTCACTAGTGGGAGTGAGAAAAACATCACGGGGTGGTGCGCATTGTATGGGTGTGTGTTACATTACATTCACTAGTGGGAGTGAGAAAAACATCACGGGGTGGTGCGCATTGTATGGGTGTGTGTTACATTACATTCACTAGTGGGAGTGAGAAAATCATCACGGTGTGGTGCGCATTGTATGGCTGTGTGTTACATTACATTCACTAGTGGGAGTGAGAAAAACATCACGGGGTGGTGCGCATTGTATGGGTGTGTGTTACATTACATTCACTAGTACGAGTGAGAAAAACATCACGGGGTGGTGCGCATTGTATGGGTGTGTGTTACATTACATTCACTAGTAGGAGTGTGAAAAACATCACGGGGTGGTGCGCATTGTATGGGTGGGTGTTACATTACATTCACTAGTAGGAGTGAGAAAAACATCACGGGGTGGTGCGCATTGTATGGGTGTGTGTTACATTACATTCACTAGTAGGAGTGAGAAAAACATCACGGTGTGGTGCGCATTTTATGGGTGTGTGTTACATTAGATTCACTAGTAGGAGTGAGAAAAACATCACGGGGTGGTGCGCATTGTATGGGTGTGTGTTACATTAGATTCACTAGTAGGAGTGAGAAAAACATCACGGGGTGGTATGCATTGTATGGGTGTGTGTTACATTACATTCACTAGTGGGAGTGAGAAAAACATCACGGGGTGGTGCGCATTGTATGGGTGTGTGTTACATTACATTCACTATTGGGAGTGAGAAAAACATCACGGGGTGGTGCGCATTGTATGGGTGTGTGTTACATTACATTCACTAGTGGAAGTGAGAAAATCATCACTGTGTGGTGCGCATTGTATGGCTGTGTGTTACATTACATTCACTAGTGGGAGTGAGAAAAACATCACGGGGTGGTGCACATTGTATGGGTGTGTGTTACATTACATTCACTAGTACGAGTGAGAAAAACATCACAGGGTGGTGCGCATTGTATGGGTGTGTGTTACATTACATTCACTAGTAGGAGTGAGAAAAACATCACGGGGTGGTGCGCATTGTATGGGTGTGTGTTACAATACATTCACTAGTAGGAGTGAGAAAAACATCACGGGGTGGTGCGCATTGTATGGGTGTGTGTTACATTACATTCACAAGTGGGAGTGAGAAAAACATCACGGGGTGGTGCGTATTGTATGGGTGTGTGTTAGATTACATTCACTAGTGGGAGTGAAGAAAACATCACGGGGTGGTGCGCATTGTATGGGTGTGTGTTACATTACATTCACTAGTGGGAGTGAGAAAAACATCACGGGGTGGTGCGCATTGTATGGGTGTGTGTTACATTACATTCACTAGTGCGAGTGAGAAAAACATCACGGGGTGGTGCGCATTGTATGGGTGTGTGTTACATTACATTCACTAGTGGGAGTGAGAAAAACATCACGGGGTGGTGCGCATTGTATGGGTGTGTGTTACATTACATTCACTAGTGGGAGTGAGAAAATCATCACGGTGTGGTGCGCATTGTATGGCTGTGTGTTACATTACATTCACTAGTGGGAGTGAGAAAAACATCACGGGGTGGTGCACATTGTATGGGTGTATGTTACATTACATTCACTAGTACGAGTGAGAAAAACATCACGGGGTGGTGCGCATTGTATTGGTGTGTGTTACGTTACATTCACTAGTAGGAGTGTGAAAAACATCACGGGGTGGTGCGCATTGTATGGGTGTGTGTTACGTTACATTCACTAGTAGGAGTGAGAAAAATATCACGGGGTGGTGCGCATTGTATGGGTGTGTGTTACATTACATTCACTAGTAGGAGTGAGAAAAACATCACGGGGTGGTGAGCATTGTATGGGTGTGTGTTACATTACATTCACTAGTAGCAGTGAGAAAAACATCACGGGGTGGTGCGCATTGTATGGGTGTGTGTTACATTACATTCACTAGTAGCAGTGAGAAAAACATCACGGTGTGGTGCGCATTGTATGGGTGGGTGTTACATTAGACTCACTAGTAGGAGTGAGAAAAACATCACGGGGTGGTGCGCATTGTATGGGTGTGTGTTACATTAGATTCACTAGTGGGAGTGAGAAAAACATCACGGGGTGGTGCGCATTGTATGGGTGTGTGTTACATTACATTCACTAGTGGGAGTGAGAAAAACATCACGGGGTGGTGCGCATTGTATGGGTGTGTGTTACATTACATTCACTAGTGGGAGTGAGAAAATCATCACGGTGTGGTGCGCATTGTATGGCTGTGTGTTACATTACATTCACTAGTGGGAGTGAGAAAACATCACGGGGTGGTGCGCATTGTATGGGTGTGTGTTACATTACATTCACTAGTACGAGTGAGAAAACCATCACGGGGTGGTGCGCATTGTATGGGTGTGTGTTACATTACATTCACAAGTAGGAGTGTGAAAAACATCACGGGGTGGTGCGCATTGTATGGGTGTGTGTTACATTACATTCACTAGTAGGAGTGAGAAAAACATCACGGGGTGGTGCGCATTGTATGGGTGTGTGTTACATTACATTCACTAGTAGGAGTGAGAAAAACATCACGGGGTGGTGCGCATTTTATGGGTGTGTGTTACATTAGATTCACTAGTAGGAGTGAGAAAAACATCACGGCGTGGTGCGCATTGTATGGGTGTGTTACATTAGATTCACTAGTAGGAGTGAGAAAAACATCACGGGTGGTATGCATTGTATGGGTGTGTGTTACATTAGATTCACTAGTGGGAGTGAGAAAAACATCACGGGGTGGTGCGCATTGTATGGGTGTGTGTTACATTACATTCACTAGTGGGAGTGAGAAAAACATCACGGGGTGGTGCGCATTGTATGGGTGTGTGTTACATTACATTCACTAGTGGGAGTGAGAAAATCATCACGGTGTGGTGCGCATTGTATGGCTGTGTGTTACATTACATTCACTAGTGGGAGTGAGAAAAACATCACGGGGTGGTGCGCATTGTATGGGTGTGTGTTACATTACATTCACTAGTACGAGTGTGAAAAACATCACGGGGTGGTGCGCATTGTATGGGTGTGTGTTACATTACATTCACAAGTAGAAGTGTGAAAAACATCACGGGGTGGTGCGCATTGTATGGGTGTGTGTTACATTACATTCACTAGTAGGAGTGAGAAAAACATCACGGGGTGGTGCGCATTGTATGGGTGTGTGTTACATTACATTCACTAGTAGGAGTGAGAAAAACATCACGGGGTGGTGCGCATTTTATGGGTGTGTGTTACATTAGATTCACTAGTAGGAGTGAGAAAAACATCACGGGGTGGTGCGCATTGTATGGGTGTGTGTTACATTAGATTCACTAGTAGGAGTGAGAAAAACATCACGGGGTGGTATGCATTGTATGGGTGTGTGTTACATTAGATTCACTAGTGGGAGTGAGAAAAACATCACGGGGTGTTGCGCATTGTATGGGTGTGTGTTACATTACATTCACTAGTGGGAGTGAGAAAAACATCACGGGGTGGTGCGCATTGTATGGGTGTGTGTTACATTACATTCACTAGTGGGAGTGAGAAATTCATCACGGTGTGGTGCGCATTGTATGGCAGTGTGTTACATTACATTCACTAGTGGGAGTGAGAAAAACATCACGGGGTGGTGCGCATTGTATGGGTGTGTGTTACATTACATTCACTAGTACGAGTGAGAAAAACATCACGGGGTGGTGCGCATTGTATGGGTGTGTGTTACATTACATTCACAAGTAGGAGTGTGAAAATCATCACGGGGTGGTGCGCATTGTATGGGTGTGTGTTACATTACATTCACTAGTAGGAGTGAGAAAAACATCACGGGGTGGTGCGCATTGTATGGGTGTGTGTTACATTACATTCACTAGTAGGAGTGAGAAAAACATCACGGGGTGGTGAGCATTGTATGGGTGTGTGTTACATTACATTCACTAGTAGGAGTGAGAAAAACATCACGGGGTGGTGCGCATTGTATGGGTGTGTGTTACATTACATTCACTAGTGGGAGTGAGAAAAACATCACGGGGTTGTGCGCATTGTATGGGTGTGTGTTACATTAGATTCACTAGTAGGAGTGAGAAAAACATCACGGGGTGGTGCGCATTGTATGGGTGTGTGTTACATTAGATTCACTAGTAGGAGTGAGAAAAACATCACGGGGTGGTGCGCATTGTATGGGTGTGTGTTACATTAGATTCACTAGTAGGAGTGAGAAAAACATCACGGGGTGGTGCGCATTGTATGGGTGTGTGTTACATTAGATTCACTAGTAGGAGTGAGAAAAACATCACGGGGTGGTGCGCATTGTATGGGTGTGTGTTACATTAGATTCACTATTAGGAGTGAGAAAAACATCACCGGGTGGTGCGCATTGTATGGGTGTGTGTTACATTACATGCTCTAGTAGGAGTGAGAAAAACATCACGGTGTGGTGCGCATTGTATTGGTGTGTGTTACATTAGATTCACTAGTAGGAGTGAGAAAAACATCACGGGGTGGTGCGCATTGTATGGGTGTGTGTTACATTAGATTCACTAGTAGGAGTGAGAAAAACATCACGGGGTGGTGCGCATTGTATGGGTGTGTGTTACATTAGATTCACTAGTAGGAGTGAGAAAAACATCACGGGGTGGTGCGCATTGTATGGGTGTGTGTTACATTAGATTCACTAGTAGGAGTGAGAAAAACATCACGGGGTGGTGCGCATTGTATGGGTTTGTGTTACATTACATTCACTAGTAGGAGTGAGAAAAACATCACGGGGTGGTGCGCATTGTATGGGTGTGTGTTACATTACATTCACTAGTAGGAGTGAGAAAAACATCACGGGGTGGTGCGCATTGTATGGGTGTGTGTTACATTACATTCACTAGTAGGAGTGAGAAAAACATCACGGGGTGGTGCGCATTGTATGGGTGTGTGTTACATTACATTCACTAGTAGGAGTGAGAAAAACATCACGGGGTGGTGCGCATTGTATGGGTGTGTGTTACATTAGATTCACTAGTAGGAGTGAGAAAAACATCACGGGGTGGTGCGCATTGTATGGGTGTGTGTTACATTAGATTCACTAGTAGGAGTGGGAAAAACATCACGGGGTGGTGCGCATTGTATGGGTGTGTGTTACATTAGATTCACTAGTAGGAGTGGGAAAAACATCACGGGGTGGTGCGCATTGTATGGGTGTGTGTTACATTAGATTCACTAGTGGGAGTGGGAAAAACATCACGGGGTGGTGCGCATTGTATGGGTGTGTGTTACATTACATTCACTAGTGGGAGTGAGAAAAACATCACGGGGTGGTGCGCATTGTATGGGTGTGTGTTACATTACATTCACTAGTGGGAGTGAGAAAAACATCACGGGGTGGTGCGCATTGTATGGGTGTGTGTTACATTACATTCACTACTAGCAGTTAGAAAAACATCACGGGGTGGTGCGCATTGTATGGGTGTGTGTTAAATTACATTCACTAGTAGGAGTGAGAAAAACATCACAGGGTGGTGCGCATTGTATGGGTGTGTGTTACATTACATTCACTAGTAGGAGTGAGAAAAACATCACGCGGTGGTGCGCATTGTATATGTGTGTGTTACATTACATTCATTAGTTGGAGTGAGAAAAACATCACGGGGTGGTGCGCATTGTATGGGTGTGTGTTACATTAGATTCACTAGTAGGAGTGAGAAAAACATCACGGGGTGGTGCGCATTGTATGGGTGTGTGTTACATTAGATTCACTAGTAGGAGTGAGAAAAATATCACGGGGTGGTGCGCATTGTATGGGTGTGTGTTACATTAGATTCACTAGTAGGAGTGAGAAAAACATCACGGGGTGGTGCGCATTGTATGGGTGTGTGTTACATTTCATTCACTAGTAGGAGTGAGAAAAACATCACGGGGTGGTGCGCATTGTATGGGTGTGTGTTACATTACCTTCACTAGTAGGAGTGAGAAAAACATCACGGGGTGGTGCGCATTGTATGGGTGTGTGTTACATTACATTCACTAGTAGGAGTGAGAAAAACATCACGGGGTGGTGCGCATTGTATGGGTGTGTGTTACATTACATTCACTAGTAGGAGTGAGAAAAACATCACGGGGTGGTGCGCATCGTATGGGTGTGTGTTACATTACATTCACTAGTAGGAGTGAGAAAAACATCACCGGGTGGTGCGCATCGTATGGGTGTGTGTTACACTACATTCACTAGTAGGAGTGAGAAAAACATCACGGTGTGGTGCGCATCGTATGGGTGTGTGTTACACTACATTCACTAGTGGGAGTGAGATAAACATCACGGGGTGGTGCGCATCGTATGGGTGTGTGTTACACTACATTCACTAGTGGGAGTGAGAAAAACATCACGGGATGGTGCGCATCGTATCGGTGTGTGTTACACTACATTCACTAGTAGGAGTGAGAAATACATCACGGGGTCGTGCGCATCGTATGGGTGTGTGTTACATTACATTCACTAGTGGGAGTGAGAAAAACATCACGGGGTGGTGCGCATTGTATGGGTGTGTGTTACATTACATTCACTAGTGGGAGTGAGAAAATCATCACGGTGTGGTGCGCATTGTATGGCTGTGTGTTACATTACATTCACTAGTGGGAGTGAGAAAAACATCACGGGGTGGTGCACATTGTATGGGTGTGTGTTACATTACATTCACTAGTACGAGTGAGAAAAACATCACGGGGTGGTGCGCATTGTATGGGTGTGTGTTACATTACATTCACTAGTAGGAGTGTGAAAAACATCACGGGGTGGTGCGCATTGTATGGGTGTGTGTTACATTACATTCACTAGTAGGAGTGAGAAAAACATCACGGGGTGGTGCGCATTGTATGGGTGTGTGTTACATTACATTCACTAGTAGGAGTGAGAAAAACATCACGGGGTGGTGAGCATTGTATGGGTGTGTGTTACATTACATTCACTAGTAGGAGTGAGAAAAACATCACGGGGTGGTGCGCATTGTATGGGTGTGTGTTACATTACATTCACTAGTAGGAGTGAGAAAAACATCACGGGGTGGTGCGCATTTTATGGGTGTGTGTTACATTAGATTCTCTAGTAGGAGTGAGAAAAACATCACGGGGTGGTGCGCATTGTATGGGTGTGTGTTACATTAGATTCACTAGTAGGAGTGAGAAAAACATCACGGGGTGGTATGCATTGTATGGGTGTGTGTTACATTACATTCACTAGTGGGAGTGAGAAAAACATCACGGGGTGGTGCGCATTGTATGGGTGTGTGTTACATTACATTCACTAGTGGGAGTGAGAAAAACATCACGGGGTGGTGCGCATTGTATGGGTGTGTGTTACATTACATTCACTAGTGTGAGTGAGAAAATCATCACGGTGTGGTGCGCATTGTATGGCTGTGTGTTACATTACATTCACTAGTGGGAGTGAGAAAAACATCACGGGGTGGTGCGCATTGTATGGGTGTGTGTTACATTACATTCACTAGTACGAGTGAGAAAAACATCACGGGGTGGTGCGCATTGTATGGGTGTGTGTTACATTACATTCACTAGTAGGAGTGTGAAAAACATCACGGGGTGGTGCGCATTGTATGGGTGTGTGTTACATTACATTCACTAGTAGGAGTGAGAAAAACATCACGGGGTGGTGCGCATTGTATGGGTGGGTGTTACATTACATTCACTAGTAGGAGTGAGAAAAACATCACGGGGTGGTGCGCATTGTATGGGTGTGTGTTACATTACATTCACTAGTAGGAGTGAGAAAAACATCACGGTGTGGTGCGCATTTTATGGGTGTGTGTTACATTAGATTCACTAGTAGGAGTGAGAAAAACATCACGGGGTGGTGCGCATTGTATGGGTGTGTGTTACATTAGATTCACTAGTAGGAGTGAGAAAAACATCACGGGGTGGTATGCATTGTATGGGTGTGTGTTACATTACATTCACTAGTGGGAGTGAGAAAAACATCACGGGGTGGTGCGCATTGTATGGGTGTGTGTTACATTACATTCACTAGTGGGAGTGAGAAAAACATCACGGGGTGGTGCGCATTGTATGGGTGTGTGTTACATTACATTCACTAGTGGGAGTGAGAAAATCATCACGGTGTGGTGCGCATTGTATGGCTGTGTGTTACATTACATTCACTAGTGGGAGTGAGAAAAACATCACGGGGTGGTGCACATTGTATGGGTGTGTGTTACATTACATTCACTAGTACGAGTGAGAAAAACATCACAGGGTGGTGCGCATTGTATGGGTGTGTGTTACATTACATTCAATAGTAGGAGTGTGAAAAACATCACGGGGTGGTGCGCATTGTATGGGTGTGTGTTACATTACATTCACTAGTAGGAGTGAGAAAAACATCACGGGGTGGTGCGCATTGTATGGGTGGGTGTTACATTACATTCACTAGTAGGAGTGAGAAAAACATCACGGGGTGGTGCGCATTGTATGGGTGTGTGTTACATTACATTCACTAGTAGGAGTGAGAAAAACATCACGGTGTGGTGCGCATTTTATGGGTGTGTGTTACATTAGATTCACTAGTAGGAGTGAGAAAAACATCACGGGGTGGTGCGCATTGTATGGGTGTGTGTTACATTAGATTCACTAGTAGGAGTGAGAAAAACATCACGGGGTGGTATGCATTGTATGGGTGTGTGTTACATTACATTCACTAGTGGGAGTGAGAAAAACATCACGGGGTGGTGCGCATTGTATGGGTGTGTGTTACATTACATTCACTAGTGGGAGTGAGAAAAACATCACGGGGTGGTGCGCATTGTATGGGTGTGTGTTACATTACATTCACTAGTGGGAGTGAGAAAATCATCACGGTGTGGTGCGCATTGTATGGCTGTGTGTTACATTACATTCACTAGTGGGAGTGAGAAAAACATCACGGGGTGGTGCACATTGTATGGGTGTGTGTTACATTACATTCACTAGTACGAGTGAGAAAAACATCACAGGGTGGTGCGCATTGTATGGGTGTGTGTTACATTACATTCACTAGTAGGAGTGTGAAAAACATCACGGGGTGGTGCACATTGTATGGGTGTGTGTTACATTACATTCACTAGTAGGAGTGAGAAAAACATCACGGGGTGGTGCGCATTGTATGGGTGGGTGTTACATTAGATTCACTAGTAGGAGTGAGAAAAACATCACGGGGTGGTGCGCATTGTATGGGTGTGTGTTACACTACATTCACTAGTAGGAGTGAGAAAAACATCACGGGGTGGTGCGCATTGTATGGGTGTGTGTTACATTACATTCACTAGTAGCAGTGAGAAAAACATCACGGGGTGGTGCGCATTGTATGGGTGTGTGTTACATTACATTCACTAGTAGCAGTGAGAAAAACATCACGGTGTGGTGCGCATTGTATGGGTGTGTGTTACATTAGATTCACTAGTAGGAGTGAGAAAAACATCACGGGGTGGTGTGCATTGTATGGGTGTGTGTTACATTACATTCACTAGTAGGAGTGAGAAAAACATCACGGGGTGGTTCGCATTGTATGGGTGTGTGTTACATTACATTCACTAGTAGGAGTGAGAAATACATCACTGGGTGGTGCGCATTGTATGGGTGTGTGTTACATTACATTCACTAGTAGGAGTGAGAAAAACATCACGGGGTGGTGCGCATTGTATGGGTGTGTGTTACATTGGATTCACTAGTAGGAGTGAGAAAAACATCACGGGGTGGTGCGCACTGTATGGGTGTGTGTTACATTACATTCACAAGTGGGAGTGAGAAAAACATCACGGGGTGGTGCGTATTGTATGGGTGTGTGTTACATTACATTCACTAGTGGGAGTGAGAAAAACATCACGGGGTGGTGCGCATTGTATGGGTGTGTGTTACATTACATTCACTAGTGGGAGTGAGAAAAACATCACGGGGTGGTGCGCATTGTATGGGTGTGTGTTACATTACATTCACTAGTGGGAGTGAGAAAAACATCACGGGGTGGTGCGCATTGTATGGGTGTGTGTTACATTAGATTCACTAGTAGCAGTGAGAAAAACATCACGGGGTGGTGCGCATTGTATGGGTGTGTGTTACATTACATTCACTAGTAGCAGTGAGAAAAACATCACGGGGTGGTGCGCATTGTATGGGTGTGTGTTACATTACATTCACTAGTAGCAGTGAGAAAAACATCACGGGGTGGTGCGCATTGTATGGGTGTGTGTTACATTACATTCACTAGTAGCAGTGAGAAAAACATCACGGTGTGGTGCGCATTGTATGGGTGTGTGTTACATTAGATTCACTAGTAGTAGTGAGAAAAACATCACGGGGTGGTGCGCATTGTATGGGTGTGTGTTACATTACATTCACTAGTAGGAGTGAGAAAAACATCACGGGGTGGTGCGCATTGTATGGATGTGTGTTACATTACATTCACTAGTAGGAGTGAAAAAAACATCACTGGGTGGTGCGCATTGTATGGGTGTGTGTTACATTACATTCACTAGTAGGAGTGAGAAAAACATCACGGGGTGGTGCGCACTGTATGGGTGTGTGTTACATTACATTCACAAGTGGGAGTGAGAAAAACATCACGGGGTGGTGCGCACTGTATGGGTGTGTGTTACATTACATTCACTAGAGGGAGTGAGAAAAACATCACGGGGTGGTGCGCACTGTATGGGTGTGTGTTACATTACATTCACTAGTGGGAGTGAGAAAAACATCACGGGGTGGTGCGCATTGTATGGGTGTGTGTTACATTACATTCACTAGTGGGAGTGAGAAAAACATCACGGGGTGGTGCGCATTGTATGGGTGTGTGTTACATTACATTCACTAGTGGGAGTGAGAAAAACATCACGGGGTGGTGCGCATTGTATGGGTGTGTGTTACATTACATTCACTAGTGGGAGTGAGAAAAACATCACGGGGTGGTGCGCATTGTATGGGTGTGTGTTACATTACATTCACTAGTAGGAGTGTGAAAAACATCACGGGGTGGTGCGCATTGTATGGGTGTGTGTTACATTACATTCACTAGTAGGAGTGAGAAAAACATCACGGGGTGGTGCGCATTGTATGGGTGGGTGTTACATTACATTCACTAGTAGGAGTGAGAAAAACATCACGGGGTGGTGCGCATTGTATGGGTGTGTGTTACATTACATTCACTAGTAGGAGTGAGAAAAACATCACGGTGTGGTGCGCATTTTATGGGTGTGTGTTACATTAGATTCACTAGTAGGAGTGAGAAAAACATCACGGGGTGGTGCGCATTGTATGGGTGTGTGTTACATTAGATTCACTAGTAGGAGTGAGAAAAACATCACGGGGTGGTATGCATTGTATGGGTGTGTGTTACATTACATTCACTAGTGGGAGTGAGAAAAACATCACGGGGTGGTGCGCATTGTATGGGTGTGTGTTACATTACATTCACTAGTGGGAGTGAGAAAAACATCACGGGGTGGTGCGCATTGTATGGGTGTGTGTTACATTACATTCACTAGTGGGAGTGAGAAAATCATCACGGTGTGGTGCGCATTGTATGGCTGTGTGTTACATTACATTCACTAGTGGGAGTGAGAAAAACATCACGGGGTGGTGCACATTGTATGGGTGTGTGTTACATTACATTGACTAGTACGAGTGAGAAAAACATCACAGGGTGGTGCGCATTGTATGGGTGTGTGTTACATTACATTCACTAGTAGGAGTGAGAAAAACATCACGGGGTGGTGCGCATTGTATGGGTGGGTGTTACATTAGATTCACTAGTAGGAGTGAGAAAAACATCACGGGGTGGTGCGCATTGTATGGGTGTGTGTTACACTACATTCACTAGTAGGAGTGAGAAAAACATCACGGGGTGGTGCGCATTGTATGGGTGTGTGTTACACTACATTCACTAGTAGGAGTGAGAAAAACATCACGGGGTGGTGCGCATTTTATGGGTGTGTGTTACACTACATTCACTACTAGGAGTGAGAAAAACATCACGGGGTGGTGCGCATTGTATGGGTGTGTGTTACATTACATTCACTAGTAGGAGTGAGAAAAACATCACGGGGTGGTGCGCATTGTATGGGTGTGTGTTACATTAGATTCACTAGTAGCAGTGAGAAAAACATCACGGGGTGGTGCGCATTGTATGGGTGTGTGTTACATTACATTCACTAGTAGGAGTGAGAAAAACATCACGGGGTGGTGCGCATTGTATGGGTGTGTGTTACATTACATTCACTAGTAGCAGTGAGAAAAACATCACGGGGTGGTGCGCATTATATGGGTGTGTGTTACATTACATTCACTAGTAGCAGTGAGAAAAACATCACGGTGCGGTGCACATTGTATGGGTGTGTGTTACATTAGATTCACTAGTAGGAGTGAGAAAAACATCACGGGGTGGTGTGCATTGTATGGGTGTGTGTTACATTACATTCACTAGTAGGAGTGAGAAAAACATCACGGGGTGGTTCGCATTGTATGGGTGTGTGTTACATTACATTCACTAGTAGGAGTGAGAAATACATCACTGGGTGGTGCGCATTGTATGGGTGTGTGTTACATTACATTCACTAGTAGGAGTGAGAAAAACATCACGGGGTGGTGCGCATTGTATGGGTGTGTGTTACATTGGATTCACTAGTAGGAGTGAGAAAAACATCACGGGGTGGTGCGCACTGTATGGGTGTGTGTTACATTACATTCACAAGTGGGAGTGAGAAAAACATCACGGGGTGGTGCGTATTGTATGGGTGTGTGTTACATTACATTCACTAGTGGGAGTGAGAAAAACATCACGGGGTGGTGCGCATTGTATGGGTGTGTGTTACATTACATTCACTAGTGGGAGTGAGAAAAACATCACGGGGTGGTGCGCATTGTATGGGTGTGTGTTACATTACATTCACTAGTGGGAGTGAGAAAAACATCACGGGGTGGTGCGCATTGTATGGGTGTGTGTTACATTAGATTCACTAGTAGCAGTGAGAAAAACATCACGGGGTGGTGCGCATTGTATGGGTGTGTGTTACATTACATTCACTAGTAGCAGTGAGAAAAACATCACGGGGTGGTGCGCATTGTATGGGTGTGTGTTACATTACATTCACTAGTAGCAGTGAGAAAAACATCACGGGGTGGTGCGCATTGTATGGGTGTGTGTTACATTACATTCACTAGTAGCAGTGAGAAAAACATCACGGTGTGGTGCGCATTGTATGGGTGTGTGTTACATTAGATTCACTAGTAGGAGTGAGAAAAACATCACGGGGTGGTGCGCATTGGATGGGTGTGTGTTACATTACATTCACTAGTAGGAGTGAGAAAAACATCACGGGGTGGTGCGCATTGTATGGGTGTGTGTTACATTACATTCACAAGTGGGAGTGAGAAAAACATCACGGGGTGGTGCGCACTGTATGGGTGTGTGTTACATTACATTCACTAGAGGGAGTGAGAAAAACATCACGGGGTGGTGCGCACTGTATGGGTGTGTGTTACATTACATTCACTAGTGGGAGTGAGAAAAACATCACGGGGTGGTGCGCATTGTATGGGTGTGTGTTACATTACATTCACTAGTGGGAGTGAGAAAAACATCACGGGGTGGTGCGCATTGTATGGGTGTGTGTTACATTACATTCACTAGTGGGAGTGAGAAAAACATCACGGGGTGGTGCGCATTGTATGGGTGTGTGTTACATTACATTCACTAGTGGGAGTGAGAAAAACATCACGGCGTGGTGCGCATTGTATGGGTGTGTGTTACATTACATTCACTAGTAGGAGTGAGAAAAACATCACGGGGTGGTGCGCATTGTATGGGTGTGTGTTACATTACATTCACTAGTAGGAGTGAGAAAAACATCACGGGGTGGTGCGCATTGTATGGGTGTGTGTTACATTACATTCACTAGTAGGAGTGAGAAAAACATCACTGGGTGGTGCGCATTGTATGGGTGTGTGTTACATTAGATTCACTAGTAGGAGTGAGAAAAACATCACGGGGTGGTGCGCACTGTATGGGTGTGTGTTACATTACATTCACAAGTGGGAGTGAGAAAAACATCACGGGGTGGTGCGCACTGTATGGGTGTGTGTTACATTACATTCACTAGTGGGAGTGAGAAAAACATCACGGGGTGGTGCGCACTGTATGGGTGTGTGTTACATTACATTCACTAGTGGGAGTGAGAAAAACATCACGGGGTGGTGCGCATTGTATGGGTGTGTGTTACATTACATTCACTAGTGGGAGTGAGAAAAACATCACGGGGTGGTGCGCATTGTATGGGTGTGTGTTACATTACATTCACTAGTGGGAGTGAGAAAAACATCACGGGGTGGTGCGCATTGTATGGGTGTGTGTTACATTACATTCACTAGTGGGAGTGAGAAAAACATCACGGGGTGGTGCGCATTGTATGGCTGTGTGTTACATTACATTCACTAGTGGGAGTGAGAAAATCATCACGGTGTGGTGCGCATTGTATGGCTGTGTGTTACATTACATTCACTAGTGGGAGTGAGAAAAACATCACGGGGTGGTGCACATTGTATGGGTGTGTGTTACATTACATTCACTAGTACGAGTGAGAAAAACATCACGGGGTGGTGCGCATTGTATGGGTGTGTGTTACATTACATTCACTAGTAGGAGTGTGAAAAACATCACGGGGTGGTGCGCATTGTATGGGTGTGTGTTACATTACATTCACTAGTAGGAGTGAGAAAAACATCACGGGGTGGTGCGCATTGTATGGGTGTGTGTTACATTACATTCACTAGTAGGAGTGAGAAAAACATCACGGGGTGGTGAGCATTGTATGGGTGTGTGTTACATTACATTCACTAGTAGGAGTGAGAAAAACATCACGGGGTGGTGCGCATTGTATGGGTGTGTGTTACATTACATTCACTAGTAGGAGTGAGAAAAACATCACGGGGTGGTGCGCATTTTATGGGGGTGTGTTACATTAGATTCACTAGTAGGAGTGAGAAAAACATCACGGGGTGGTGCGCATTGTATGGGTGTGTGTTACATTACATTCACTAGTGGGAGTGAGAAAAACATCACGGGGTGGTGCGCATTGTATGGGTGTGTGTTACATTACATTCACTAGTGGGAGTGAGAAAATCATCACGGTGTGCTGCGCATTGTATGGCTGTGTGTTACATTACATTCACTAGTGGGAGTGAGAAAAACATCACGGGGTGGTGCGCATTGTATGGGTGTGTGTTACATTACATTCACTAGTACGAGTGAGAAAAACATCACGGGGTGGTGCGCATTGTATGGGTGTGTGTTACATTACATTCACTAGTAGGAGTGTGAAAAACATCACGGGGTGGTGCGCATTGTATGGGTGTGTGTTACATTACATTCACTAGTAGGAGTGAGAAAAACATCACGGGGTGGTGCGCATTGTATGGGTGGGTGTTACATTAGATTCACTAGTAGGAGTGAGAAAAACATCACGGGGTGGTGCGCATTGTATGGGTGTGTGTTACACTACATTCACTAGTAGGAGTGAGAAAAACATCACGGGGTGGTGCGCATTGTATGGGTGTGTGTTACACTACATTCACTAGTAGGAGTGAGAAAAACATCACGGGGTGGTGCGCATTGTATGGGTGTGTGTTACACTACATTCACTAGTAGGAGTGAGAAAAACATCACGGGGTGGTGCGCATTGTATGGGTGTGTGTTACATTACATTCACTAGTAGGAGTGAGAAAAACATCACGGGGTGGTGCGCATTGTATGGGTGTGTGTTACATTAGATTCACTAGTAGCAGTGAGAAAAACATCACGGGGTGGTGCGCATTGTATGGGTGTGTGTTACATTACATTCACTAGTAGCAGTGAGAAAAACATCACGGGGTGGTGCGAATTGTATGGGTGTGTGTTACATTACATTCACTAGTAGCAGTGAGAAAAACATCACGGGGTGGTGCGCATTGTATGGGTGTGTGTTACATTACATTCACTAGTAGCAGTGAGAAAAACATCACGGTGTGGTGCGCATTGTATGGGTGTGTGTTACATTAGATTCACTAGTAGGAGTGAGAAAAACATCACGGGGTGGTGCGCATTGTATGGGTGTGTGTTACATTACATTCACTAGTAGGAGTGAGAAAAACATCACGGGGTGGTGCGCATTGTATGGGTGTGTGTTACATTACATTCACTAGTAGGAGTGAGAAATACATCACTGGGTGGTGCGCATTTTATGGGTGTGTGTTACATTACATTCACTAGTAGGAGTGAGAAAAACATCACGGGGTGGTGCGCATTGTATGGGTGTGTGTTACATTGGATTCACTAGTAGGAGTGAGAAAAACATCACGGGGTGGTGCGCACTGTATGGGTGTGTGTTACATTACATTCACAAGTGGGAGTGAGAAAAACATCACGGGGTGGTGCGTATTCTATGGGTGTGTGTTACATTACATTCACTAGTGGGAGTGAGAAAAACATCACGGGGTGGTGCGCATTGTATGGGTGTGTGTTACATTACATTCACTAGTGGGAGTGAGAAAAACATCACGGGGTGGTGCGCATTGTATGGGTGTGTGTTACATTACATTCACTAGTGGGAGTGAGAAAAACATCACGGGGTGGTGCGCATTGTATGGGTGTGTGTTACATTACATTCACTAGTGGGAGTGAGAAAAACATCACGGGGTGGTGCGCATTGTATGGGTGTGTGTTACATTACATTCACTAGTGGGAGTGAGAAAATCATCACGGTGTGGTGCGCATTGTATGGCTGTGTGTTACATTACATTCACTAGTGGGAGTGAGAAAAACATCACGGGGTGGTGCACATTGTATGGGTGTGTGTTACATTACATTCACAAGTACGAGTGAGAAAAACATCGCGGGGTGGTGCGCATTGTATGGGTGTGTGTTACATTACATTCACTAGTAGAAGTGTGAAAAACATCACGGGGTGGTGCGCATTGTATGGGTGTGTGTTACATTACATTCACTAGTAGGAGTGAGAAAAACATCACGGGGTGGTGCGCATTGTATGGGTGTGTGTTACATTACATTCACTAGTAGGAGTGAGAAAAACATCACGGGGTGGTGAGCATTGTATGGGTGTGTGTTCCATTACATTCACTAGTAGGAGTGAGAAAAACATCACGGGGTGGTGCGCATTGTATGGGTGTGTGTTACATTACATTCACTAGTAGGAGTGAGAAAAACATCACGGGGTGGTGCGCATTTTATGGGTGTGTGTTACATTAGATTCACTAGTCGGAGTGAGAAAAACATCACGGGGTGGTGCGCATTGTATGGGTGTGTGTTACATTAGATTCACTAGTAGGAGTGAGAAAAACATCACGGGGTGGTATGCATTGTATGGGTGTGTGTTACATTACATTCACTAGTGGGAGTGAGAAAAACATCACGGGGTGGTGCGCATTGTATGGGTGTGTGTTACATTACATTCACTAGTGGGAGTGAGAAAAACATCACGGGGTGGTGCGCATTGTATGGGTGTGTGTTACATTACATTCACTAGTGGGAGTGAGAAAATCATCATGGTGTGGTGCGCATTGTATGGCTGTGTGTTACATTACATTCACTAGTGGGAGTGAGAAAAACATCACGGGGTGGTGCGCATTGTATGGGTGTGTGTTACATTACATTCACTAGTACGAGTGAGAAAAACATCACGGGGTGGTGCGCATTGTATGGGTGTGTGTTACATTACATTCACTAGTAGGAGTGTGAAAAACATCACGGGGTGGTCCGCATTGTATGGGTGTGTGTTACATTACATTCACTAGTAGGAGTGAGAAAAACATCACGGGGTGGTGCGCATTGTATGGGTGGGTGTTACATTAGATTCACTAGTAGGAGTGAGAAAAACATCACGGGTGGTGCACATTGTATGGGTGTGTGTTACATGACATTCACTAGTAGCAGTGAGAAAAACATCACGGGGTGGTGCGCATTGTATGGGTGTGTGTTACATTAGATTCACTAGTAGGAGTGAGAAAAACATCACGGGGTGGTGCGCATTGTATGGGTGTGTGTTACATTAGATTCACTAGTAGGAGTGAGAAAAACATCACGGGGTGTTATGCATTGTATGGGTGTGTGTTACATTAGATTCACTAGTGGGAGTGAGAAAAACATCACGGGGTGGTGCGCATTGTATGGGTGTGTGTTACATTACCTTCACTATTGGGAGTGAGAAAAACATCACGGGGTGGTGCGCATTGTATGGGTGTGTGTTACATTACATTCACTAGTGGGAGTGAGAAAATCATCACGGTGTGGTGCGCATTGTATGACTGTGTGTTACATTACATTCACTAGTGGGAGTGAGAAAAACATCACGGGGTGGTGCGCATTGTATGGGTGTGTGTTACATTACATTCACTAGTAGGAGTGAGAAAAACATCACGGGGTGGTGCGCATTGTATGGGTGTGTGTTACATTACATTCACTAGTAGGAGTGTGAAAAACATCACGGGGTGGTGCGCATTGTATGAGTGTGTGTTACATTACATTCACTAGTAGGAGTGAGAAAAACATCACGGGGTGGTGCGCATTGTATGGGCGTGTGTTACATTACATTCACTAGTAGGAGTGAGAAAAACATCACGGGTGGTGCGCATTGTATGGGTGTGTGTTACATTACATTCACTAGTAGGAGTGAGAAAAACATCACGGGGTGGTGCGCATTGTATGGGTGGGTGTTACATTAGATTCACTAGTAGGAGTGAGAAAAACATCACGGGGTGGTGCGCATTGTATGGGTGTGTGTTACACTACATTCACTAGTAGGAGTGAGAAAAACATCACGGGGTGGTGCGGATTGTATGGGTGTGTGTTACATTACATTCACTAGTAGGAGTGAGAAAAACATCACGGGGTGGTGCGCATTGTATGGGTGTGTGTTACATTAGATTCACTAGTAGCAGTGAGAAAAACATCACGGGGTGGTGCGCATTGTATGGGTGTGTGTTACATTACATTCACTAGTAGCAGTGAGAAAAACATCACGGGGTGGTGCGCATTGTATGGGTGTGTGTTACATTACATTCACTAGTAGCAGTGAGAAAAACATCACGGGGTGGTGCGCATTGTATGGGTGTGTGTTACATTACATTCACTAGTAGCAGTGAGAAAAACATCACGGTGTGGTGCGCATTGTATGGGTGTGTGTTACATTAGATTCACTAGTAGGAGTGAGAAAAACATCACGGGGTGGTGCGCATTGTATGGGTGTGTGTTACATTACATTCACTAGTAGGAGTGAGAAAAACATCACGGGGTGGTGCGCATTGTATGGGTGTGTGTTACATTACATTCACTAGTAGGAGTGAGAAATACATCACTGGGTGGTGCGCATTGTATGGGTGTGTGTTACATTACATTCACTAGTAGGAGTGAGAAAAACATCACGGGGTGGTGCGCATTGTATGGGTGTGTGTTACATTGGATTCACTAGTAGGAGTGAGAAAAACATCACGGGGTGGTGCGCACTGTATGGGTGTGTGTTACATTACATTCACAAGTGGGAGTGAGAAAAACATCACGGGGTGGTGCGTATTGTATGGGTGTGTGTTACATTACATTCACTAGTGGGAGTGAGAAAAACATCACGGTGTGGTGCGCATTGTATGGGTGTGTGTTACATTACATTCACTAGTGGGAGTGAGAAAAACATCACGGGGTGGTGCGCATTGTATGGGTGTGTGTTACATTACATTCACTAGTGGGAGTGAGAAAAACATCACGGGGTGGTGCGCATTGTATGGGTGTGTGTTACATTACATTCACTAGTGGGAGTGAGAAAAACATCACGGGGTGGTGCGCATTGTATGGGTGTGTGTTACATTACATTCACTAGTGGGAGTGAGAAAATCATCACGGTGTGGTGCGCATTGTATGGCTGTGTGTTACATTACATTCACTAGTGGGAGTGACTAAAACATCACGGGGTGGTGCACATTGTATGGGTGTGTGTTACATTACATTCACAAGTACGAGTGAGAAAAACATCGCGGGGTGGTGCGCATTGTATGGGTGTGTGTTACATTACATTCACTAGTAGGAGTGTGAAAAACATCACGGGGTGGTGCGCATTGTATGGGTGTGTGTTACATTACATTCACTAGTAGGAGTGAGAAAAACATCACGGTGTGGTGCGCATTGTATGGGTGTGTGTTACATTACATTCACTAGTAGGAGTGAGAAAAACATCACGGGGTGGTGAGCATTGTATGGGTGTGTGTTACATTACATTCACTAGTAGGAGTGAGAAAAACATCACGGGGTGGTGCGCATTGTATGGGTGTGTGTTACATTACATTCACTAGTAGGAGTGAGAAAAACATCACGGCGTGGTGCGCATTTTATGGGTGTGTGTTACATTAGATTCACTAGTAGAAGTGAGAAAAACATCACGGGGTGGTGCGCATTGTATGGGTGTGTGTTACATTAGATTCACTAGTACGAGTGAGAAAAACATCACGGGGTGGTATGCATTGTATGGGTGTGTGTTACATTACATTCACTAGTGGGAGTGAGAAAAACATCACGGGGTGGTGCGCATTGTATGAGTGTGTGTTACATTACATTCACTAGTGGGAGTGAGAAAAACATCACGGGGTGGTGCGCATTGTATGGGTGTGTGTTACATTACATTCACTAGTGGGAGTGAGAAAATCATCATGGTGTGGTGCGCATTGTATGGCTGTGTGTTACATTACATTCACTAGTGGGAGTGAGAAAAACATCACGGGGTGGTGCGCATTGTATGGGTGTGTGTTACATTACATTCACTAGTACGAGTGAGAAAAACATCACGGGGTGGTGCGCATTGTATGGGTGTGTGTTACATTACATTCACTAGTAGGAGTGTGAAAAACATCACGGGGTGGTGCGCATTGTATGGGTGTGTGTTACATTACATTCACTAGTAGGAGTGAGAAAAACATCACGGGGTGGTGCGCATTGTATGGGTGGGTGTTACATTAGATTCACTAGTAGGAGTGAGAAAAACATCACGGGTGGTGCGCATTGTATGGGTGTGTGTTACATGACATTCACTAGTAGCAGTGAGAAAAACATCACGGTGTGGTGCGCATTGTATGGGTGTGTGTTACTTTAGATTCACTAGTAGGAGTGAGAAAAACATCACGGGGTGGTGCGCATTGTATGGGTGTGTGTTACATTAGATTCACTAGTAGGAGTGAGAAAAACATCACGGGGTGTTATGCATTGTATGGGTGTGTGTTACATTAGATTCACTAGTGGGAGTGAGAAAAACATCACGGTGTGGTGCGCATTGTATGGGTGTGTGTTACATTACATTCACTAGTGGGAGTGAGAAAAACATCACGGGGTGGTGCGCATTGTATGGGTGTGTGTTACATTACATTCACTAGTGGGAGTGAGAAAATCATCACGGTGTGGTGCGCATTGTATTACTGTGTGTTACATTACATTCACTAGTGGGAGTGAGAAAAACATCACGGGGTGGTGCGCATTGTATGGGTGTGTGTTACATTACATTCACTAGTAGGAGTGAGAAAAACATCACGGGGTGGTGCGCATTGTATGGGTGTGTGTTACATTACATTCACTAATAGGAGTGTGAAAAACATCACGGGGTGGTGCGCATTGTATGAGTGTGTGTTACATTACATTCACTAGTAGGAGTGAGAAAAACATCACGGGGTGGTGCGCATTGTATGGGTGTGTGTTACATTACATTCACTAGTAGGAGTGAGAAAAACATCACGGGTGGTGCGCATTGTATGGGTGTGTGTTACATTACATTCACTAGTAGGAGTGAGAAAATCATCACGGGGTGGTGCGCATTGTATGGGTGGGTGTTACATTAGATTCACTAGTAGGAGTGAGAAAAACATCACGGGTGGTGCGCATTGTATGGGTGTGTGTTACATTACATTCACTAGTGGGAGTGAGAAAAACATCACGGGGTGGTGCGCATTGTATGGGTGTGTGTTACATTACATTCACTAGTAGGAGTGAGAAAAACATCACGGGGTGGTGCGCATTGTATGGGTGTGTGTTACATTAGATTCACTAGTAGGAGTGAGAAAAACATCACGGGGTGGTGCGCATTGTATGGGTGTGTGTTTCATTAGATTCACTAGTAGCAGTGAGAAAAACATCACGGGGTGGTGCGCATTGTATGGGTGTGTGTTACATTACATTCTCTAGTAGGAGTGAGAAAAACATCACGGGGTGGTGCGCATTGTATGGGTGTGTGTTACATTACATTCACTAGTAGGAGTGAGAAAAACATCACGGGGTGGTGCGCATTGTATGGGTGTGTGTTACATTACATTCACTAGTAGGAGTGAGAAAAACATCACGGGGTGGTGCGCATTGTATGGGTGTGTGTTACATTACATTCACTAGTAGGAGTGAGAAAAACATCACGGGGTGGTGCGCATTGTATGGGTGTGTGTTACACTACATTCACTAGTAGGAGTGAGAAAAACATCACGGGGTGGTGCGCATTGTATGGGTGTGTGTTACACTACATTCACTAGTAGGAGTGAGAAAAACATCACGGGGTGGTGCGCGTTGTATGGGTGTGTGTTACACTACATTCACTAGTAGGAGTGAGAAAAACATCACGGGGTGGTGCGCATTGTATGGGTGTGTGTTACATTACATTCACTAGTAGGAGTGAGAAAAACATCACGGGGTGGTGCGCATTGTATGGGTGTGTGTTACATTAGATTCACTAGTAGCAGTGATAAAAACATCACGGGGTGGTGCGCATTGTATGGGAGTGTGTTACATTACATTCACTAGTAGCAGTGAGAAAAACATCACGGGGTGGTGCGCATTGTATGGGTGTGTGTTACATTACATTCACTAGTGGGAGTGAGAAAAACATCACGGGGTGGTGCGCATTGTATGGGTGTGTGTTACATTACATTCACTAGTGGGAGTGAGAAAAACATCACGGGGTGGTGCGCATTGTATGGGTGTGTGTTACATTACATTCACTAGTGGGAGTGAGAAAATCATCACGGTGTGGTGCGCATTGTATGGCTGTGTGTTACATTACATTCACTAGTGGGAGTGAGAAAAACATCACGGGGTGGTGCACATTGTATGGCTGTGTGTTACATTACATTCACTAGTAGGAGTGTGAAAAACATCACGGGTTGGTGCGCATTGTATGGGTGTGTGTTACATTACATTCACTAGTAGGAGTGTGAAAAACATCACGGTGTGGTGCGCATTGTATGGGTGTGTGTTACATTACATTCACTAGTAGGAGTGAGAAAAACATCACGGGGTGGTGCGCATTGTATGGGTGTGTGTTACATTACATTCTCTAGTAGGAGTGAGAAAAACATCACGGGGTGGTGCGCATTGTATGGGTGTGTGTTACATTACATTCACTAGTGGGATTGAGAAAAACATCACGGGGTGGTGCGCATTGTATGGGTGTGTGTTACATTACATTCACTAGTGGGAGTGAGAAAATCATCACGGGGTGGTGCGCATTGTATGGCTGTGTGTTACATTACATTCACTAGTGGGAGTGAGAAAAACATCACGGGGTGGTGCGCATTGTATGGGTGTGTGTTACATTACATTCACTAGTAGGAGTGAGAAAAACATCACGGGGTGGTGCGCATTGTATGGGTGTGTGTTACATTACATTCACTAGTAGGAGTGTGAAAAACATCACGGGGTGGTGCGCATTGTATGGGTGTGTGTTACATTACATTCACTAGTAGGAGTGAGAAAAACATCACGGGGTGGTGCGCATTGTATGGGTGTGTGTTACATTACATTCACTAGTAGGAGTGAGAAAAACATCACGGGGTGGTGCGCATTGTATGGGTGTGTGTTACACTACATTCACTAGTAGGAGTGAGAAAAACATCACGGGGTGGTGCGCATTGTATGGGTGTGTGTTACACTACATTCACTAGTAGGAGTGAGAAAAACATCACGGGGTGGTGCGCATTGTATGGGTGTGTGTTACACTACATTCACTAGTAGGAGTGAGAAAAACATCACGGGGTGGTGCGCATTGTATGGGTGTGTGTTACATTACATTCACTAGTAGGAGTGAGAAAAACATCACGGGGTGGTGCGCATTGTATGGGTGTGTGTTACATTAGATTCACTAGTAGCAGTGATAAAAACATCACGGGGTGGTGCGCATTGTATGGGAGTGTGTTACATTACATTCACTAGTAGCAGTGAGAAAAACATCACGGGGTGGTGCGCATTGTATGGGTGTGTGTTACATTACATTCACTAGTGGGAGTGAGAAAATCATCACGGTGTGGTGCGCATTGTATGGCTGTGTGTTACATTACATTCACTAGTGGGAGTGAGAAAAACATCACGGGGTGGTGCGCATTGTATGGGTGTGTGTTACATTACATTCACTAGTAGGAGTGAGAAAAACATCACGGGGTGGTGCGCATTGTATGGGTGTGTGTTACATTACATTCACTAGTAGGAGTGTGAAAAACATCACGGGGTGGTGCGCATTGTATGGGTGTGTGTTACATTACATTCACTAGTAGGAGTGAGAAAAACATCACGGGGTGGTGCGCATTGTATGGGTGTGTGTTACATTAGATTCACTAGTAGCAGTGAGAAAAACATCACGGGGTGGTGCGCATTGTATGGGAGTGTGTTACATTACATTCACTAGTAGCAGTGAGAAAAACATCACGGGGTGGTGCGCATTGTATGGGTGTGTGTTACATTACATTAACTAGTAGCAGTGAGAAAAACATCACGGGGTGGTGCGCATTGTATGGGTGTGTGTTACATTACATTCACTAGTAGCAGTGAGAAAAACATCACGGGGTGGTGCGCATTGTATGGGTGTGTGTTACATTACATTCACTAGTAGCAGTGAGAAAAACATCACGGTGTGGTGCGCATTGTATGGGTGTGTGTTACATTAGATTCACTAGTAGGAGTGAGAAAAACATCACGGGGTGGTGCGCATTGTATGGGTGTGTGTTACATTACATTCACTAGTAGGAGTGAGAAAAACATCACGGGGTGGCGCGCAATGTATGGGTGTGTGTTACATTACATTCACTAGTAGCAGTGAGAAAAACATCACGGGGTGGTGCGCATTGTATCGGTGTGTGTTACATTACATTCACTAGTGGGAGTGAGAAAAACATCACGGGGTGGTGCGCATTGTATGGGTGTGTGTTACATTACATTCACTAGTGGGAGTGAGAAAAACATCACGGGGTGGTGCGCATTGTATGGGTGTGTGTTACATTACATTCACTAGTGGGAGTGAGAAAATCATCACGGTGTGGTGCGCATTGTATGGCTGTGTGTTACATTACATTCACTAGTGGGAGTGAGAAAAACATCACGGGGTGGTGCACATTGTATGGCTGTGTGTTACATTACATTCACTAGTAGGAGTGTGAAAAACATCACGGGGTGGTGCGCATTGTATGGGTGTGTGTTACATTACATTCACTAGTAGGAGTGTGAAAAACATCACGGTGTGGTGCGCATTGTATGGGTGTGTGTTACATTACATTCACTAGTAGGAGTGAGAAAAACATCACGGGGTGGTGCGCATTGTATGGGTGTGTGTTACATTACATTCTCTAGTAGGAGTGAGAAAAACATCACGGGGTGGTGCGCATTGTATGGGTGTGTGTTACATTACATTCACTAGTGGGATTGAGAAAAACATCACGGGGTGGTGCGCATTGTATGGGTGTGTGTTACATTACATTCACTAGTGGGAGTGAGAAAATCATCACGGTGTGGTGCGCATTGTATGGCTGTGTGTTACATTACATTCACTAGTGGGAGTGAGAAAAACATCACGGGGTGGTGCGCATTGTATGGGTGTGTGTTACATTACATTCACTAGTAGGAGTGAGAAAAACATCACGGGGTGGTGCGCATTGTATGGGTGTGTGTTACATTACATTCACTAGTAGGAGTGTGAAAAACATCACGGGGTGGTGCGCATTGTATGGGTGTGTGTTACATTACATTCACTAGTAGGAGTGAGAAAAACATCACGGGGTGGTGCGCATTGTATGGGTGTGTGTTACATTACATTCACTAGTAGGAGTGAGAAAAACATCACGGGTGGTGCGCATTGTATGGGTGTGTGTTACATTACATTCACTAGTAGGAGTGAGAAAAACATCACGGGGTGGTGCGCATTGTATGGGTGGGTGTTACATTAGATTCACTAGTAGGAGTGAGAAAAACATCACGGGTGGTGCGCATTGTATGGGTGTGTGTTACATTACATTCACTAGTGGGAGTGAGAAAAACATCACGGGGTGGTGCGCATTGTATGGGTGTGTGTTACATTACATTCACTAGTAGGAGTGAGAAAAACATCACGGGGTGGTGCGCATTGTATGGGTGTGTGTTACATTAGATTCACTAGTAGGAGTGAGAAAAACATCACGGGGTGGTGCGCATTGTATGGGTGTGTGTTACATTAGATTCACTAGTAGCAGTGAGAAAAACATCACGGGGTGGTGCGCATTGTATGGGTGTGTGTTACATTACATTCTCTAGTAGGAGTGAGAAAAACATCACGGGGTGGTGCGCATTGTATGGGTGTGTGTTACATTACATTCACTAGTAGGAGTGAGAAAAACATCACGGGGTGGTGCGCATTGTATGGGTGTGTGTTACATTACATTCACTAGTAGGAGTGACAAATACATCACGGGGTGGTGCGCATTGTATGGGTGTGTGTTACACTACATTCACTAGTAGGAGTGAGAAAAACATCACGGGGTGGTGCGCATTGTATGGGTGTGTGTTACATTACATTCACTAGTAGGAGTGAGATAAACATCACGGGGTGGTGCGCATTGTATGGGTGTGTGTTACATTACATTCACTAGTAGGAGTGAGAAAAACATCACGCGGTGGTGCGCATTGTATGGGTGTGTGTTACATTACATTCACTAGTAGGAGTGAGAAAAACATCACGGGGTGGTGCGCATTGTATGGGTGTGTGTTACACTACATTCACTAGTAGGAGTGAGAAAAACATCACGGGGTGGTGCGCATTGTATGGGTGTGTGTTACACTACATTCACTAGTAGGAGTGAGAAAAACATCACGGGGTGGTGCGCATTGTATGGGTGTGTGTTACACTACATTCACTAGTAGGAGTTTGAAAAACATCACGTGGTGGTGCGCATTGTATGGGTGTGTGTTACATTACATTCACTAGTAGGAGTGAGAAAAACATCACGGGGTGGTGCGCATTGTATGGGTGTGTGTTACATTAGATTCACTAGTAGCAGTGAGAAAAACATCACGGGGTGGTGCGCATTGTATGGGAGTGTGTTACATTACATTCACTAGTAGCAGTGAGAAAAACATCACGGGGTGGTGCGCATTGTATGGGTGTGTGTTACATTACATTCACTAGTAGCAGTGAGAAAAACATCACGGGGTGGTGCGCATTGTATGGGTGTGTGTTACATTACATTCACTAGTAGCAGTGAGAAAAACATCACGGTGTGGTGCGCATTGTATGGGTGTGTGTTACATTAGATTCACTAGTAGGAGTGAGAAAAACATCACGGGATGGTGCGCATTGTATGGGTGTGTGTTACATTACATTCACTAGTAGGAGTGAGAAAAACATCACGGGGTGGTGCGCATTGTATGGGTGTGTGTTACATTACATTCACTAGTAGCAGTGAGAAAAACATCACGGGGTGGTGCGCATTGTATGGGTGTGTGTTACATTACATTCACTAGTGGGAGTGAGAAAAACATCACGGGGTGGTGCGCATTGTATGGGTGTGTGTTACATTACATTCACTAGTGGGAGTGAGAAAAACATCACGGGGTGGTGCGCATTGTATGGGTGTGTGTTACATTACATTCACTAGTGGGAGTGAGAAAATCATCACGGTGTGGTGCACATTGTATGGCTGTGTGTTACATTACATTCACTAGTGGGAGTGAGAAAAACATCACGGGGTGGTGCGCATTGTATGGCTGTGTGTTACATTACATTCACTAGTAGGAGTGTGAAAAACATCACGGGGTGGTGCGCATTGTATGGGTGTGTGTTACATTACATTCACTAGTAGGAGTGTGAAAAACATCACGGGGTGGTGCGCATTGTATGGGTGTGTGTTACATTACATTCACTAGTAGGAGTGAGAAAAACATCACGGGGTGGTGCGCATTGTATGGGTGTGTGTTACATTACATTCTCTAGTAGGAGTGAGAAAAACATCACGGGGTGGTGCGCATTGTATGGGTGTGTGTTACATTACATTCACTAGTAGGAGTGAGAAAAACATCACGGGGTGGTGCGCATTGTATGGGTGTGTGTTACATTACATTCACTAGTAGGAGTGAGAAAAACATCACGGGGTGGTGCGCATTGTATGGGTGTGTGTTACACTACATTCACTAGTAGGAGTGAGAAAAACATCACGGGGAGGTGCGCATTGTATGGGTGGGTGTTACACTACATAAACTAGTAGGAGTGAGAAAAACATCACGGGGTGGTGCGCATTGTATGGGTGTGTGTTACACTACATTCACTAGTAGCAGTGAGAAAAACATCACGGGGTGGTGCGCATTGTATGGGTGTGTGTTACATTACATTCACTAGTAGCAGTGAGAAAAACATCACGGGGTGGTGCGCATTGTATGGGTGTGTGTTACATTACATTCACTAGTAGCAGTGAGAAAAACATCACGGGGTGGTGCGCATTGTATGGGTGTATGTTACATTACATTCACTAGTAGCAGTGAGAAAAACATCACGGGGTGGTGCGCATTGTATGGGTGTGTGTTACATTACATTCACTAGTAGCAGTGAGAAAAACATCACGGGGTGGTGCGCATTGTATGGGTGTGTGTTACATTACATTCACTAGTAGGAGTGAGAAAAACATCACGGGGTGGTGCGCATTGTATGGGTGTGTGTTACATTACATTCACTAGTAGGAGTGAGAAAAACATCACGGGGTGGTGCGCATTGTATGGGTGTGTGTTACATTACACTCACTAGTAGGAGTGAGAAAAACATCACGGGGTGGTGCGCATTGTATGGGTGTGTGTTACATTACATTCACAAGTGGGAGTGAGAAAAACATCACGGGGTGGTGCGTATTGTATGGGTGTGTGTTAGATTACATTCACTAGTGGGAGTGAAGAAAACATCACGGGTGGTGCGCATTGTATGGGTGTGTGTTACATTACATTCACTAGTGGGAGTGAGAAAAACATCACGGGGTGGTGCGCATTGTATGGGTGTGTGTTACATTACATTCACTAGTGGGAGTGAGAAAAACATCACGGGGTGGTGCGCATTGTATGGGTGTGTGTTACATTACATTCACTAGTGGGAGTGAGAAAAACATCACGGGGTGGTGCGCATTGTATGGGTGTGTGTTACATTACATTCACTAGTGGGAGTGAGAAAATCATCACGGTGTGGTGCGCATTGTATGGCTGTGTGTTACATTACATTCACTAGTGGGAGTGAGAAAAACATCACGGGGTGGTGCACATTGTATGGGTGTGTGTTACATAACATTCACTAGTACGAGTGAGAAAAACATCACGGGGTGGTGCGCATTGTATGGGTGTGTGTTACGTTACATTCACTAGTAGGAGTGTGAAAAACATCACGGGGTGGTGCGCATTGTATGGGTGTGTGTTACGTTACATTCACTAGTAGGAGTGAGAAAAATATCACGGGGTGGTGCGCATTGTATGGGTGTGTGTTACATTACATTCACTAGTAGGAGTGAGAAAAACATCACGGGGTGGTGAGCATTGTATGGGTGTGTGTTACATTACATTCACTAGTAGCAGTGAGAAAAACATCACGGGGTGGTGCGCATTGTATGGGTGTGTGTTACATTACATTCACTAGTAGGAGTGAGAAAAACATCACGGGGTGGTGCGCATTGTATGGGTGTGTGTTACATTACATTCACTAGTAGGAGTGAGAAAAACATCACGGGGTGGTGCGCATTGTATGGGTGTGTGTTACATTACATTCACTAGTAGGAGTGAGAAAAACATCACGGGGTGGTGCGCATTTTATGGGTGTGTGTTACATTAGATTCACTAGTAGGAGTGAGAAAAACATCACGGGGTGGTGCGCATTGTATGGGTGTGTGTTACATTAGATTCACTAGTAGGAGTGAGAAAAACATCACGGGGTGGTATGCATTGTATGGGTGTGTGTTACATTAGATTCACTAGTGGGAGTGAGAAAAACATCACGGGGTGGTGCGCATTGTATGGGTGTGTGTTACATTACATTCACTAGTGGGAGTGAGAAAAACATCACGGGGTGGTGCGCATTGTATGGGTGTGTGTTACATTACATTCACTAGTGGGAGTGAGAAAATCATCACGGTGTGGTGCGCATTGCATGGCTGTGTGTTACATTACATTCACTAGTGGGAGTGAGAAAACATCACGGGGTGGTGCGCATTGTATGGGTGTGTGTTACATTACATTCACTAGTACGAGTGAGAAAAACATCACGGGGTGGTGCGCATTGTATGGGTGTGTGTTACATTACATTCACAAGTAGGAGTGTGAAAAACATCACGGGGTTGTGCGCATTGTATGGGTGTGTGTTACATTACATTCACTAATAGGAGTGAGAAAAACATCACGGGGTGGTGCGCATTGTATGGGTGTGTGTTACATTACATTCACTAGTAGGAGTGAGAAAAACATCACGGGGTGGTGCGCATTTTATGGGTGTGTGTTACATTAGATTCACTAGTAGGAGTGAGAAAAACATCACGGCGTGGTGCGCATTGTATGGGTGTGTGTTACATTAGATTCACTAGTAGGAGTGAGAAAAACATCACGGGTGGTATGCATTGTATGGGTGTGTGTTACATTAGATTCACTAGTGGGAGTGAGAAAAACATCACGGGGTGGTGCGCATTGTATGGGTGTGTGTTACATTACATTCACTAGTGGGAGTGAGAAAAACATCACGGGGTGGTGCGCATTGTATGGGTGTGTGTTACATTACATTCACTAGTGGGAGTGAGAAAATCATCACGGTGTGGTGCGCATTGTATGGCTGTGTGTTACATTACATTCACTAGTGGGAGTGAGAAAAACATCACGGGGTGGTGCGCATTGTATGGGTGTGTGTTACATTACATTCACTAGTACGAGTGTGAAAAACATCACGGGGTGGTGCGCATTGTATGGGTGTGTGTTACATTACATTCACAAGTAGCAGTGTGAAAAACATCACGGGGTGGTGCGCATTGTATGGGTGTGTGTTACATTACATTCACTAGTAGGAGTGAGAAAAACATCACGGGGTGGTGCGCATTGTATGGGTGTGTGTTACATTACATTCACTAGTAGGAGTGAGAAAAACATCACGGGGTGGTGCGCATTTTATGGGTGTGTGTTACATTAGATTCACTAGTAGGAGTGAGAAAAACATCACGGGGTGGTGCGCATTGTATGGGTGTGTGTTACATTAGATTCACTAGTAGGAGTGAGAAAAACATCACGGGGTGGTATGCATTGTATGGGTGTGTGTTACATTAGATTCACTAGTGGGAGTGAGAAAAACATCACGGGGTGTTGCGCATTGTATGGGTGTGTGTTACATTACATTCACTAGTGGGAGTGAGAAAAACATCACGGGGTGGTGCGCATTGTATGGGTGTGTGTTACATTACATTCACTAGTGGGAGTGAGAAATTCATCACGGTGTGGTGCGCATTGTATGGCTGTGTGTTACATTACATTCACTAGTGGGAGTGAGAAAAACATCACGGGGTGGTGCGCATTGTATGGGTGTGTGTTACATTACATTCACTAGTACGAGTGAGAAAAACATCACGGGGTGGTGCGCATTGTATGGGTGTGTGTTACATTACATTCACAAGTAGGAGTGTGAAAATCATCACGGGGTGGTGCGCATTGTATGGGTGTGTGTTACATTACATTCACTAGTAGGAGTGAGAAAAACATCACGGGGTGGTGCGCATTGTATGGGTGTGTGTTACATTACATTCACTAGTAGGAGTGAGAAAAACATCACGGGGTGGTGAGCATTGTATGGGTGTGTGTTACATTACATTCACTAGTAGGAGTGAGAAAAACATCACGGGGTGGTGCGCATTGTATGGGTGTGTGTTACATTACATTCACTAGTGGGAGTGAGAAAAACATCACGGGGTGGTGCGCATTGTATGGGTGTGTGTTACATTAGATTCACTAGAAGGAGTGAGAAAAACATCACGGGGTGGTGCGCATTGTATGGGTGTGTGTTACATTAGATTCACTAGTAGGAGTGAGAAAAACATCACGGGGTGGTGCGCATTGTATGGGTTTGTGTTACATTACATTCACTAGTAGGAGTGAGAAAAACATCACGGGGTGGTGCACATTGTATGGGTGTGTGTTACATTACATTCACTAGTAGGAGTGAGAAAAACATCACGGGGTGGTGCGCATTGTATGGGTGTGTGTTACATTACATTCACTAGTAGGAGTGAGAAAAACATCACGGGGTGGTGCGCATTGTATGGGTGTGTGTTACATTAGATTCACTAGTAGGAGTGAGAAAAACATCACGGGGTGGTGCGCATTGTATGGGTGTGTGTTACATTAGATTCACTAGTAGGAGTGGGAAAAACATCACGGGGTGGTGCGCATTGTATGGGTGTGTGTTACATTAGATTCACTAGTAGAAGTGGTAAAAACATCACGGGGTGGTGCGCATTGTATGGGTGTGTGTTACATTAGATTCACTAGTGGGAGTGGGAAAAACATCACGGGGTGGTGCGCATTGTATGGGTGTGTGTTACATTAGATTCACTAGTAGGCGTGAGAAAAACATCACGGGGTGGTGCGCATTGTATGGGTGTGTGTTACATTACATTCACTAGTGGGAGTGAGAAAAACATCACGGGGTGGTGCGCATTGTATGGGTGTGTGTTACATTACATTCACTAGTGGGAGTGAGAAAAACATCACGGGGTGGTGCGCATTGTATGGGTGTGTGTTACATTACATTCACTACTAGCAGTGAGAAAAACATCACGGGGTGGTGCGCATTGTATGGGTGTGTGTTAAATTACATTCACTAGTAGGAGTGAGAAAAACATCACAGGGTGGTGCGCATTGTATGGGTGTGTGTTACTTTACATTCACTAGTAGGAGTGAGAAAAACATCACGCGGTGGTGCGCATTGTATATGTGTGTGTTACATTAGATTTACTAGTGGGAGTGGGAAAAACATCACGGGGTGGTGCGCATTGTATGGGTGTGTGTTACACTACATTCACTAGTAGGAGTGAGAAAAACATCACGGGGTGGTGCGCATTGTATGGGTGTGTGTTACATTACATTCACTAGTAGGAGTGAGAAAAACATCACGGGGTGGTGCGCATTGTATGGGTGTGTGTTACATTACATTCACAAGTGGGAGTGAGAAAAACATCACGGGGTGGTGCGTATTGTATGGGTGTGTGTTAGTTTACATTCACTAGTGGGAGTGAAGAAAACATCACGGGGTGGTGCGCATTGTATGGGTGTGTGTTACATTACATTCACTAGTGGGAGTGAGAAAAACATCACGGGGTGGTGCGCATTGTATGGGTGTGTGTTACATTACATTCACTAGTGGGAGTGAGAAAAACATCACGGGGTGGTGCGCATTGTATGGGTGTGTGTTACATTACATTCACTAGTGGGAGTGAGAAAAACATCACGGGGTGGTGCGCATTGTATGGGTGTGTGTTACATTACATTCACTAGTGGGAGTGAGAAAATCATCACGGTGTGGTGCGCATTGTATGGCTGTGTGTTACATTACATTCACTAGTGGGAGTGAGAAAAACATCACGGGGTGGTGCGCATTGTATGGGTGTGTGTTACATAACATTCACTAGTACGAGTGAGAAAAACATCACGGGGTGGTGCGCATTGTATGGGTGTGTGTTACGTTACATTCACTAGTAGGAGTGTGAAAAACATCACGGGGTGGTGCGCATTGTATGGGTGTGTGTTACGTTACATTCACTAGTAGGAGTGAGAAAAATATCACGGGGTGGTGCGCATTGTATGGGTGTGTGTTACGTTACATTCACTAGTAGGAGTGAGAAAAACATCACGGGGTGGTGCGCATTGTATGGGTGTGTGTTACTTTACATTCACTAGTAGGAGTGAGAAAAACATCACGCGGTGGTGCGCATTGTATATGTGTGTGTTACATTACATTCATTAGTTGGAGTGAGAAAAACATCACGGGGTGGTGCGCATTGTATGGGTGTGTGTTACATTAGATCCACTAGTAGGCGTGAGAAAAACATCACGGGTTGGTGCGCATTGTATGGGTGTGTGTTACATAAGATTCACTAGTGGGAGTGAGAAAAACATCACGGGGTGGTGCGCATTGTATGGGTGAGTGTTACATTAGATTCACTAGTAGGAGTGAGAAAAACATCACGGGGTGGTGCGCATTGTATGGGTGTGTGTTACATTAGATTCACTAGTAGGAGTGAGAAAAACATCACGGGGTGGTGCGCATTGTATGGGTGTGTGTTACATTAGATTCACTAGTAGGAGTGAGAAAAACATCACGGGGTGGTGCGCATTGTATGGGTTTGTGTTACATTACATTCACTAGTAGGAGTGAGAAAAACATCACGTGGTGGTGCGCATTGTATGGGTGTGTGTTACATTACATTCACTAGTAGGAGTGTAGAAAAACATCACGGGGTGGTGCGCATTGTATGGGTGTGTGTTACATTACATTCACTAGTAGGAGTGAGAAAAACATCACGGGGTGGTGCGCATTGTATGGGTGTGTGTTACATTACATTCACTAGTAGGAGTGAGAAAAACATCACGGGGTGCTGCGCATTGTATGGGTGTGTGTTACATTAGATTCACTAGTAGGAGTGAGAAAAACATCACGGGGTGGTGCGCATTGTATGGGTGTGTGTTACATTAGATTCACTAGTAGGAGTGGGAAAAACATCACGGGGTGGTGCGCATTGTATGGGTGTGTGTTACATTAGATTCACTAGTAGGAGTGGGAAAAACATCACGGGGTGGTGCGCATTGTATGGGTGTGTGTTACATTAGATTCACTAGTGGGAGTGGGAAAAACATCACGGGGTGGTGCGCATTGTATGGGTGTGTGTTACATTACATTCACTAGTGGGAGTGAGAAAAACATCACGGGGTGGTGCGCATTGTATGGGTGTGTGTTACATTACATTCACTAGTGGGAGTGAGAAAAACATCACGGGGTGGTGCGCATTGAATGGGTGTGTGTTAAATTACATTCACTAGTAGGAGTGAGAAAAACATCACGGGGTGGTGCGCATTGTATGGGTGTGTGTTACATTACATTCACAAGTAGGAGTGAGAAAAACATCACGCGGTGGTGCGCATTGTATATGTGTGTGTTACATTACATTCACTAGTTGGAGTGAGAAAAACATCACGGGGTGGTGCGCATTGTATGGGTGTGTGTTACATTAGATTCACTAGTAGGAGTGAGAAAAATATCACGGGGTGGTGCGCATTGTATGGGTGTGTGTTACATTAGATTCACTAGTAGGAGTGAGAAAAATATCACGGGGTGCTGCGCATTGTATGGGTGTGTGTTACATTAGATTCACTAGTAGGAGTGAGAAAAACATCACGGGGTGGTGCGCATTGTATGGGTGTGTGTTACATTAGATTCACTAGTATGAGTGAGAAAAACATCACGGGGCGGTGCGCATTGTATGGGTGTGTGTTACATTAGATTTACTAGTGGGAGTGGGAAAAACATCACGGGGTGGTGCGCATTGTATGGGTGTGTGTTACACTACATTCACTAGTAGGAGTGAGAAAAACATCACGGGGTGGTGCGCATTGTATGGGTGTGTGTTACATTACATTCACTAGTAGGAGTGAGAAAAACATCACGGGGTGGTGCGCATTGTATGGGTGTGTGTTACATTACATTCACAAGTGGGAGTGAGAAAAACATCACGGGGTGGTGCGTATTGTATGGGTGTGTGTTAGATTACATTCACTAGTGGGAGTGAAGAAAACATCACGGGGTGGTGCGCATTGTATGGGTGTGTGTTACATTACATTCACTAGTGGGAGTGAGAAAAACATCACGGGGTGGTGCGCATTGTATGGGTGTGTGTTACATTACATTCACTAGTGGGAGTGAGAAAAACATCACGGGGTGGTGCGCATTGTATGGGTGTGTGTTACATTACATTCACTAGTGGGAGTGAGAAAAACATCACGGGGTGGTGCGCATTGTATGGGTGTGTGTTACATTACATTCACTAGTGGGAGTGAGAAAATCATCACGGTGTGGTGCGCATTGTATGGCTGTGTGTTACATTACATTCACTAGTGGGAGTGAGAAAAACATCACGGGGTGGTGCACATTGTATGGGTGTGTGTTACATAACATTCACTAGTACGAGTGAGAAAAACATCACGGGGTGGTGCGCATTGTATGGGTGTGTGTTACGTTACATTCACTAGTAGGAGTGTGAAAAACATCACGGGGTGGTGCGCATTGTATGGGTGTGTGTTACGTTACATTCACTAGTAGGAGTGAGAAAAATATCACGGGGTGGTGCGCATTGTATGGGTGTGTGTTACATTACATTCACTAGTAGGAGTGAGAAAAACATCACGGGGTGGTGAGCATTGTATGGGTGTGTGTTACATTACATTCACTAGTAGCAGTGAGAAAAACATCACGGGGTGGTGCGCATTGTATGGGTGTGTGTTACATTACATTCACTAGTAGGAGTGAGAAAAACATCACGGGGTGGTGTGCATTGTATGGGTGTGTGTTACATTACATTCACTAGTAGGAGTGAGAAAAACATCACGGGGTGGTGCGCATTGTATGGGTGTGTGTTACATTACATTCACTAGTAGGAGTGAGAAAAACATTACGGGGTGGTGCGCATTGTATGGGTGTGTGTTACATTACATTCACTAGTAGGAGTGAGAAAAACATCACGGGGTGGTGCGCATTGTATGGGTGTGTGTTACATTACATTCATTAGTAGGAGTGAGAAAAACATCACGGGGTGGTGAGCATTGTATGGGTGTGTGTTACATTACATTCACTAGTAGGAGTGAGAAAAACATCACGGGGTGGTGCGCATTGTATGGGTGTGTGTTACATTACATTCACTAGTAGGAGTGAGAAAAACATCACGGGGTGGTTCGCATTTTATGGGTGTGTGTTACATTACATTCACTAGTAGGAGTGAGAAAAACATCACGGCGTGGTGCGCATTGTATGGGTGTGTGTTACATTAGATTCACTAGTAGGAGTGAGAAAAACATCACGGGTGGTATGCATTGTATGGGTGTGTGTTACATTAGATTCACTAGTGGGAGTGAGAAAAACATCACGGGGTGGTGCGCATTGTATGGGTGTGTGTTACATTACATTCACTAATGGGAGTGAGAAAAACATCACGGGGTGGTGCGCATTGTATGGGTGTGTGTTACATTACATTCACTAGTGGGAGTGAGAAAATCATCACGGTGTGGTGCGCATTGTATGGCTGTGTGTTACATTACATTCACTAGTGGGAGTGAGAAAAACATCACGGGGTGGTGCGCATTGTATGGGTGTGTGTTACATTACATTCACTAGTACGAGTGTGAAAAACATCACGGGGTGGTGCGCATTGTATGGGTGTGTGTTACATTACATTCACAAGTAGCAGTGTGAAAAACATCACGGGGTGGTGCGCATTGTATGGGTGTGTTTTACATTACATTCACTAGTAGGAGTGAGAAAAACATCACGGGGTGGTGCGCATTGTATGGGTGTGTGTTACATTACATTCACTAGTAGGAGTGAGAAAAACATCACGGGGTGGTGCGCATTTTATGGGTGTGTGTTACATTAGATTCAGTAGTAGGAGTGAGAAAAACATCACGGGGTGGTGCGCATTGTATGGGTGTGTGTTACATTAGATTCACTAGTAGGAGTGAGAAAAACATCACGGGGTGGTATGCATTGTATGGGTGTGTGTTACATTAGATTCACTAGTGGGAGTGAGAAAAACATCACGGGGTGTTGCGCATTTTATGGGTGTGTGTTACATTACATTCACTAGTGGGAGTGAGAAAAACATCACGGGGTGGTGCGCATTGTATGGGTGTGTGTTACATTACATTCACTAGTGGGAGTGAGAAATTCATCATGGTGTGGTGCGCATTGTATGGCTGTGTGTTACATTACATTCACTAGTGGGAGTGAGAAAAACATCACGGGGTGGTGCGCATTGTATGGGTGTGTGTTACATTACATTCACTAGTACGAGTGAGAAAAAAATCACGGGGTGGTGCGCATTGTATGGGTGTGTGTTACATTACATTCACAAGTAGGAGTGTGAAAATCATCACGGGGTGGTGCGCATTGTATGGGTGTGTGTTACATTACATTCACTAGTAGGAGTGAGAAAAACATCACGGGGTGGTGCGCATTGTATGGGTGTGTGTTACATTACATTCACTAGTAGGAGTGAGAAAAACATCACGGGGTGGTGAGCATTGTATGGGTGTGTGTTACATTACATTCACTAGTAGGAGTGAGAAAAACATCACGGGGTGGTGCGCATTGTATGGGTGTGTGTTACATTACATTCACTAGTGGGAGTGAGAAAAACATCACGGGGTGGTGCGCATTGTATGGGTGTGTGTTACATTAGATTCACTAGTAGGAGTGAGAAAAACATCACGGGGTGGTGCGCATTGTATGGGTGTGTGTTACATTAGATTCACTAGTAGGAGTGAGAAAAACATCACGGGGTGGTGCGCATTGTATGGGTGTGTGTTACATTAGATTCACTAGTAGGAGTGAGAAAAACATCACGGGGTGGTGCGCATTGTATGGGTGTGTGTTACATTACATTCACTAGTAGGAGTGAGAAAAACATCACGGGGTGGTGCGCATTGTATGGGTGTGTGTTACATTAGATTCACTATTAGGAGTGAGAAAAACATCACCGGGTGGTGCGCATTGTATGGGTGTGTGTTACATTACATGCTCTAGTAGGAGTGAGAAAAACATCACGGTGTGGTGCGCATTGTATTGGTGTGTGTTACATTAGATTCACTAGTAGGAGTGAGAAAAACATCACGGGGTGGTGCGCATTGTATGGGTGTGTGTTACATTACATTCACTAGTAGGAGTGAGAAAAACATCACGGGGTGGTGCGCATTGTATGGGTGTGTGTTACATTAGATTCACTAGTAGGAGTGAGAAAAACATCACGGGGAGGTGCGCATTGTATGGGTGTGTGTTACATTAGATTCACTAGTAGGAGTGAGAAAAACATCACGGGGTGGTGCGCATTGTATGGGTTTGTGTTACATTACATTCACTAGTAGGAGTGAGAAAAACATCACGGGGTGGTGCGCATTGTATGGGTGTGTGTTACATTACATTCACTAGTAGGAGTGACAAAAACATCACGGGGTGGTGCGCATTGTATGGGTGTGTGTTACATTACATTCACTAGTAGGAGTGAGAAAAACATCACGGGGTGGTGCGCATTGTATGGGTGTGTGTTACATTACATTCACTAGTAGGAGTGAGAAAAACATCACGGGGTGCTGCGCATTGTATGGGTGTGTGTTACATTAGATTCACTAGTAGGAGTGAGAAAAACATCACGGGGTGGTGCGCATTGTATGGGTGTGTGTTACATTAGATTCACTAGTAGGAGTGGGAAAAACATCACGGGGTGGTGCGCATTGTATGGGTGTGTGTTACATTAGATTCACTAGTAGGAGTGGGAAAAACATCACGGGGTGGTGCCCATTGTATGGGTGTGTGTTACATTAGATTCACTAGTGGGAGTGGGAAAAACATCACGGGGTGATGCGCATTGTATGGGTGTGTGTTACATTACATTCACTAGTGGGAGTGAGAAAAACATCACGGGGTGGTGCGCATTGTATGGGTGTGTGTTACATTACATTCACTAGTGGGAGTGAGAAAAACATCACGGGGTGGTGCGCATTGTATGGGTGTGTGTTACATTACATTCACTACTAGCAGTGAGAAAAACATCACGGGGTGGTGCGCATTGTATGGGTGTGTGTTAAATTACATTCACTAGTAGGAGTGAGAAAAACATCACAGGGTGGTGCGCATTGTATGGGTGTGTGTTACTTTACATTCACTAGTAGGAGTGAGAAAAACATCACGCGGTGGTGCGCATTGTATATGTGTGTGTTACATTACATTCATTAGTTGGAGTGAGAAAAACATCACGGGGTGGTGCGCATTGTATGGGTGTGTGTTACATTAGATTCACTAGTAGGAGTGAGAAAAACATCACGGGGTGGTGCGCATTGTATGGGTGTGTGTTACATTAGATTCACTAGTAGGAGTGAGAAAAATATCACGGGGTGGTGCGCATTGTATGGGTGTGTGTTACATTAGATTCACTAGTAGGAGTGAGAAAAACATCACGGGGTGGTGCGCATTGTATGGGTGTGTGTTACATTTCATTCACTAGTAGGAGTGAGAAAAACATCACGGGGTGGTGCGCATTGTATGGGTGTGTGTTACATTACATTCACTAGTAGGAGTGAGAAAAACATCACGGGGTGGTGCGCATTGTATGGGTGTGTGTTACATTACATTCACTAGTAGGAGTGAGAAAAACATCACGGGGTGGTGCGCATTGTATGGGTGTGTGTTACATTACATTCACTAGTAGGAGTGAGAAAAACATCACGGGGTGGTGCGCATCGTATGGGTGTGTGTTACATTACATTCACTAGTAGGAGTGAGAAAAACATCACCGGGTGGTGCGCATCGTATGTGTGTGTGTTACACTACATTCACTAGTAGGAGTGAGAAAAACATCACGGTGTGGTGCGCATCGTATGGGTGTGTGTTATACTACATTCACTAGTGGGAGTGAGAAAAACATCACGGGGTGGTGCGCATCGTATGGGTGTGTGTTACACTACATTCACTAGTGGGAGTGAGAAAAACATCACGGGATGGTGCGCATCGTATCGGTGTGTGTTACACTACATTCACTAGTAGGAGTGAGAAATACATCACGGGGTCGTGCGCATCGTATGGGTGTGTGTTACATTACATTCACTAGTAGCAGTGAGAAAAACATCACGTGGTGGTGCGCATCGTATGGGTGTGTGTTACATTACATTCACTAGTAGCAGTGAGAAAAACATCACGGGGTCGTGCGCATTGTATGGGTGTGTGTTACATTAGATTCACTAGTAGGAGTGAGAAAACATCACGGGGTGGTGCGCATTGTATGGGTGTGTGTTACATTACATTCACTAGTAGGAGTGAGAAAAACATCACGGGGTGCTGCGCATTGTATGGGTGTGTGTTACATTAGATTCACTAGTAGGAGTGAGAAAAACATCACGGGGTGGTGCGCATTGTATGGGTGTGTGTTACATTAGATTCACTAGTAGGAGTGGGAAAAACATCACGGGGTGGTGCGCATTGTATGGGTGTGTGTTACATTAGATTCACTAGTAGGAGTGGGAAAAACATCACGGGGTGGTGCGCATTGTATGGGTGTGTGTTACATTAGATTCACTAGTGGGAGTGGGAAAAACATCACGGGGTGGTGCGCATTGTATGGGTGTGTGTTACATTACATTCACTAGTGGGAGTGAGAAAAACATCACGGGGTGGTGCGCATTTTATGGGTGTGTGTTACATTACATTCACTAGTGGGAGTGAGAAAAACATCACGGGGTGGTGCGCATTGAATGGGTGTGTGTTAAATTACATTCACTAGTAGGAGTGAGAAAAACATCACGGGGTGGTGCGCATTGTATGGGTGTGTGTTACATTTCATTCACTAGTAGGAGTGAGAAAAACATCACGGGGTGGTGCGCATTGTATGGGTGTGTGTTACATTACATTCACTAGTAGGAGTGAGAAAAACATCACGGGGTGGTGCGCATTGTATGGGTGTGTGTTACATTACATTCACTAGTAGGAGTGAGAAAAACATCACGGGGTGGTGCGCATTGTATGGGTGTGTGTTACATTACATTCACTAGTAGGAGTGAGAAAAACATCACGGGGTGGTGCGCATCGTATGGGTGTGTGTTACATTACATTCACTAGTAGGAGTGAGAAAAACATCACCGGGTGGTGCGCATCGTATGTGTGTGTGTTACACTACATTCACTAGTAGGAGTGAGAAAAACATCACGGTGTGGTGCGCATCGTATGGGTGTGTGTTATACTACATTCACTAGTGGGAGTGAGAAAAACATCACGGGGTGGTGCGCATCGTATGGGTGTGTGTTACACTACATTCACTAGTGGGAGTGAGAAAAACATCACGGGATGGTGCGCATCGTATCGGTGTGTGTTACACTACATTCACTAGTAGGAGTGAGAAATACATCACGGGGTCGTGCGCATCGTATGGGTGTGTGTTACATTACATTCACTAGTAGCAGTGAGAAAAACATCACGTGGTGGTGCGCATCGTATGGGTGTGTGTTACATTACATTCACTAGTAGCAGTGAGAAAAACATCACGGGGTCGTGCGCATTGTATGGGTGTGTGTTACATTAGATTCACTAGTAGGAGTGAGAAAACATCACGGGGTGGTGCGCATTGTATGGGTGTGTGTTACATTACATTCACTAGTAGGAGTGAGAAAAACATCACGGGGTGCTGCGCATTGTATGGGTGTGTGTTACATTAGATTCACTAGTAGGAGTGAGAAAAACATCACGGGGTGGTGCGCATTGTATGGGTGTGTGTTACATTAGATTCACTAGTAGGAGTGGGAAAAACATCACGGGGTGGTGCGCATTGTATGGGTGTGTGTTACATTAGATTCACTAGTAGGAGTGGGAAAAACATCACGGGGTGGTGCGCATTGTATGGGTGTGTGTTACATTAGATTCACTAGTGGGAGTGGGAAAAACATCACGGGGTGGTGCGCATTGTATGGGTGTGTGTTACATTACATTCACTAGTGGGAGTGAGAAAAACATCACGGGGTGGTGCGCATTTTATGGGTGTGTGTTACATTACATTCACTAGTGGGAGTGAGAAAAACATCACGGGGTGGTGCGCATTGAATGGGTGTGTGTTAAATTACATTCACTAGTAGGAGTGAGAAAAACATCACGGGGTGGTGCGCATTGTATGGGTGTGTGTTACATTACATTCACAAGTAGGAGTGAGAAAAACATCACGCGGTGGTGCGCATTGTATATGTGTGTGTTACATTACATTCACTAGTTGGAGTGAGAAAAACATCACGGGGTGGTGCGCATTGTATGGGTGTGTGTTACATTAGATTCACTAGTAGGAGTGAGAAAAATATCACGGGGTGGTGCGCATTGTATGGGTGTGTGTTACATTAGATTCACTAGTAGGAGTGAGAAAAATATCACGGGGTGCTGCGCATTGTATGGGTGTGTGTTACATTAGATTCACTAGTAGGAGTGAGAAAAACATCACGGGGTGGTGCGCATTGTATGGGTGTGTGTTACATTAGATTCACTAGTATGAGTGAGAAAAACATCACGGGGCGGTGCGCATTGTATGGGTGTGTGTTACATTAGATTTACTAGTAGGAGTGAGAAAAACATCACGGTGTGGTGCGCATTGTATGGGTGTGTGTTACATTACATTCACTAGTAGGAGTGAGAAAAACATCACCGGGTGGTGCGCATTGTATGGGTGTGTGTTACATTACGTTCACTAGTAGGAGTGAGAAAAACATCACGGGGTGGTGCGCAATGTATGGGTGTGTGGTACATTACATTCACTACTAGGAGTGAGAAAAACATCACGGGGTGGTGCGCATTGTATGGGTGTGTGTTACATTACATTCACTAGTAGGAGTGAGAAAAACATCACGGGGTGGTGCGCATTATATGGGTGTGTGTTACATTACATTCACTAGTAGGAGTGAGAAAAACATCACGGGGTGGTGCGCATTGTATGGGTGTGTGTTACATTACATTCACTAGTAGGAGTGAGAATAACATCACGGGGTGGTGCACATTGTATGGGTGTGTGTTACATTACATTCACTAGTGGGAGTGAGAAAAACATCACGGGGTGGTGCGCATTGTATGGGTGTGTGTTACATTACATTCACTAGTGGGAGTGATCAAATCATCACGGGGTGGTGCGCATTGAATGGCTGTGTGTTACATTACATTCACTAGTGGGAGTGAGAAAAACATCACGGGGTGGTGCGCATTTTATGGGTGTGTGTTACATTACATTCACTAGTAGGAGTGAGAAAAACATCACGGGGTGGTGCGCATTGTATGGGTGTGTGTTACATTAGATTCACTAGTAGGAGTGAGAAAAACATCACGGGGTGGTGCGCATTGTATGGGTGTGTGTTACATTACATTCACTAGTAGGAGTGAGAAAAACATCACGGGGTGGTGCGCATTGTATGGGTGTGTGTTACATTACATTCACTAGTAGGAGTGAGAAAAACATCACGGGGTGGTGCGCATTGTATGGGTGTGTGTTACATTAGATTCACTAGTAGGAGTGAGAAAAACATCACGGGGTGGTGCGCATTGTATGGGTGTGTGTTACATTACATTCACTAGTAGGAGTGGGAAAAACATCACGGGGTGGTGCGCATTGTATGGGTGTGTGTTACATTAGATTCACTAGTAGGAGTGGGAAAAACATCACGGGGTGGTGCGCATTGTATGGGTGTGGGTTACATTACATTCACTAGTGGGAGTGAGAAAAACATCACGGGGTGGTGCGCATTGTATGGGTGTGTGTTACATTACATTCACTAGTGGGAGTGAGAAAAACATCACGGGGTGGTGCGCATTGTATGGGTGTGTGTTACGTTAGATTCACTAGTAGGAATGAGAAAAACATCACGGGGTGGTGCGCATTGTATGGGTGTGTGTTACATTAGATTCACTAGTAGGAGTGAGAAAAACATCACGGGGTGGTGCGCATTGTATGGGTGTGTGTTACATTAGATTCACTAGTAGGAGTGAGAAAAACATCACGGGGTGGTGCGCATTGTATGGGTGTGTGTTACATTACATTCACTAGTTGGAGTGAGAAAAACATCACGGGGTGGTGCGCATTGTATGGGTGTGTGTTACATTAGATTCACTAGTAGGAGTGAGAAAAAACATCACGGGGTGGTGCGCATTGTATGGGTGTGTGTTACATTAGATTCACTAGTAGCAGTGAGAAAAACATCACGGGGTGGTGCGCATTGTATGGGTGTGTGTTACATTAGATTCACTAGTAGGAGTGAGAAATACATCACTGGGTGGTGCGCATTGTATGGGTGTGTGTTACATTACATTCACTAGTAGCAGTGAGAAAAACATCACGTGGTGGTGCGCATTGTATGGGTGTGTGTTACATTACATTCACTAGTAGCAGTGAGAAAAACATCACGGGGTGGTGCGCATTGTATGGGTGTGTGTTACATTACATTCACTGGTAGGAGTGAGAAAAACATCACGGGGTGGTGCGCATCGTATGGGTGTGTGTTACACTACATTCACTAGTAGGAGTGAGAAAAACATCACGTGTGGTGCGCATCGTATGGGTGTGTGTTACACTACATTCACTAGTGGGAGTGAGAAAAACATCACGGGGTGGTGCGCATCGTATGGGTGTGTGTTACACTACATTCACTAGTGGGAGTGAGAAAAACATCACGGGATGGTGCGCATCGTATCGGTGTGTGTTACACTACATTCACTAGTGGGAGTGAGAAATACATCACGGGGTCGTGCGCATCGTATGGGTTTGTGTTACATTACATTCACTAGTAGCAGTGAGAAAAACATCACGTGGTGGTGCGCATCGTATGGGTGTGTGTTACATTACATTCACTAGTAGCAGTGAGAAAAACATCACGGGGTCGTGCGCATTGTATGGGTGTGTGTTACATTAGATTCACTAGTAGGAGTGAGAAAACATCACGGGGTGGTGCGCATTGTATGGGTGTGTGTTACATTAGATTCACTAGTAGGAGTGAGAAAAACATCACGGGGTGGTGCGCATTGTATGGGTGTGTGTTACATTAGATTCACTAGTAGGAGTGAGAAAAACATCACGGGTTGGTGCGCATTGTATGGGTTTGTGTTACATTAGATTCACTAGTAGGAGTGAGAAAAACATCACGGGGTGGTGCGCATTGTATGGGTGTGTGTTACATTAGATTCACTAGTAGGAGTGAGAAAAACATCACGGGGTGGTGCGCATTGTATGGGTGTGTGTTACATTAGATTCACTAGTAGGAGTGAGAAAAACATCACGGGGTGGTGCGCATTGTATGGGTGTGTGTTACATTAGATTCACTAGTAGGAGTGAGAAAAACATCACGGGGTGGTGCGCATTGTATGGGTTTGTGTTACATTACATTCACTAGTAGGAGTGAGAAAAACATCACGGGGTGGTGCGCATTGTATGGGTGTGTGTTACATTACATTCACTAGTAGGAGTGAGAAAAACATCACGGGGTGGTGCGCATTGTATGGGTGTGTGTTACATTACATTCACTAGTAGGAGTGAGAAAAACATCACGGGGTGGTGCGCATTGTATGGGTGTGTGTTACATTACATTCACTAGTAGGAGTGAGAAAAACATCACGGGGTGGTGCGCATTGTATGGGTGTGTGTTACATTACATTCACTAGTAGGAGTGAGAAAAACATCACGGGGTGCTGCGCATTGTATGGGTGTGTGTTACATTAGATTCACTAGTAGGAGTGAGAAAAACATCACGGGGTGGTGCGCATTGTATGGGTGTGTGTTACATTAGATTCACTAGTAGGAGTGGGAAAAACATCACGGGGTGGTGCGCATTGTATGGGTGTGTGTTACATTACATTCACTAGTAGGAGTGGGAAAAACATCACGGGGTGGTGCGCATTGTATGGGTGTGTGTTACATTAGATTCACTAGTGGGAGTGGGAAAAACATCACGGGGTGGTGCGCATTGTATGGGTGTGTGTTACATTACATTCACTAGTGGGAGTGAGAAAAACATCACGGGGTGGTGCGCATTGTATGGGTGTGTGTTACATTACATTCACTAGTGGGAGTGAGAAAAACATCACGGGGTGGTGCGCATTGTATGGGTGTGTGTTAAATTACATTCACTAGTAGGAGTGAGAAAAACATCACGGGGTGGTGCGCATTGTATGGGTGTGTGTTACATTACATTCACTAGTAGGAGTGAGAAAAACATCACGCGGTGGTGCGCATTGTATATGTGTGTGTTACATTACATTCACTAGTTGGAGTGAGAAAAACATCACGGGGTGGTGCGCATTGTATGGGTGTGTGTTACATTAGATGCACTAGTAGGAGTGAGAAAAACATCACGGGGTGGTGCGCATTGTATGGGTGTGTGTTACATTAGATTCACTAGTAGGAGTGAGAAAAATATCACGGGGTGGTGCGCATTGTATGGGTGTGTGTTACATTAGATTCACTAGTAGGAGTGAGAAAAACATCACGGGGTGGTGCGCATTGTATGGGTGTGTGTTACATTAGATTCACTAGTATGAGTGAGAAAAACATCACGGGGCGGTGCGCATTGTATGGGTGTGTGTTACCTTAGATTTACTAGTAGGAGTGAGAAAAACATCACGGGGCGGTGCGCATTGTATGGGTGTGTGTTACATTACATTCACTAGTAGGAGTGAGAAAAACATCACCGGGTGGTGCGCATTGTATGGGTGTGTGTTACATTACATTCACTAGTAGGAGTGAGAAAAACATCACGGGGTGGTGCGCATTGTATGGGTGTGTGGTACATTACATTCACTACTAGGAGTGAGAAAAACATCACGGGGTGGTGCGCATTGTATGGGTGTGTGCTACATTACATTCACTAGTAGGAGTGAGAAAAACATCACGGGGTGGTGCGCATTATATGGGTGTGTGTTACATTACATTCACTAGTAGGAGTGAGAAAAACATCACGGGGTGGTGCGTATTGTATGGGTGTGTGTTACATTACATTCACTAGTAGGAGTGAGAATAACATCACGGGGTGGTGCACATTGTATGGGTGTGTGTTACATTACATTCACTAGTGGGAGTGAGAAAAACATCACGGGGTGGTGCGCATTGTATGGGTGTGTGTTACATTACATTCACTAGTGGGAGTGATCAAATCATCACGGGGTGGTGCGCATTGAATGGCTGTGTGTTACATTACATTCACTAGTGGGAGTGAGAAAAACATCACGGGGTGGTGCGCATTTTATGGGTGTGTGTTACATTACATTCACTAGTAGGAGTGAGAAAAACATCACGGGGTGGTGCGCATTGTATGGGTGTGTGTTACATTAGATTCACTAGTGGGAGTGGGAAAAACATCACGGGGTGGTGCGCATTGTATGGGTGTGTGTTACATTACATTCACTAGTGGGAGTGAGAAAAACATCACGGGGTGGTGCGCATTGTATGGGTGTGTGTTAAATTACATTCACTAGTAGGAGTGAGAAAAACATCACGGGGTGGTGCGCATTGTATGGGTGTGTGTTACATTACATTCACTAGTAGGAGTGAGAAAAACATCACGCGGTGGTGCGCATTGTATATGTGTGTGTTACATTACATTCACTAGTTGGAGTGAGAAAAACATCACGGGGTGGTGCGCATTGTATGGGTGTGTGTTACATTAGATGCACTAGTAGGAGTGAGAAAAACATCACGGGGTGGTGCGCATTGTATGGGTGTGTGTTACATTAGATTCACTAGTAGGAGTGAGAAAAATATCACGGGGTGGTGCGCATTGTATGGGTGGGTGTTACATTACATTCACTAGTAGGAGTGAGAAAAACATCACGGGGTGGTGCGCATTGTATGGGTGTGTGTTACATTAGATTCACTAGTATGAGTGAGAAAAACATCACGGGGCGGTGCGCATTGTATGGGTGTGTGTTACATTAGATTTACTAGTAGGAGTGAGAAAAACATCACGGGGCGGTGCGCATTGTATGGGTGTGTGTTACATTACATTCACTAGTAGGAGTGAGAAAAACATCACCGGGTGGTGCGCATTGTATGGGTGTGTGTTACATTACATTCACTAGTAGGAGTGAGAAAAACATCACGGGGTGGTGCGCATTGTATGGGTGTGTGGTACATTACATTCACTACTAGGAGTGAGAAAAACATCACGGGGTGGTGCGCATTGTATGGGTGTGTGCTACATTACATTCACTAGTAGGAGTGAGAAAAACATCACGGGGTGGTGCGCATTATATGGGTGTGTGTTACATTACATTCACTAGTAGGAGTGAGAAAAACATCACGGGGTGGTGCGCATTGTATGGGTGTGTGTTACATTACATTCACTAGTAGGAGTGAGAATAACATCACGGGGTGGTGCACATTGTATGGGTGTGTGTTACATTACATTCACTAGTGGGAGTGAGAAAAACATCACGGGGTGGTGCGCATTGTATGGGTGTGTGTTACATTACATTCACTAGTGGGAGTGATCAAATCATCACGGGGTGGTGCGCATTGAATGGCTGTGTGTTACATTACATTCACTAGTGGGAGTGAGAAAAACATCACGGGGTGGTGCGCATTTTATGGGTGTGTGTTACATTACATTCACTAGTAGGAGTGAGAAAAACATCACGGGGTGGTGCGCATTGTATGGGTGTGTGTTACATTACATTCACTAGTAGGAGTGAGAAAAACATCACGGGGTGGTGCGCATTGTATGGGTGTGTGTTACATTAGATTCACTAGTAGGAGTGAGAAAAACATCACGGGGTGGTGCGCATTGTATGGGTGTGTGTTACATTACATTCACTAGTAGGAGTGGGAAAAACATCACGGGGTGGTGCGCATTGTATGGGTGTGTGTTACATTAGATTCACTAGTAGGAGTGGGAAAAACATCACGGGGTGGTGCGCATTGTATGGGTGTGGGTTACATTACATTCACTAGTGGGAGTGAGAAAAACATCACGGGGTGGTGCGCATTGTATGGGTGTGTGTTACATTACATTCACTAGTGGGAGTGAGGAAAACATCACGGGGTGGTGCGCATTGTATGGGTGTGTGTTACATTAGATTCACTAGTAGGAGTGAGAAAAACATCACGGGGTGGTGCGCATTGTATGGGTGTGTGTTACATTACATTCACTAGTAGCAGTGAGAAAAACATCACGGGGTGGTGCGCATTGTATGGGTGTGTGTTACATTAGATTCACTAGTAGGAGTGAGAAATACATCACTGGGTGGTGCGCATTGTATGGGTGTGTGTTACATTACATTCACTAGTAGCAGTGAGAAAAACATCACGTGGTGGTGCGCATTGTATGGGTGTGTGTTACATTACATTCACTAGTAGCAGTGAGAAAAACATCACGGGGTGGTGCCCATTGTATGGGTGTGTGTTACATTAGATTCACTAGTAGGAGTGGGAAAAACATCACGGGGTGGTGCGCATTGTATGGGTGTGTGTTACATTAGATTCACTAGTAGGAGTGGGAAAAACATCACGGGGTGGTGCGCATTGTATGGGTGTGTGTTACATTAGATTCACTAGTGGGAGTGGGAAAAACATCACGGGGTGGTGCGCATTGTATGGGTGTGTGTTACATTACATTCACTAGTGGGAGTGAGAAAAACATCACGGGGTGGTGCGCATTGTATGGGTGTGTGTTACATTAGATTCACTAGTAGGAGTGAGAAAAACATCACGGGGTGGTGCGCATTGTATGGGTGTGTGTTACATTAGATTCACTAGTAGGAGTGAGAAAAACATCACGGGGTGGTGCGCATTGTATGGGTGTGTGTTACATTACATTCACTAGTAGGAGTGAGAAAAACATCACGGGGTGGTGCGCATTGTATGGGTGTGTGTTACATCACATTCACTAGTAGGAGTGAGAAAAACATCACCGGGTGGTGCGCATTGTATGGGTGTGTGTTACATTACATTCACTAGTAGCAGTGAGAAAAACATCACGGGGTGGTGCGCATTGTATGGGTGTGTGTAACGTTACATTCACTAGTAGCAGTGAGAAAAACATCACGGGGTGGTCCGCATTGTATGGGTGTGTGTTACGTTAGATTCACTAGTAGCAGTGAAAAAAACATCACGGGGTGGTGCGCATTGTATGGGTGTGTGTTACATTAGATTCACTAGTAGTAGTGAGAAACACATCACGGGGTGGTGCGGATTGTATGGGTGTGTTTTACATTACATTCACTAGTAGGAGTGAGAATAACATCACGGGGTGGTGCACATTGTATGGGTGTGTGTTACATTACATTCACTAGTGGGAGTGAGAAAAACATCACGGGGTGGTGCGCATTGTATGGGTGTGTGTTACATTACATTTACTAGTGGGAGTGAGAAAATCATCACGGGGTGGTGCGCATTGTATGGCTGTGTGTTACATTACATTCACTAGTGGGAGTGAGAAAAACATCACGGGGTGGTGCGCATTTTATGGGTGTGTGTTACATTACATTCACTAGTAGGAGTGAGAAAAACATCACGGGGTGGTGCGCATTGTATGGGTGTGTGTTACATTAGATTCACTAGTAGGAGTGAGAAAAACATCACGGGGTGGTGCGCATTGTATGGTTGTGTGTTACATTACATTCACTAGTAGGAGTGAGAAAAACATCACGGGGTGGTGCGCATTGCATGGGTGTGTGTTACATTACATTCACTAGTAGGAGTGAGAAAAACATCACGGGGTGGTGCGCATTGTATGGGTGTGTGTTACATTACATTCACTAGTTGGAGTGAGAAAAACATCACGGGGTGGTGCGCATTGTATGGGTGTGTGTTACATTAGATTCACTAGTAGGAGTGAGAAAAACATCACGGGGTGGTGCGCATTGTATGGGTGTGTGTTACATTAGATTCACTAGTAGCAGTGAGAAAAACATCACGGGGTGGTTCGCATTGTATGGGTGTGTGTTACATTAGATTCACTAGTAGGAGTGAGAAATACATCACTGGGTGGTGCGCATTGTATGGGTGTGTGTTACATTACATTCACTAGTAGCAGTGAGAAAAACATCACGTGGTGGTGCGCATTGTATGGGTGTGTGTAACATTACATTCACTAGTAGCAGTGAGAAAACCATCACGGGGTGGTGCCCATTGTATGGGTGTGTGTTACATTAGATTCACTAGTAGGAGTGGGAAAAACATCACGGGGTGGTGCGCATTGTATGGGTGTGTGTTACATTAGATTCACTAGTAGGAGTGGGAAAAACATCACGGGGTGGTGCGCATTGTATGGGTGTGTGTTACATTAGATTCACTAGTGGGAGTGGGAAAAACATCACGGGGTGGTGCGCATTGTATGGGTGTGTGTTACATTACATTCACTAGTGGGAGTGAGAAAAACATCACGGGGTGGTGCGCATTGCATGGGTGTGTGTTACATTAGATTCACTAGTAGGAGTGAGAAAAACATCACGGGGTGGTGCGCATTGTATGGGTGTGTGTTACATTAGATTCACTAGTAGGAGTGAGAAAAACATCACGGGGTGGTGCGCATTGTATGGGTGTGTGTTACATTACATTCACTAGTAGGAGTGAGAAAAACATCACGGGGTGGTGCGCATTGTATGGGTGTGTGTTACATTACATTCACTAGTAGGGGTGAGAAAAACATCACCGGGTGGTGCGCATTGTATGGGTGTGTGTTACATTACATTCACTAGTAGCAGTGAGAAAAACATCACGGGGTGGTGCGCATTGTATGGGTGTGTGTAACGTTACATTCACTAGTAGCAGAGAGAAAAACATCACGGGGTGGTCCGCATTGTATGGGTGTGTGTTACGTTAGATTCACTAGTAGCAGTGAAAAAAACATCACGGGGTGGTGCGCATTGTATGGGTGTGTGTTACATTAGATTCACTAGTAGTAGTGAGAAACACATCACGGGGTGGTGCGCATTGTATGGGTGTGTTTTACATTACATTCACTAGTAGGAGTGAGAATAACATCACGGGGTGGTGCACATTGTATGGGTGTGTGTTACATTACATTCACTAGTGGGAGTGAGAAAAACATCACGGGGTGGTGCGCATTGTATGGGTGTGTGTTACATTACATTCACTAGTGGGAGTGAGAAAATCATCACGGGGTGGTGCGCATTGTATGGCTGTGTGTTACATTACATTCACTAGTGGGAGTGAGAAAAACATCACGGGGTGGTGCGCATTTTATGGGTGTGTGTTACATTACATTCACTAGTAGGAGTGAGAAAAACATCACGGTGTGGTGCGCATTGTATGGGTGTGTGTTACATTAGATTCACTAGTAGGAGTGAGAAAAACATCACGGGGTGGTGCGCATTGTATGGTTGTGTGTTACATTACATTCACTAGTAGGAGTGAGAAAAACATCACGGGGTGGTGCGCATTGCATGGGTGTGTGTTACATTACATTCACTAGTAGGAGTGAGAAAAACATCACGGGGTGGTGCGCATTGTATATGTGTGTGTTACATTACATTCACTAGTAGGAGTGAGAAAAACATCACGGGGTGGTGCACATTGTATGGGTGTGTGTTACCTTACATTCACTAGTAGGAGTGAGAAAAACATCACGGGGTGGTGCGCATTGTATGGGTGTGTGTTACATTAGATTCACTAGTAGGAGTGAGAAAAACATCACGGGGTTGTGCGCATTGTATGGGTGTGTGTTACATTACATTCACTAGTAGGAGTGGGAAAAACATCACGGGGTGGTGCGCATTGTATGGGTGTGTGTTACATTAGATTCACTAGTAGGAGTGGGAAAAACATCACGGGGTGGTGCGCATTGTATGGGTGTGTGTTACATTACATTCACTAGTGGGAGTGAGAAAAACATCACGGGGTGGTGCGCATTGTATGGGTGTGTGTTACATTACATTCACTAGTGGGAGTGAGAAAAACATCACGGGGTGGTGCGCATTTTATGGGTGTGTGTTACATTACATTCACTACTAGCAGTGAGAAAAACATCACGGGGTGGTGCGCATTGTATGGGTGTGTGTTAAATTACATTCACTAGTAGGAGTGAGAAAAACATCACGGGGTGGTGCGCATTGTATGGGTGTGTGTTACATTACATTCACTAGTAGGAGTGAGAAAAATATCACGCGGTGGTGCGCATTGTATGGGTGTGTGTTACATTACATTCACTAGTTGGAGTGAGAAAAACATCACGGGGTGATGCGCATTGTATGGGTGTGTGTTACATTAGATTCACTAGTAGGAGTGAGAAAAACATCACGGGGTGGTGCGCATTGTATGGGTGTGTGTTACATTAGATTCACTAGTAGGAGTGAGAAAAACATCACGGGGTGGTGCCCATTGTATGGGTGTGTGTTACATTAGATTCACTAGTAGGAGTGAGAAAAACATCACGGGGTGGTGCGCATTGTATGGGTGTGTGTTACATTAGATTCACTAGTAGGAGTGAGAAAAACATCACGGGGTGGTGCGCATTGTATGGGTGTGTGTTACATTAGATTCACTAGTAGGAGTGAGAAAAACATCACGGGGTGGTGCGCATTGTATGGGTGTGTGTTACATTACATTCACTAGTAGGAGTGAGTAAAACATCACGGGGTGGTGCGCATTGTATGGGTGTGTGTTACATTAGATTCACTAGTAGGAGTGGGAAAAACATCACGGGGTTGTGCGCATTGTATGGGTGTGTGTTACATTACATTCACTAGTGGGAGTGAGAAAAACATCACGGTGTGGTGCGCATTGTATGGGTGTGTGTTACATTACATTCACTAGTGGGAGTGAGAAAAACATCACGGGGTGGTGCGCATTGTATGGGTGTGTGTTACATTACATTCACTACTAGCAGTGAGAAAAACATCACGGGGTGGTGCGCATTATATGGGTGTGTGTTAAATTACATTCACTAGTAGGAGTGAGAAAAACATCACGGGGTGGTGCGCATTGTATGGGTGTGTGTTACATTACATTCACTAGTAGGAGTGAGAAAAATATCATGCGGTGGTGCGCATTGTATGGGTGTGTGTTACATTAGATTCACTAGTAGGAGTGAGAAAAACATCACGGGGTGGTGCGCATTGTATGGGTGTGTGTTACATTAGATTCACTAGTAGGAGTGAGAAAAACATCACGGGGTGGTGCGCATTGTATGGGTGTGTGTTACATTAGATTCACTAGTAGGAGTGAGAAAAACATCACGGGGTGGTGCGCATTGTATGGGTGTGTGTTACATTAGATTAACTAGTAGGAGTGAGAAAAACATCACGGGGTGGTGCGCATTGTATGGGTGTGTGTTACATTACATTCACTAGTAGGAGTGAGAAAAACATCACGGGGTGGTGCGCATTGTATGGGTGTGTGTTACATTACATTCACTAGTAGGAGTGAGAAAAACATCACGGGGTGGTGCGCATTGTATGGGTGTGTGTTACATTACATTCACTAGTAGGAGTGAGAAAAACATCACCGGGTGGTGCGCATTGTATGGGTGTGTGGTACATTACATTCACTAGTACGAGTGAGAAAAACATCACGGAGTGGTGCGCATTGTATGGGTGTGTGGTACATTACATTCACTACTAGGAGTGAGAAAAACATCACGGGGTGGTGCGCATTGTATGGGTGTGTGGTACATTACATTCACTAGTGGGAGTGAGAAAAACATCACGGGGTGGTGCGCATTGTATGGGTGTGTGTTACATTACATTCACTGGTGGGAGTGAGAAAATCATCACGGGGTGGTGCGCATTGTATGGCTGTGTGTTACATTACATTCACTGGTGGGTGTGAGAAAAACATCACGGGGTGGTGCGCATTTTATGGGTGTGTGTTACATTACATTCACTAGTAGGAGTGAGAAAAACATCACGGGGTGGTGCGCATTGTATGGGTGTGTGTTACATTAGATTCACTAGTAGGAGTGAGAAAAACATCACGGGGTGGTGCGCATTGTATGGGTGTGTGTTACATTACATTCACTAGTAGGAGTGAGAAAAACATCACGGGGTGGTGCGCATTGTATGGGTGTGTGTTACATTACATTCACTAGTAGGAGTGAGAAAAACATCACGGGGTGGTGCGCATTGTATGGGTGTGTGTTACATTACATTCACTAGTAGGAGTGAGAAAAACATCACGGGGTGGTGCGCATTCTATGGGTGTGTGTTACATTACATTCACTAGTAGGAGTGAGAAAAACATCACGGGGTGGTGCGCATTGTATGGGTGTGTGTTACATTAGATTCACTAGTAGCAGTGAGAAAAACATCACGGGGTGGTGCGCATTGTATGGGTGTGTGTTACATTACATTCACTAGTAGCAGTGCGAAAAACATCACGGGGTGGTGCGCATTGTATGGGTGTGTGTTACATTACATTCACTAGTAGGAGTGAGAAAAACATCACGGGGTGGTGCGCATTGTATGGGTGTGTGTTACATTACATTCACAAGTAGGAGTGAGAAAAACATCACGGGGTGGTGCGCATTGTATGGGTGTGTATTACATTACATTCACTAGTGGGAGTGAGAAAAACATCACGGGGTGGTGCGCATTGTATGGGTGTGTGTTACATTACATTCACTAGTGGGAGTGAGAAAAACATCACGGGGTGGTGCGCATTGTATGGGTGTGTGTTCCATTACATTCACTAGTGGGAGTGAGAAAAACATCACGGGGTGGTGCGCATTGTATGGGTGTGTGTTACATTACATTCACTAGTAGGAGTGAGAAAAACATCACGGGGTGGTGCGCATCGTATGGGTGTGTGTTACACTACATTCACTAGTAGGAGTGAGAAAAACATCACGGGGTGGTGCGCATCGTATGGGTGTGTGTTACAATACATTCACTAGTAGGAGTGAGAAAAACATCACGGGGTGGTGCGCATCGTATGGGTGTGTGTTACACTACATTCACTAGTAGGAGTGAGAAAAACATCACGGGGTGGTGCGCATCGTATGGGTGTGTGTTACACTACATTCACGAGTAGGAGTGAGAAAAACATCACGGGGTGGTGCGCATCGTATGGGTGTGTGTTACACTACATTCACTAGTAGGAGTGAGAAAAACATCACGGGGTGGTGCGCATCGTATGGGTGTGTGTTACACTACATTCACTAGTAGGAGTGAGAAAAACATCACGGGGTGGTGCGCATCGTATGGGTGTGTGTTACACTACATTCACTAGTAGGAGTGAGAAAAACATCACGGGGTGGTGCGCATCGTATGGGTGTGTGTTACACTACATTCACTAGTAGCAGTGAGAAAAACATCACGGGGTGGTGCGCATCGTATGGGTGTGTGTTACATTACATTCACTAGTAGGAGTGAGAAAAACATCATGGGGTGGTGCGCATCGTATGGGTGTGTGTTACATTACATTCACTAGTAGCAGTGAGAAAAACATCACGGGGTGGTGCGCATTGTATGGGTGTGTGTTACATTACATTCACTAGTAGCAGTCAGAAAAACATCACGGGGTGGTGCGCATTGTATGATTGTGTGTTACATTAGATTCACTAGTAGGAGTGAGAAAAACATCACGGGGTGGTGCGCATTGTATGGGTGTGTGTTACATTAGATTCACTACTAGGAGTGAGAAAAACATCACGGGGTGGTGCGCACTGTATGGGTGTGTGTTACATTAGATTCACTAGTAGGAGTGAGAAAAACATCACGGGGTGGTGCGCACTGTATGGGTGTGTGTTACATTAGATTCACTAGTAGGAGTGAGAAAAACATCACGGGGTGGTGCGCACTGTATGGGTGTGTGTTACATTAGATTCACTAGTAGGAGTGAGAAAAGCATCACGGGGTGGTGCGCACTGTATGGGTGTGTGTTACATTACATTCACTAGTAGGAGTGAGAAAAGCATCACGGGGTGGTGCGCACTGTATGGGTGTGTGTTACATTACATTCACTAGTAGGAGTGAGAAAAGCATCACGGGGTGGTGCGCACTGTATGGGTGTGTGTTACATTACATTCACTAGTAGGAGTGAGAAAAGCATCACGGGGTGGTGCGCACTGTATGGGTGTGTGTTACATTACATTCACTAGTAGGAGTGAGAAAAACATCACGGGGTGGTGCGCACTGTATGGGTGTGTGTTACATTACATTCACTAGTAGGAGTGAGAAAAACATCACGGGGTGGTGCGCACTGTATGGGTGTGTGTTACATTAGATTCACTAGTAGGAGTGAGAAAAACATCACGGGGTGGTGCGCATCGTATGGGTGTGTGTTACACTACATTCACTAGTAGGAGTGAGAAAAACATCACGGAGTGGTGCGCATCGTATGGGTGTGTGGTACATTACATTCACTACTAGGAGTGAGAAAAACATCACGGGGTGGTGCGCATTGTATGGGTGTGTGGTACATTACATTCACTAGTGGGAGTGAGAAAAACATCACGGGGTGGTGCGCATTGTATGGGTGTGTGTTACATTACATTCACTGGTGGGAGTGAGAAAATCATCACGGGGTGGTGCGCATTGTATGGCTGTGTGTTACATTACATTCACTGGTGGGTGTGAGAAAAACATCACGGGGTGGTGCGCATTTTATGGCTGTGTGTTACATTACATTCACTAGTAGGAGTGAGAAAAACATCACGGGGTGGTGCGCATTGTATGGGTGTGTGTTACATTAGATTCACTAGTAGGAGTGAGAAAAACATCACGGGGTGGTGCGCATTGTATGGGTGTGTGTTACATTACATTCACTAGTAGGAGTGAGAAAAACATCACGGGGTGGTGCGCATTGTATGGGTGTGTGTTACATTACATTCACTAGTAGGAGTGAGAAAAACATCACGGGGTGGTGCGCATTGTATGGGTGTGTGTTACATTACATTCACTAGTAGGAGTGAGAAAAACATCACGGGGTGGTGCGCATTGTATGGGTGTGTGTTACATTACATTCACTAGTAGGAGTGAGAAAAACATCACGGGGTGGTGCGCATTGTATGGGTGTGTGTTACATTACATTCACTAGTAGGAGTGAGAAAAACATCACGGGGTGGTGCGCATTGTATGGGTGTGTGTTACATTACATTCACTAGTAGCAGTGCGAAAAACATCACGGGGTGGTGCGCATTGTATGGGTGTGTGTTACATTACATTCACTAGTAGGAGTGAGAAAAACATCACGGGGTGGTGCGCATTGTATGGGTGTGTGTTACATTACATTCACAAGTAGGAGTGAGAAAAACATCACGGGGTGGTGCGCATTGTATGGGTGTGTATTACATTACATTCACAAGTGGGAGTGAGAAAAACATCACGGGGTGGTGCGCATTGTATGGGTGTGTGTTACATTACATTCACTAGTGGGAGTGAGAAAAACATCACGGGGTGGTGCGCATTGTATGGGTGTGTGTTCCATTACATTCACTAGTGGGAGTGAGAAAAACATCACGGGGTGGTGCGCATTGTATGGGTGTGTGTTCCATTACATTCACTAGTGGGAGTGAGAAAAACATCACGGGGTGGTGCGCATTGTATGGGTGTGTGTTACATTACATTCACTAGTAGGAGTGAGAAAAACATCACGGGGTGGTGCGCATCGTATGGGTGTGTGTTACACTACATTCACTAGTAGGAGTGAGAAAAACATCACGGGGTGGTGCGCATCGTATGGGTGTGTGTTACACTACATTCACTAGTAGGAGTGAGAAAAACATCACGGGGTGGTGCGCATCGTATGGGTGTGTGTTACACTACATTCACGAGTAGGAGTGAGAAAAACATCACGGGGTGGTGCGCATCGTATGGGTGTGTGTTACACTACATTCACTAGTAGGAGTGAGAAAAACATCACGGGGTGGTGCGCATCGTATGGGTGTGTGTTACACTACATTCACTAGTAGGAGTGAGAAAAACATCACGGGGTGGTGCGCATCGTATGGGTGTGTGTTACACTACATTCACTAGTAGCAGTGAGAAAAACATCACAGGGTGGTGCGCATCGTATGGGTGTGTGTTACACTACATTCACTAGTAGGAGTGAGAAAAACATCACGGGGTGGTGCGCATCGTATGGGTGTGTGTTACATTACATTCACTAGTAGCAGTGAGAAAAACATCACGGGGTGGTGCGCATCGTATGGGTGTGTGTTACATTACATTCACTAGTAGCAGTCAGAAAAACATCACGGGGTGGTGCGCATTGTATGATTGTGTGTTACATTAGATTCACTAGTAGGAGTGAGAAAAACATCACGGGGTGGTGAGCATTGTATGGGTGTGTGTTACATTAGATTCACTACTAGGAGTGAGAAAAACATCACGGGGTGGTGCGCACTGTATGGGTGTGTGTTACATTAGATTCACTAGTAGGAGTGAGAAAAACATCACGGGGTGGTGCGCACTGTATGGGTGTGTGTTACATTAGATTCACTAGTAGGAGTGAGAAAAACATCACGGGGTGGTGCGCACTGTATGGGTGTGTGTTACATTAGATTCACTAGTAGGAGTGAGAAAAGCATCACGGGGTGGTGCGCACTGTATGGGTGTGTGTTACATTAGATTCACTAGTAGGAGTGAGAAAAGCATCACGGGGTGGTGCGCACTGTATGGGTGTGTGTTACATTACATTCACTAGTAGGAGTGAGAAAAGCATCACGGGGTGGTGCGCACTGTATGGGTGTGTGTTACATTACATTCACTAGTAGGAGTGAGAAAAGCATCACGGGGTGGTGCGCACTGTATGGGTGTGTGTTACATTACATTCACTAGTAGGAGTGAGAAAAGCATCACGGGGTGGTGCGCACTGTATGGGTGTGTGTTACATTACATTCACTAGTAGGAGTGAGAAAAACATCACGGGGTGGTGCGCACTGCACGGGTGTGTGTTACATTACATTCACTAGTAGGAGTGAGAAAAACATCACGGGGTGGTGCGCACTGCACGGGTGTGTGTTACATTACATACACTAGTAGGAGTGAGAAAAATATCACGGGGTGGTGCGCATTGTACGGGTGTGTGTTACATTACATTCACTAGTAGGAGTGAGAAAAACATCACGGGGTGGTGCGCATTGTACGGGTGTGTGTTACATTACATTCACTAGTAGGAGTGAGAAAAACATCACGGGGTGGTGCGCATTGTACGGGTGTGTGTTACATTAGATTCACTAGTAGGAGTGAGAAAAACATCACGGGGTGGTGCGCATTGTACGGGTGTGTGTTACATTAGATTCACTAGTAGGAGTGAGAAAAACATCACGGGGTGGTGCGCATTGTATGGGTGTGTGTTACATTAGATTCACTAGTAGGAGTGAGAAAAACATCACGGGGTGGTGCGCATTGTATGGGTGTGTGTTACATTACATTCACTAGTAGGAGTGAGAAAAACATCACGGGGTGGTGCGCATCGTATGGGTGTGTGTTACACTACATTCACTAGTAGGAGTGAGAAAAACATCACGGGGTGGTGCGCAGCGTATGGGTGTGTGTTACACTACATTCACTAGTAGGAGTGAGAAAAACATCACGGGGTGGTGCGCAGCGTATGGGTGTGTGTTACACTACATTCACTAGTAGGAGTGAGAAAAACATCACGGGGTGGTGCGCATCGTATGGGTGTGTGTTACACTACATTCACGAGTAGGAGTGAGAAAAACATCACGGGGTGGTGCGCATCGTATGGGTGTGTGTTACACTACATTCACTAGTAGCAGTGAGAAAAACATCACGGGGTGGTGCGCATCGTATGGGTGTGTGTTACATTACATTCACTAGTAGGAGTGAGAAAAACATCACGGGGTGGTGCGCATCGTATGGGTGTGTGTTACATTACATTCACTAGTAGCAGTGAGAAAAACATCACGGGGTGGTGCGCATCGTATGGGTGTGTGTTACATTACATTCACTAGTAGCAGTGAGAAAAACATCACGGGGTGGTGCGCATTGTATGATTGTGTGTTACATTAGATTCACTAGTAGGAGTGAGAAAAACATCACGGGGTGGTGCGCATTGTATGGGTGTGTGTTACATTAGATTCACTACTAGGAGTGAGAAAAACATCACGGGGTGGTGCGCACTGTATGGGTGTGTGTTACATTACATTCACTGGTGGGAGTGAGAAAATCATCACGGGGTGGTGCGCATTGTATGGCTGTGTGTTACATTACATTCACTGGTGGGTGTGAGAAAAACATCACGGGGTGGTGCGCACTGTATGGGTGTGTGTTACATTACATTCACTGGTGGGAGTGAGAAAAACATCACGGAGTGGTGCGCATTGTATGGGTGTGTGGTACATTACATTCACTACTAGGAGTGAGAAAAACATCACGGGGTGGTGCGCATTGTATGGGTGTGTGGTACATTACATTCACTAGTGGGAGTGAGAAAAACATCACGGGGTGGTGCGCATTGTATGGGTGTGTGTTACATTACATTCACTGGTGGGAGTGAGAAAATCATCACGGGGTGGTGCGCATTGTATGGCTGTGTGTTACATTACATTCACTGGTGGGTGTGAGAAAAACATCACGGGGTGGTGCGCATTTTATGGGTGTGTGTTACATTACATTCACTAGTAGGAGTGAGAAAAACATCACGGGGTGGTGCGCATTGTATGGGTGTGTGTTACATTAGATTCACTAGTAGGAGTGAGAAAAACATCACGGGGTGGTGCGCATTGTATGGGTGTGTGTTACATTACATTCACTAGTAGGAGTGAGAAAAACATCACGGGGTGGTGCGCATTGTATGGGTGTGTGTTACATTACATTCACTAGTAGGAGTGAGAAAAACATCACGGGGTGGTGCGCATTGTATGGGTGTGTGTTACATTACATTCACTAGTAGGAGTGAGAAAAACATCACGGGGTGGTGCGCATTGTATGGGTGTGTGTTACATTACATTCACTAGTAGGAGTGAGAAAAACATCACGGGGTGGTGCGCATTGTATGGGTGTGTGTTACATTAGATTCACTAGTAGCAGTGAGAAAAACATCACGGGGTGGTGCGCATTGTATGGGTGTGTGTTACATTACATTCACTAGTAGCAGTGCGAAAAACATCACGGGGTGGTGCGCATTGTATGGGTGTGTGTTACATTACATTCACTAGTAGGAGTGAGAAAAACATCACGGGGTGGTGCGCATTGTATGGGTGTGTGTTACATTACATTCACAAGTAGGAGTGAGAAAAACATCACGGGGTGGTGCGCATTGTATGGGTGTGTATTACATTACATTCACTAGTGGGAGTGAGAAAAACATCACGGGGTGGTGCGCATTGTATGGGTGTGTGTTACATTACATTCACTAGTGGGAGTGAGAAAAACATCACGGGGTGGTGCGCATTGTATGGGTGTGTGTTCCATTACATTCACTAGTGGGAGTGAGAAAAACATCACGGGGTGGTGCGCATTGTATGGGTGTGTGTTACATTACATTCACTAGTAGGAGTGAGAAAAACATCACGGGGTGGTGCGCATCGTATGGGTGTGTGTTACACTACATTCACTAGTAGGAGTGAGAAAAACATCACGGGGTGGTGCGCATCGTATGGGTGTGTGTTACAATACATTCACTAGTAGGAGTGAGAAAAACATCACGGGGTGGTGCGCATCGTATGGGTGTGTGTTACACTACATTCACTAGTAGGAGTGAGAAAAACATCACGGGGTGGTGCGCATCGTATGGGTGTGTGTTACACTACATTCACGAGTAGGAGTGAGAAAAACATCACGGGGTGGTGCGCATCGTATGGGTGTGTGTTACACTACATTCACTAGTAGGAGTGAGAAAAACATCACGGGGTGGTGCGCATCGTATGGGTGTGTGTTACACTACATTCACTAGTAGGAGTGAGAAAAACATCACGGGGTGGTGCGCATCGTATTGGTGTGTGTTACACTACATTCACTAGTAGCAGTGAGAAAAACATCACAGGGTGGTGCGCATCGTATGGGTGTGTGTTACATTACATTCACTAGTAGGAGTGAGAAAAACATCACGGGGTGGTGCGCATCGTATGGGTGTGTGTTACATTACATTCACTAGTAGCAGTGAGAAAAACATCACGGGGTGGTGCGCATTGTATGGGTGTGTGTTACATTACATTCACTAGTAGCAGTCAGAAAAACATCACGGGGTGGTGCGCATTGTATGATTGTGTGTTACATTAGATTCACTAGTAGGAGTGAGAAAAACATCACGGGGTGGTGCGCATTGTATGGGTGTGTGTTACATTAGATTCACTACTAGGAGTGAGAAAAACATCACGGGGTGGTGCGCACTGTATGGGTGTGTGTTACATTAGATTCACTAGTAGGAGTGAGAAAAACATCACGGGGTGGTGCGCACTGTATGGGTGTGTGTTACATTAGATTCACTAGTAGGAGTGAGAAAAACATCACGGGGTGGTGCGCACTGTATGGGTGTGTGTTACATTAGATTCACTAGTAGGAGTGAGAAAAGCATCACGGGGTGGTGCGCACTGTATGGGTGTGTGTTACATTAGATTCACTAGTAGGAGTGAGAAAAGCATCACGGGGTGGTGCGCACTGTATGGGTGTGTGTTACATTACATTCACTAGTAGGAGTGAGAAAAGCATCACGGGGTGGTGCGCACTGTATGGGTGTGTGTTACATTACATTCACTAGTAGGAGTGAGAAAAGCATCACGGGGTGGTGCGCACTGTATGGGTGTGTGTTACATTACATTCACTAGTAGGAGTGAGAAAAACATCACGGGGTGGTGCGCACTGTATGGGTGTGTGTTACATTACATTCACTAGTAGGAGTGAGAAAAACATCACGGGGTGGTGCGCACTGCACGGGTGTGTGTTACATTACATTCACTAGTAGGAGTGAGAAAAACATCACGGGGTGGTGCGCATTGTACGGGTGTGTGTTACATTACATACACTAGTAGGAGTGAGAAAAACATCACGGGGTGGTGCGCATTGTACGGGTGTGTGTTACATTACATTCACTAGTAGGAGTGAGAAAAACATCACGGGGTGGTGCGCATTGTACGGGTGTGTGTTACATTACATTCACTAGTAGGAGTGAGAAAAACATCACGGGGTGGTGCGCATTGTATGGGTGTGTGTTACATTAGATTCACTAGTAGGAGTGAGAAAAACATCACGGGGTGGTGCGCATTGTATGGGTGTGTGTTACATTAGATTCACTAGTAGGAGTGAGAAAAACATCACGGGGTGGTGCGCATTGTATGGGTGTGTGTTACATTACATTCACTAGTAGGAGTGAGAAAAACATCACGGGGTGGTGCGCATCGTATGGGTGTGTGTTACACTACATTCACTAGTAGGAGTGAGAAAAACATCACGGGGTGGTGCGCATCGTATGGGTGTGTGTTACACTACATTCACTAGTAGGAGTGAGAAAAACATCACGGGGTGGTGCGCATCGTATGGGTGTGTGTTACACTACATTCACTAGTAGGAGTGAGAAAAACATCACGGGGTGGTGCGCATCGTATGGGTGTGTGTTACACTACATTCACGAGTAGGAGTGAGAAAAACATCACGGGGTGGTGCGCATCGTAAGGGTGTGTGTTACACTACATTCACTAGTAGCAGTGAGAAAAACATCACGGGGTGGTGCGCATCGTATGGGTGTGTGTTACATTACATTCACTAGTAGGAGTGAGAAAAACATCACGGGGTGGTGCGCATCGTATGGGTGTGTGTTACATTACATTCACTAGTAGCAGTGAGAAAAACATCACGGGGTGGTGCGCATCGTATGGGTGTGTGTTACATTACATTCACTAGTAGCAGTGAGAAAAACATCACGGGGTGGTGCGCATTGTATGATTGTGTGTTACATTAGATTCACTAGTAGGAGTGAGAAAAACATCACGGGGTGGTGCGCATTGTATGGGTGTGTGTTACATTAGATTCACTACTAGGAGTGAGAAAAACATCACGGGGTGGTGCGCACTGTATGGGTGTGTGTTACATTACATTCACTGGTGGGAGTGAGAAAATCATCACGGGGTGGTGCGCATTGTATGGCTGTGTGTTACATTACATTCACTGGTGGGTGTGAGAAAAACATCACGGGGTGGTGCGCATTGTATGGGTGTGTGTTACATTAGATTCACTAGTAGGAGTGAGAAAAACATCACGGGGTGGTGCGCATTGTATGGGTGTGTGTTACATTAGATTCACTAGTAGGAGTGAGAAAAACATCACGGGGTGGTGCGCATTGTATGGGTGTGTGTTACATTACATTCACTAGTAGGAGTGAGAAAAACATCACGGGGTGGTGCGCATTGTATGGGTGTGTGTTACATTACATTCACTAGTAGGAGTGAGAAAAACATCACGGGGTGGTGCGCATTGTATGGGTGTGCGTTACATTACATTCACTAGTAGGAGTGAGAAAAACATCACGGGGTGGTGCGCATTGTATGGGTGTGTGTTACATTACATTCACTAGTAGGAGTGAGAAAAACATCACGGGGTGGTGCGCATTGTATGGGTGTGTGTTACATTAGATTCACTAGTAGCAGTGAGAAAAACATCACGGTGTGGTGCGCATTGTATGGGTGTGTGTTACATTACATTCACTAGTAGCAGTGCGAAAAACATCACGGGGTGGTGCGCATTGTATGGGTGTGTGTTACATTACATTCACTAGTAGGAGTGAGAAAAACATCACGGGGTGGTGCGCATTGTATGGGTGTGTGTTACATTACATTCACAAGTAGGAGTGAGAAAAACATCACGGGGTGGTGCGCATTGTATGGGTGTGTATTACATTACATTCACTAGTGGGAGTGAGAAAAACATCACGGGGTGGTGCGCATTTTATGGGTGTGTGTTACATTACATTCACTAGTGGGAGTGAGAAAAACATCACGGGGTGGTGCGCATTGTATGGGTGTGTGTTCCATTACATTCACTAGTGGGAGTGAGAAAAACATCACGGGGTGGTGCGCATTGTATGGGTGTGTGTTACATTACATTCACTAGTGGGAGTGAGAAAAACATCACGGGGTGGTGCGCATCGTATGGGTGTGTGTTACACTACATTCACTAGTAGGAGTGAGAAAAACATCACGGGGTGGTGCGCATCGTATGGGTGTGTGTTACAATACATTCACTAGTAGGAGTGAGAAAAACATCACGGGGTGGTGCGCATCGTATGGGTGTGTGTTACACTACATTCACTAGTAGGAGTGAGAAAAACATCACGGGGTGGTGCGCATCGTATGGGTGTGTGTTACACTACATTCACTAGTAGCAGTGAGAAAAACATCACGGGGTGGTGCGCATCGTATGGGTGTGTGTTACATTACATTCACTAGTAGGAGTGAGAAAAACATCACGGGGTGGTGCGCATCGTATGGGTGTGTGTTACATTACATTCACTAGTAGCAGTGAGAAAAACATCACGGGGTGGTGCGCATCGTATGGGAGTGTGTTACATTACATTCACTAGTAGCAGTGAGAAAAACATCACGGGGTGGTGCGCATTGTATGATTGTGTGTTACATTAGATTCACTAGTAGGAGTGAGAAAAACATCACGGGGTGGTGCGCATTGTATGGGTGTGTGTTACATTAGATTCACTACTAGGAGTGAGAAAAACATCACGGGGTGGTGCGCACTGTATGGGTGTGTGTTACATTAGATTCACTAGTAGGAGTGAGAAAAACATCACGGGGTGGTGCGCACTGTATGGGTGTGTGTTACATTAGATTCACTAGTAGGAGTGAGAAAAACATCACGGGGTGGTGCGCACTGTATGGGTGTGTGTTACATTAGAATCACTAGTAGGAGTGAGAAAAACATCACGGGGTGGTGCGCACTGTATGGGTGTGTGTTACATTAGATTCACTAGTAGGAGTGAGAAAAGCATCACGGGGTGGTGCGCACTGTATGGGTGTGTGTTACATTAGATTCACTAGTAGGAGTGAAAAAAGCATCACGGGGTGGTGCGCACTGTATGGGTGTGTGTTACATTAGATTTACTAGTAGGAGTGAGAAAAGCATCACGGGGTGGTGCGCACTGTATGGGTGTGTGTTACATTACATTCACTAGTAGGAGTGAGAAAAACATCACGGGGTGGTGCGCACTGTATGGGTGTGTGTTACATTACATTCACTAGTAGGAGTGAGAAAAACATCACGGGGTGGTGCGCACTGTACGGGTGTGTGTTACATTACATTCACTAGTAGGAGTGAGAAAAACATCACAGCGTGGTGCGCATTGTACGGGTGTGTGTTACATTACATTCACTAGTAGGAGTGAGAAAAATATCATGCGGTGGTGCGCATTGTATGGGTGTGTGTTACATTAGATTCACTAGTAGGAGTGAGAAAAACATCACGGGGTGGTGCGCATTGTATGGGTGTGTGTTACATTAGATTCACTAGTAGGAGTGAGAAAAACATCACGGGGTGGTGCGCATTGTATGGGTGTGTGTTACATTAGATTCACTAGTAGGAGTGAGAAAAACATCACGGGGTGGTGCGCATTGTATGGGTGTGTGTTACATTAGATTGACTAGTAGGAGTGAGAAAAACATCACGGGGTGGTGCGCATTGTATGGGTGTGTGTTACATTACATTCACTAGTAGGAGTGAGAAAAACATCACGGGGTGGTGCGCATTGTATGGGTGTGTGTTACATTACATTCACTAGTAGGAGTGAGAAAAACATCACGGGGTGGTGCGCATTGTATGGGTGTGTGTTACATTACATTCACTAGTAGGAGTGAGAAAAACATCACGGGGTGGTGCGCATTGTATGGGTGTGTGTTACATTACATTCACTAGTAGGAGTGAGAAAAACATCACCGGGTGGTGCGCATTGTATGGGTGTGTGGTACATTACATTCACTAGTACAAGTGAGAAAAACATCACGGAGTGGTGCGCATTGTATGGGTGTGTGGTACATTACATTCACTACTAGGAGTGAGAAAAACATCACGGGGTGGTGCGCATTGTATGGGTGTGTGGTACATTACATTCACTAGTGGGAGTGAGAAAAACATCACGGGGTGGTGCGCATTGTATGGGTGTGTGTTACATTACATTCACTGGTGGGAGTGAGAAAATCATCACGGGGTGGTGCGCATTGTATGGCTGTGTGTTACATTACATTCACTGGTGGGTGTGAGAAAAACATCACGGGGTGGTGCGCATTGTATGGGTGTGTGTTACATTAGATTCACTAGTAGGAGTGAGAAAAACATCACGGGGTGGTGCGCATTGTATGGGTGTGTGTTACATTAGATTCACTAGTAGGAGTGAGAAAAACATCACGGGGTGGTGCGCATTGTATGGGTGTGTGTTACATTACATTCACTAGTAGGAGTGAGAAAAACATCACGGGGGGGTGCGCATTGTATGGGTGTGTGTTACATTACATTCACTAGTAGGAGTGAGAAAAACATCACAGGGTGGTGCGCATTGTATGGGTGTGTGTTACATTACATTCACTAGTAGGAGTGAGAAAAACATCACGGGGTGGTGCGCATTGTATGGGTGTGTGTTACACTACATTCACTAGTAGGAGTGAGAAAAACATCACGGGGTGGTGCGCATCGTATGGGTGTGTGTTACACTACATTCACTAGTAGCAGTGAGAAAAACATCACGGGGTGGTGCGCATCGTATGGGTGTGTGTTACACTACATTCACTAGTAGCAGTGAGAAAAACATCACGGGGTGGTGCGCATCGTATGGGTGTGTGTTACATTACATTCACTAGTAGGAGTGAGAAAAACATCACGGGGTGGTGCGCATCGTATGGGTGTGTGTTACATTACATTCACTAGTAGCAGTGAGAAAAACATCACGGGGTGGTGCGCATCGTATGGGTGTGTGTTACATTACATTCACTAGTAGCAGTGAGAAAAACATCACGGGGTGGTGCGCATTGTATGATTGTGTGTTACATTAGATTCACTAGTAGGAGTGAGAAAAACATCACGGGGTGGTGCGCATTGTATGGGTGTGTGTTACATTAGATTCACTACTAGGAGTGAGAAAAACATCACGGGGTGGTGCGCACTGTATGGGTGTGTGTTACATTAGATTCACTAGTAGGAGTGAGAAAAACATCACGGGGTGGTGCGCACTGTATGGGTGTGTGTTACATTAGATTCACTAGTAGGAGTGAGAAAAACATCACGGGGTGGTGCGCACTGTATGGGTGTGTGTTACATTAGAATCACTAGTAGGAGTGAGAAAAACATCACGGGGTGGTGCGCACTGTATGGGTGTGTGTTACATTAGATTCACTAGTAGGAGTGAGAAAAGCATCACGGGGTGGTGCGCATTGTATGGGTGTGTGTTACATTAGATTCACTAGTAGGAGTGAGAAAAACATCACGGGGTGGTGCGCACTGTATGGGTGTGTGTTACATTAGATTCACTAGTAGGAGTGAGAAAAGCATCACGGGGTGGTGCGCACTGTATGGGTGTGTGTTACATTACATTCACTAGTAGGAGTGAGAAAAACATCACGGGGTGGTGCGCACTGTACGGGTGTGTGTTACATTACATTCACTAGTAGGAGTTAGAAAAACATCACAGCGTGGTGCGCATTGTACGGGTGTGTGTTACATTACATTCACTAGTAGGAGTGAGAAAAATATCATGCGGTGGTGCGCATTGTATGGGTGTGTGTTACATTAGATTCACTAGTAGGAGTGAGAAAAACATCACGGGGTGGTGCGCATTGTATGGGTGTGTGTTACATTAGATTCACTAGTAGGAGTGAGAAAAACATCACGGGGTGGTGCGCATTGTATGGGTGTGTGTTACATTAGATTCACTAGTAGGAGTGAGAAAAACATCACGGGGTGGTGCGCATTGTATGGGTGTGTGTTACATTAGATTAACTAGTAGGAGTGAGAAAAACATCACGGGGTGGTGCGCATTGTATGGGTGTGTGTTACATTACATTCACTAGTAGGAGTGAGAAAAACATCACGGGGTGGTGCGCATTGTATGGGTGTGTGTTACATTACATTCACTAGTAGGAGTGAGAAAAACATCACGGGGTGGTGCGCATTGTATGGGTGTGTGTTACATTACATTCACTAGTAGGAGTGAGAAAAACATCACCGGGTGGTGCGCATTGTATGGGTGTGTGGTACATTACATTCACTAGTACGAGTGAGAAAAACATCACGGAGTGGTGTGCATTGTATGGGTGTGTGGTACATTACATTCACTACTAGGAGTGAGAAAAACATCACGGGGTGGTGCGCATTGTATGGGTGTGTGGTACATTACATTCACTAGTGGGAGTGAGAAAAACATCACGGGGTGGTGCGCATTGTATGGGTGTGTGTTACATTACATTCACTGGTGGGAGTGAGAAAATCATCACGGGGTGGTGCGCATTGTATGGCTGTGTGTTACATTACATTCACTGGTGGGTGTGAGAAAAACATCACGGGGTGGTGCGCATTGTATGGGTGTGTGTTACATTAGATTCACTAGTAGGAGTGAGAAAAACATCACGGGGTGGTGCGCATTGTATGGGTGTGTGTTACATTAGATTCACTTGTAGGAGTGAGAAAAACATCACGGGGTGGTGCGCATTGTATGGGTGTGTGTTACATTACATTCACTAGTAGGAGTGAGAAAAACATCACGGGGTGGTGCGCATTGTATGGGTGTGTGTTACATTACATTCACTAGTAGGAGTGAGAAAAACATCACGGGGTGGTGCGCATTGTATGGGTGTGTGTTACATTAGATTCACTAGTAGGAGTGAGAAAAACATCACGGGGTGGTGCGCATTGTATGGGTGTGTGTTACATTACATTCACTAGTAGGAGTGAGAAAAACATCACGGGGTGGTGCGCATTGTATGGGTGTGTGTTACATTAGATTCACTAGTAGCAGTGAGAAAAACATCACGGTGTGGTGCGCATTGTATGGGTGTGTGTTACATTACATTCACTAGTAGCAGTGCGAAAAACATCACGGGGTGGTGCGCATTGTATGGGTGTGTGTTACATTACATTCACTAGTAGGAGTGAGAAAAACATCACGGGGTGGTGCGCATTGTATGGGTGTGTGTTACATTACATTCACAAGTAGGAGTGAGAAAAACATCACGGGGTGGTGCGCATTGTATGGGTGTGTATTACATTACATTCACTAGTGGGAGTGAGAAAAACATCACGGGGTGGTGCGCATTGTATGGGTGTGTGTTACATTACATTCACTAGTGGGAGTGAGAAAAACATCACGGGGTGGTGCGCATTGTATGGGTGTGTGTTCCATTACATTCACTAGTGGGAGTGAGAAAAACATCACGGGGTGGTGCGCATTGTATGGGTGTGTGTTACATTACATTCACTAGTGGGAGTGAGAAAAACATCACGGGGTGGTGCGCATCGTATGGGTGTGTGTTACACTACATTCACTAGTAGGAGTGAGAAAAACATCACGGGGTGGTGCGCATCGTATGGGTGTGTGTTACAATACATTCACTAGTAGGAGTGAGAAAAACATCACGGGGTGGTGCGCATCGTATGGGTGTGTGTTACACTACATTCACTAGTAGGAGTGAGAAAAACATCACGGGGTGGTGCGCATCGTATGGGTGTGTGTTACACTACATTCACGAGTAGGAGTGAGAAAAACATCACGGGGTGGTGCGCATCGTATGGGTGTGTGTTACACTACATTCACTAGTAGGAGTGAGAAAAACATCACGGGGTGGTGCGCATCGTATGGGTGTGTGTTACACTACATTCACTAGTAGGAGTGAGAAAAACATCACGGGGTGGTGCGCATCGTATTGGTGTGTGTTACACTACATTCACTAGTAGCAGTGAGAAAAACATCACAGGGTGGTGCGCATCGTATGGGTGTGTGTTACATTACATTCACTAGTAGGAGTGAGAAAAACATCACGGGGTAGTGCGCATCGTATGGGTGTGTGTTACATTACATTCACTAGTAGCAGTGAGAAAAACATCACGGGGTGGTGCGCATCGTATGGGTGTGTGTTACATTACATTCACTAGTAGCAGTCAGAAAAACATCACGGGGTGGTGCGCATTGTATGATTGTGTGTTACATTAGATTCACTAGTAGGAGTGAGAAAAACATCACGGGGTGGTGCGCATTGTATGGGTGTGTGTTACATTAGATTCACTACTAGGAGTGAGAAAAACATCACGGGGTGGTGCGCACTGTATGGGTGTGTGTTACATTAGATTCACTAGTAGGAGTGAGAAAAACATCACGGGGTGGTGCGCACTGTATGGGTGTGTGATACATTAGATTCACTAGTAGGAGTGAGAAAAACATCACGGGGTGGTGCGCACTGTATGGGTGTGTGTTACATTAGATTCACTAGTAGGAGTGAGAAAAGCATCACGGTGTGGTGCGCACTGTATGGGTGTGTGTTACATTAGATTCACTAGTAGGAGTGAGAAAAGCATCACGGGGTGGTGCGCACTGTATGGGTGTGTGTTACATTACATTCACTAGTAGGAGTGAGAAAAGCATCACGGGGTGGTGCGCACTGTATTGGTGTGTGTTACATTACATTCACTAGTAGGAGTGAGAAAAGCATCACGGGGTGGTGCGCACTGTATGGGTGTGTGTTACATTACATTCACTAGTAGGAGTGAGAAAATGATCACGGGGTGGTGCGCACTGTATGGGTGTGTGTTACATTACATTCACTAGTAGGAGTGAGAAAAACATCACGGGGTGGTGCGCACTGTATGGGTGTGTGTTACATTACATTCACTAGTAGGAGTGAGAAAAACATCACGGGGTGGTGCGCACTGCACGGGTGTGTGTTACATTACATTCACTAGTAGGAGTGAGAAAAACATCACGGGGTGGTGCGCACTGCACGGGTGTGTGTTACATTACATTCACTAGTAGGAGTGAGAAAAACATCACGGGGTGGTGCGCACTGCACGGGTGTGTGTTACATTAGATTCACTAGTAGGAGTGAGAAAAACATCACGGGGTGGTGCGCATTGTATGGGTGTGTGTTACATTACATTCACTAGTAGGAGTGAGAAAAACATCACGGGGTGGTGCGCATCGTATGGGTGTGTGTTACACTACATTCACTAGTAGGAGTGAGAAAAACATCACGGGGTGGGGCGCATCGTATGGGTGTGTGTTACACTACATTCACTAGTAGGAGTGAGAAAAACATCACGGGGTGGTGCGCATCGTATGGGTGTGTGTTACACTACATTCACTAGTAGGAGTGAGAAAAACATCACGGGGTGGTGCGCATCGTATGGGTGTGTGTTACACTACATTCACGAGTAGGAGTGAGAAAAACATCACGGGGTGGTGCGCATCGTATGGGTGTGTGTTACACTACATTCACTAGTAGCAGTGAGAAAAACATCACGGGGTGGTGCGCATCGTATGGGTGTGTGTTACATTACATTCACTAGTAGGAGTGAGAAAAACATCACGGGGTGGTGCGCATCGTATGGGTGTGTGTTACATTACATTCACTAGTAGCAGTGAGAAAAACATCACGGGGTGGTGCGCATCGTATGGGTGTGTGTTACATTACATTCACTAGTAGCAGTGAGAAAAACATCACGGGGTGGTGCGCATCGTATGGGTGTGTGTTACATTAGATTCACTACTAGGAGTGAGAAAAACATCACGGGGTGGTGCGCACTGTATGGGTGTGTGTTACATTAGATTCACTAGTAGGAGTGAGAAAAACATCACGGGGTGGTGCGCACTGTATGGGTGTGTGTTACATTAGATTCACTAGTAGGAGTGAGAAAAACATCACGGGGTGGTGCGCACTGTATGGGTGTGTGTTACATTAGATTCACTAGTAGGAGTGAGAAAAACATCACGGGGTGGTGCGCACTGTATGGGTGTGTGTTACATTAGATTCACTAGTAGGAGTGAGAAAAGCATCACGGGGTGGTGCGCACTGTATGGGTGTGTGTTACATTAGATTCACTAGTAGGAGTGAAAAAAGCATCACGGGGTGGTGCGCACTGTATGGGTGTGTGTTACATTAGATTCACTAGTAGGAGTGAGAAAAGCATCACGGGGTGGTGCGCACTGTATGGGTGTGTGTTACATTACATTCACTAGTAGGAGTGAGAAAAACATCACGGGGTGGTGCGCACTGTATGGGTGTGTGTTACATTACATTCACTAGTAGGAGTGAGAAAAACATCACGGGGTGGTGCGCACTGTAAGGGTGTGTGTTACATTACATTCACTAGTAGGAGTGAGAAAAACATCACAGCGTGGTGCGCATTGTACGGGTGTGTGTTACATTACATTCACTAGTAGGAGTGAGAAAAATATCATGCGGTGGTGCGCATTGTATGGGTGTGTGTTACATTAGATTCACTAGTAGGAGTGAGAAAAACATCACGGGGTGGTGCGCATTGTATGGGTGTGTGTTACATTAGATTCACTAGTAGGAGTGAGAAAAACATCACGGGGTGGTGGGCATTGTATGGGTGTGTGTTACATTAGATTCACTAGTAGGAGTGAGAAAAACATCACGGGGTGGTGCGCATTGTATGGGTGTGTGTTACATTAGATTAACTAGTAGGAGTGAGAAAAACATCACGGGGTGGTGCGCATTGTATGGGTGTGTGTTACATTACATTCACTAGTAGGAGTGAGAAAAACATCACGGGGTGGTGCGCATTGTATGGGTGTGTGTTACATTACATTCACTAGTAGGAGTGAGAAAAACATCACGGGGTGGTGCGCATTGTATGGGTGTGTGTTACATTACATTCACAAGTAGGAGTGAGAAAAACATCACCGGGTGGTGCGCATTGTATGGGTGTGTGGTACATTACATTCACTAGTACGAGTGAGAAAAACATCACGGAGTGGTGCGCATTGTATGGGTGTGTGGTACATTACATTCACTACTAGGAGTGAGAAAAACATCACGAGGTGGTGCGCATTGTATGGGTGTGTGGTACATTACATTCACTAGTGGGAGTGAGAAAAACATCACGGGGTGGTGCGCATTGTATGGGTGTGTGTTACATTACATTCACTGGTGGGAGTGAGAAAATCATCACGGGGTGGTGCGCATTGTATGGCTGTGTGTTACATTACATTCACTGGTGGGTGTGAGAAAAACATCACGGGGTGGTGCGCATTGTATGGGTGTGTGTTACATTAGATTCACTAGTAGGAGTGAGAAAAACATCACGGGGTGGTGCGCATTGTATGGGTGTGTGTTACATTAGATTCACTAGTAGGAGTGAGAAAAACATCACGGGGTGGTGCGCATTGTATGGGTGTGTGTTACATTACATTCACTAGTAGGAGTGAGAAAAACATCACGGGGTGGTGCGCATTGTATGGGTGTGTGTTACATTACATTCACTAGTAGGAGTGAGAAAAACATCACGGGGTGGTGCGCATTGTATGGGTGTGTGTTACATTACATTCACTAGTAGGAGTGAGAAAAACATCACGGGGTGGTGCGCATTGTATGGGTGTGTGTTACATTACATTCACTAGTAGGAGTGAGAAAAACATCACGGGGTGGTGCGCATTGTATGGGTGTGTGTTACATTAGATTCACTAGTAGCAGTGAGAAAAACATCACGGTGTGGTGCGCATTGTATGGGTGTGTGTTACATTACATTCACTAGTAGCAGTGCGAAAAACATCACGGGGTGGTGCGCATTGTATGGGTGTGTGTTACATTACATTCACTAGTAGGAGTGAGAAAAACATCACGGGGTGGTGCGCATTGTATGGGTGTGTGTTACATTACATTCACAAGTAGGAGTGAGAAAAACATCACGGGGTGGTGCGCATTGTATGGGTGTGTATTACATTACATTCACTAGTGGGAGTGAGAAAAACATCACGGGGTGGTGCGCATTGTATGGGTGTGTGTTACATTACATTCACTAGTGGGAGTGAGAAAAACATCACGGGGTGGTGCGCATTGTATGGGTGTGTGTTACATTACATTCACTAGTGGGAGTGAGAAAAACATCACGGGGTGGTGCGCATTGTATGGGTGTGTGTTACATTACATTCACTAGTGGGAGTGAGAAAAACATCACGGGGTGGTGCGCATCGTATGGGTGTGTGTTACACTACATTCACTAGTAGGAGTGAGAAAAACATCACGGGGTGGTGCGCATCGTATGGGTGTGTGTTACAATACATTCACTAGTAGGAGTGAGAAAAACATCACGGGGTGGTGCGCATCGTATGGGTGTGTGTTACACTACATTCACTAGTAGGAGTGAGAAAAACATCACGGGGTGGTGCGCATCGTATGGGTGTGTGTTACACTACATTCACGAGTAGGAGTGAGAAAAACATCACGGGGTGGTGCGCATCGTATGGGTGTGTGTTACACTACATTCACTAGTAGGAGTGAGAAAAACATCACGGGGTGGTGCGCATCGTATGGGTGTGTGTTACACTACATTCACTAGTAGGAGTGAGAAAAACATCACGGGGTGGTGCGCATCGTATTGGTGTGTGTTACACTACATTCACTAGTAGCAGTGAGAAAAACATCACAGGGTGGTGCGCATCGTATGGGTGTGTGTTACATTACATTCACTAGTAGGAGTGAGAAAAACATCACGGGGTGGTGCGCATCGTATGGGTGTGTGTTACATTACATTCACTAGTAGCAGTGAGAAAAACATCACGGGGTGGTGCGCATTGTATGGGTGTGTGTTACATTACATTCACTAGTAGCAGTCAGAAAAACATCACGGGGTGGTGCGCATTGTATGATTGTGTGTTACATTAGATTCACTAGTAGGAGTGAGAAAAACATCACGGGGTGGTGCGCATTGTATGGGTGTGTGTTACATTACATTCACAAGTAGGAGTGAGAAAAACATCACGGGGTGGTGCGCATTGTATGGGTGTGTATTACATTACATTCACTAGTGGGAGTGAGAAAAACATCACGGGGTGGTGCGCATTGTATGGGTGTGTGTTACATTACATTCACTAGTGGGAGTGAGAAAAACATCACGGGGTGGTGCGCATTGTATGGGTGTGTGTTACATTACATTCACTAGTGGGAGTGAGAAAAACATCACGGGGTGGTGCGCATTGTATGGGTGTGTGTTACATTACATTCACTAGTGGGAGTGAGAAAAACATCACGGGGTGGTGCGCATCGTATGGGTGTGTGTTACACTACATTCACTAGTAGGAGTGAGAAAAACATCACGGGGTGGTGCGCATCGTATGGGTGTGTGTTACAATACATTCACTAGTAGGAGTGAGAAAAACATCACGGGGTGGTGCGCATCGTATGGGTGTGTGTTACACTACATTCACTAGTAGGAGTGAGAAAAACATCACGGGGTGGTGCGCATCGTATGGGTGTGTGTTACACTACATTCACGAGTAGGAGTGAGAAAAACATCACGGGGTGGTGCGCATCGAATGGGTGTGTGTTACACTACATTCACTAGTAGGAGTGAGAAAAACATCACGGGGTGGTGCGCATCGTATGGGTGTGTGTTACACTACATTCACTAGTAGGAGTGAGAAAAACATCACGGGGTGGTGCGCATCGTATTGGTGTGTGTTACACTACATTCACTAGTAGCAGTGAGAAAAACATCACAGGGTGGTGCGCATCGTATGGGTGTGTGTTACATTACATTCACTAGTAGGAGTGAGAAAAACATCACGGGGTGGTGCGCATCGTATGGGTGTGTGTTACATTACATTCACTAGTAGCAGTGAGAAAAACATCACGGGGTGGTGCGCATTGTATGGGTGTGTGTTACATTACATTCACTAGTAGCAGTCAGAAAAACATCACGGGGTGGTGCGCATTGTATGATTGTGTGTTACATTAGATTCACTAGTAGGAGTGAGAAAAACATCACGGGGTGGTGCGCATTGTATGGGTGTGTGTTACATTAGATTCACTACTAGGAGTGAGAAAAACATCACGGGGTGGTGCGCACTGTATGGGTGTGTGTTACATTAGATTCACTAGTAGGAGTGAGAAAAACATCACGGGGTGGTGCGCACTGTATGGGTGTGTGTTACATTAGATTCACTAGTAGGAGTGAGAAAAACATCACGGGGTGGTGCGCACTGTATGGGTGTGTGTTACATTAGATTCACTAGTAGGAGTGAGAAAAGCATCACGGGGTGGTGCGCACTGTATGGGTGTGTGTTACATTAGATTCACTAGTAGGAGTGAGAAAAGCATCATGGGGTGGTGCGCACTGTATGGGTGTGTGTTACATTACATTCACTAGTAGGAGTGAGAAAAGCATCACGGGGTGGTGCGCACTGTATGGGTGTGTGTTACATTACATTCACTAGTAGGAGTGAGAAAAGCATCACGGGGTGGTGCGCACTGTATGGGTGTGTGTTACATTACATTCACTAGTAGGAGTGAGAAAAACATCACGGGGTGGTGCGCACTGTATGGGTGTGTGTTACATTACATTCACTAGTAGGAGTGAGAAAAACATCACGGGGTGGTGCGCACTGCACGGGTGTGTGTTACATTACATTCACTAGTAGGAGTGAGAAAAACATCACGGGGTGGTGCGCATTGTACGGGTGTGTGTTACATTACATACACTAGTAGGAGTGAGAAAAACATCACGGGGTGGTGCGCATTGTACGGGTGTGAATTACATTACATTCACTAGTAGGAGTGAGAAAAACATCACGGGGTGGTGCGCATTGTACGGGTGTGTGTTACATTACATTCACTAGTAGGAGTGAGAAAAACATCACGGGGTGGTGCGCACTGTATGGGTGTGTGTTACATTAGATTCACTAGTAGGAGTGAGAAAAACATCACGGGGTGGTGCGCATTGTATGGGTGTGTGTTACATTAGATTCACTAGTAGGAGTGAGAAAAACATCACGGGGTGGTGCGCATTGTATGGGTGTGTGTTACATTACATTCACTAGTAGGAGTGAGAAAAACATCACGGGGTGGTGCGCATCGTATGGGTGTGTGTTACACTACATTCACAAGTAGGAGTGAGAAAAACATCACGGGGTGGTGCGCATCGTATGGGTGTGTGTTACACTACATTCACTAGTAGGAGTGAGAAAAACATCACGGGGTGGTGCGCATCGTATGGGTGTGTGTTACACTACATTCACTAGTAGGAGTGAGAAAAACATCACGGGGTGGTGCGCATCGTATGGGTGTGTGTTACACTACATTCACGAGTAGGAGTGAGAAAAACATCACGGGGTGGTGCGCATCGTATGGGTGTGTGTTACACTACATTCACTAGTAGGAGTGAGAAAAACATCACGGGGTGGTGCGCATCGTATGGGTGTGTGTTACACTACATTCACTAGTAGCAGTGAGAAAAACATCACGGGGTGGTGCGCATCGTATGGGTGTGTGTTACATTACATTCACTAGTAGGAGTGAGAAAAACATCACGGGGTGGTGCGCATCATATGGGTGTGTGTTACATTATATTCACTAGTAGCAGTGAGAAAAACATCACAGGGTGGTGCGCACTGTATGGGTGTGTGTTACATTAGATTCACTAGTAGGAGTGAGAAAAGCATCACGGGGTGGTGCGCACTGTATGGGTGTGTGTTACATTAGATTCACTAGTAGGAGTGAAAAAAGCATCACGGGGAGGTGCGCACTGTATGGGTGTGTGTTACATTAGATTCACTAGTAGGAGTGAGAAAAGCATCACGGGGTGGTGCGCACTGTATGGGTGTGTGTTACATTACATTCACTAGTAGGAGTGAGAAAAACATCACGGGGTGGTGCGCACTGTATGGGTGTGTGTTACATTACATTCACTAGTAGGAGTGAGAAAAACATCACGGGGTGGTGCGCACTGTACGGGTGTGTGTTACATTACATTCACTAGTAGGAGTGAGAAAAACATCACGGCGTGGTGCGCATTGTACGGGTGTGTGTTACATTACATACACTAGTAGGAGTGAGAAAAACATCACGGGGTGGTGCGCATTGTACGGGTGTGTGTTACATTACATTCACTAGTAGGAGTGAGAAAAACATCACGGGGTGGTGCGCATTGTACGGGTGTGTGTTACATTACATTCACTAGTAGGAGTGAGAAAAACATCACGGGGTGGTGCGCATTGTATGGGTGTGTGTTAAATTAGATTCACTAGTAGGAGTGAGAAAAGCATCACGGGGTGGTGCGCATTGTATGGGTGTGTGTTACATTACATTCACTAGTAGGAGTGAGAAAAACATCACGGGGTGGTGCGCATTGTATGGGTGTGTGTTACATTACATTCACTAGTAGGAGTGAGAAAAACATCACGGGGTGGTGCGCATTGTATGGGTGTGTGTTACATTAGATTCACTAGTAGCAGTGAGAAAAACATCACGGTGTGGTGCGCATTGTATGGGTGTGTGTTACATTACATTCACTAGTAGCAGTGCGAAAAACATCACGGGGTGGTGCGCATTGTATGGGTGTGTGTTACATTACATTCACTAGTAGGAGTGAGAAAAACATCACGGGGTGGTGCGCATTGTATGGGTGTGTGTTACATTACATTCACAAGTAGGAGTGAGAAAAACATCACGGGGTGGTGCGCATTGTATGGGTGTGTATTACATTACATTCACTAGTGGGAGTGAGAAAAACATCACGGGGTGGTGCGCATTGTATGGGTGTGTGTTACATTACATTCACTAGTGGGAGTGAGAAAAACATCACGGGGTGGTGCGCATTGTATGGGTGTGTGTTACATTACATTCACTAGTGGGAGTGAGAAAAACATCACGGGGTGGTGCGCATTGTATGGGTGTGTGTTACATTACATTCACTAGTGGGAGTGAGAAAAACATCACGGGGTGGTGCGCATCGTATGGGTGTGTGTTACACTACATTCACTAGTAGGAGTGAGAAAAACATCACGGGGTGGTGCGCATCGTATGGGTGTGTGTTACAATACATTCACTAGTAGGAGTGAGAAAAACATCACGGGGTGGTGCGCATCGTATGGGTGTGTGTTACACTACATTCACTAGTAGGAGTGAGAAAAACATCACGGGGTGGTGCGCATCGTATGGGTGTGTGTTACACTACATTCACGAGTAGGAGTGAGAAAAACATCACGGGGTGGTGCGCATCGTATGGGTGTGTGTTACACTACATTCACTAGTAGGAGTGAGAAAAACATCACGGGGTGGTGCGCATCGTATGGGTGTGTGTTACACTACATTCACTAGTAGGAGTGAGAAAAACATCACGGGGTGGTGCGCATCGTATTGGTGTGTGTTACACTACATTCACTAGTAGCAGTGAGAAAAAAATCACAGGGTGGTGCGCATCGTATGGGTGTGTGTTACATTACATTCACTAGTAGGAGTGAGAAAAACATCACGGGGTGGTGCGCATCGTATGGGTGTGTGTTACATTACATTCACTAGTAGCAGTGAGAAAAACATCACGGGGTGGTGCGCATTGTATGGGTGTGTGTTACATTACATTCACTAGTAGCAGTCAGAAAAACATCACGGGGTGGTGCGCATTGTATGATTGTGTGTTACATTAGATTCACTAGTAGGAGTGAGAAAAACATCACGGGGTGGTGCGCATTGTATGGGTGTGTGTTACATTAGATTCACTACTAGGAGTGAGAAAAACATCACGGGGTGGTGCGCACTGTATGGGTGTGTGTTACATTAGATTCACTAGTAGGAGTGAGAAAAACATCACGGGGTGGTGCGCACTGTATGGGTGTGTGTTACATTAGATTCACTAGTAGGAGTGAGAAAAACATCATGGGGTGGTGCGCACTGTATGGGTGTGTGTTACATTAGATTCACTAGTAGGAGTGAGAAAAGCATCACGGGGTGGTGCGCACTGTATGGGTGTGTGTTACATTAGATTCACTAGTAGGAGTGAGAAAAGCATCACGGGGTGGTGCGCACTGTATGGGTGTGTGTTACATTACATTCACTAGTAGGAGTGAGAAAAGCATCACGGGGTGGTGCGCACTGTATGGGTGTGTGTTACATTACATTCACTAGTAGGAGTGAGAAAAGCATCACGGGGTGGTGCGCACTGTATGGGTGTGTGTTACATTACATTCACTAGTAGGAGTGAGAAAAACATCACGGGGTGGTGCGCACTGTATGGGTGTGTGTTACATTACATTCACTAGTAGGAGTGAGAAAAACATCACGGGGTGGTGCGCACTGCACGGGTGTGTGTTACATTACATTCACTAGTAGGAGTGAGAAAAACATCACGGGGTGGTGCGCATTGTACGGGTGTGTGTTACATTACATACACTAGTAGGAGTGAGAAAAACATCACGGGGTGGTGCGCATTGTACGGGTGTGAATTACATTACATTCACTAGTAGGAGTGAGAAAAACATCACGGGGTGGTGCGCATTGTATGGGTGTGTGTTACATTAGATTCACTAGTAGGAGTGAGAAAAACATCACGGGGTGGTGCGCATTGTATGGGTGTGTGTTACATTACATTCACTAGTAGGAGTGAGAAAAACATCACGGGGTGGTGCGCATCGTATGGGTGTGTGTTACACTACATTCACTAGTAGGAGTGAGAAAAACATCACGGGGTGGTGCGCATCGTATGGGTGTGTGTTACACTACATTCACTAGTAGGAGTGAGAAAAACATCACGGGGTGGTGCGCATCGTATGGGTGTGTGTTACACTACATTCACTAGTAGGAGTGAGAAAAACATCACGGGGTGGTGCGCATCGTATGGGTGTGTGTTACACTACATTCACGAGTAGGAGTGAGAAAAACATCACGGGGTGGTGCGCATCGTATGGGTGTGTGTTACACTACATTCACTAGTAGGAGTGAGAAAAACATCACGGGGTGGTGCGCATCGTATGGGTGTGTGTTACACTACATTCACTAGTAGCAGTGAGAAAAACATCACGGGGTGGTGCGCATCGTATGGGTGTGTGTTACATTACATTCACTAGTAGCAGTGAGAAAAACATCACGGGGTGGTGCGCATCATATGGGTGTGTGTTACATTACATTCACTAGTAGCAGTGAGAAAAACATCACGGGGTGGTGCGCACTGTATGGGTGTGTGTTACATTAGATTCACTAGTAGGAGTGAGAAAAGCATCACGGGGTGGTGCGCACTGTATGGGTGTGTGTTACATTAGATTCACTAGTAGGAGTGAAAAAAGCATCACGGGGTGGTGCGTACTGTATGGGTGTGTGTTACATTAGATTCACTAGTAGGAGTGAGAAAAGCATCACGGGGTGGTGCGCACTGTATGGGTGTGTGTTACATTACATTCACTAGTAGGAGTGAGAAAAACATCACGGGGTGGTGCGCACTGTATGGGTGTGTGTTACATTACATTCACTAGTAGGAGTGAGAAAAACATCACGGGGTGGTGCGCACTGTACGGGTGTGTGTTACATTACATTCACTAGTAGGAGTGAGAAAAACATCACGGCGTGGTGCGCATTGTACGGGTGTGTGTTACATTACATACACTAGTAGGAGTGAGAAAAACATCACGGGGTGGTGCGCATTGTACGGGTGTGTGTTACATTACATTCACTAGTAGGAGTGAGAAAAACATCACGGGGTGGTGCGCATTGTACGGGTGTGTGTTACATTACATTCACTAGTAGGAGTGAGAAAAACATCACGGGGTGGTGCGCATTGTATGGGTGTGTGTTACATTAGATTCACTAGTAGGAGTGAGAAATGCATCACGGGGTGGTGCGCACTGTATGGGTGTGTGTTACATTAGATTCACTAGTAGGAGTGAGAAAAGCATCACGGGGTGGTGCGCACTGTATGGGTGTGTGTTACATTACATTCACTAGTAGGAGTGAGAAAAACATCACGGGGTGGTGCGCACTGTATGGGTGTGTGTTACATTACATTCACTAGTAGGAGTGAGAAAAACATCACGGGGTGGTGCGCACTGTACGGGTGTGTGTTACATTACATTCACTAGTAGGAGTGAGAAAAACATCACGGCGTGGTGCGCATTGTACGGGTGTGTGTTACATTACATACACTAGTAGGAGTGAGAAAAACATCACGGGGTGGTGCGCATTGTACGGGTGTGTGTTACATTACATTCACTAGTAGGAGTGAGAAAAACATCACGGGGTGGTGCGCATTGTACGGGTGTGTGTTACATTACATTCACTAGTAGGAGTGAGAAAAACATCACGGGGTGGTGCGCATTGTATGGGTGTGTGTTACATTAGATTCACTAGTAGGAGTGAGAAAAACATCACGGGGTGGTGCGCATTGTATGGGTGTGTGTTACATTACATTCACTAGTAGGAGTGAGAAAAACATCACGGGGTCGTGCGCATTGTATGGGTGTGTGTTACATTACATTCACTAGTAGCAGTGGGAAAAACATCACGGGGTGGTGCGCATTGTATGCGTGTGTGTTACATTACATTCACTAGTAGCAGTGGGAAAAACATCACGGGGTGGTGCGCATTGTATGGGTGTGTGTTACATTACATTCACTAGTAGCAGTGGGAAAAACATCACGGGGTGGTGCGTATTGTATGGGTGTGTGTTACATTACATTCACTAGTAGGAGTGGGAAAAACATCACGGGGTGGTGCGCATTGTATGGGTGTGTGTTACATTAGATTCACTAGTAGGAGTGGGAAAAACATCACGGGGTGGTGCGCATTGTATCGGTGTGTGTTACATTAGATTCACTAGTAGGAGTGGGAAAAACATCACGGGGTGGTGCGCATTGTATGGGTGTGTGTTACATTAGATTCACTAGTAGGAGTGGGAAAAACATCACGGGGTGGTGCGCATTGTATGGGTGTGTGTTACATTAGATTCACTAGTAGGAGTGAGAAAAACATCACGGGGTGGTGCGCATTGTATGGTTGTGTGTTACATTAGATTCACTAGTAGGAGTGAGAAAAACATCACGGGGTGGTGCGCTTTGTATGGGTGTGTGTTACATTAGATTCACTAGTAGGAGTGAGAAAAACATCACGGGGTGGTGCGCATTGTATGGGTGTGTGTTACATTAGATTCACTAGTAGGAGTGAGAAAAACATCACGGGGTGGTGCGCTTTGTATGGGTGTGTGTTACATTAGATTCACTAGTAGGAGTGAGAAAAACATCACGGGGTGGTGCGCATTGTATGGGTGTGTGTTACATTAGATTCACTAGTAGGAGTGAGAAAAACATCACGGGGTGGTGCGCATTGTATGGGTGTGTGTTACATTAGATTCACTACTAGGAGTGAGAAAAACATCACGTGGTGGTGCGCACTGTATGGGTGTGTGTTACATTAGATTCACTAGTAGGAGTGAGAAAAACATCACGGGGTGGTGCGCACTGTATGGGTGTGTGTTACATTAGATTCACTAGTAGGAGTGAGAAAAGCATCACGGGGTGGTGCGCACTGTATGGGTGTGTGTTACATTAGATTCACTAGTAGGAGTGAGAAAAGCATCACGGGGTGGTGCGCACTGTATGGGTGTGTGTTACATTACATTCACTAGTAGGAGTTAGAAAAGCATCACGGGGTGGTGCGCACTGTATGGGTGTGTGTTACATTAGATTCACTACTAGGAGTGAGAAAAACATCACGTGGTGGTGCGCACTGTATGGGTGTGTGTTACATTAGATTCACTAGTAGGAGTGAGAAAAACATCACGGGGTGGTGCGCACTGTATGGGTGTGTGTTACATTAGATTCACTAGTAGGAGTGAGAAAAGCATCACGGGGTGGTGCGCACTGTATGGGTGTGTGTTACATTACATTCACTAGTAGGAGTGAGAAAAGCATCACGGGGTGGTGCGCACTGTATGGGTGTGTGTTACATTACATTCACTAGTAGGAGTGAGAAAAGCATCACGGGGTGGTGCGCACTGTATGGGTGTGTGTTACATTACATTCACTAGTAGGAGTGAGAAAAACATCACGGGGTGGTGCGCACTGTATGGGTGTGTGTTACATTACATTCACTAGTAGGAGTGAGAAAAACATCACGGGGTGGTGCGCACTGTACGGGTGTGTGTTACATTACATTCACTAGTAGGAGAGAGAAAAACATCACGGGGTGGTGCGCATTGTACGGGTGTGTGTTACATTACATACACTAGTAGGAGTGAGAAAAACATCACGGGGTGGTGCGCATTGTACGGGTGTGTGTTACATTACATTCACTAGTAGGAGTGAGAAAAACATCACGGGGTGGTGCGCATTGTAGGGGTGTGTGTTACATTACATTCACTAGTAGGAGTGAGAAAAACATCACGGGGTGGTGCGCATTGTATGGGTGTGTGTTACATTAGATTCACTAGTAGGAGTGAGAAAAATATCACGGGGTGGTGCGCATTGTATGGGTGTGTGTTACATTAGATTCACTAGTAGGAGTGAGAAAAACATCACGGGGTGGTGCGCATTGTATGGGTGTGTGTTACATTAGATTCACTAGTAGGAGTGAGAAAAACATCATGGGGTGGTGCGCATCGTATGGGTGTGTGTTACACTACATTCACTAGTAGGAGTGAGAAAAACATCACGGGGTGGTGCGCATCGTATGGGTGTGTGTTACACTACATTCACTAGTAGGAGTGAGAAAAACATCACGGGGTGGTGCGCATCGTATGGGTGTGTGTTACACTACATTCACTAGTAGGAGTGAGAAAAACATCACGGGGTGGTGCGCATCGTATGGGTGTGTGTTACACTACATTCACGAGTAGGAGTGAGAAAAACATCACGGGGTGGTGCGCATCGTATGGGTGTGTGTTACACTACATTCACTAGTAGGAGTGAGAAAAACATCACGGGGTGGTGCGCATCGTATGGGTGTGTGTTACACTACATTCACTAGTAGGTGTGAGAAAAACATCACGGGGTGGTGCGCATCGTATGGGTGTGTGTTACACTACATTCACTAGTAGCAGTGAGAAAAACATCACGGGGTGGAGCGCATCGTATGGGTGTGTGTTACATTACATTCACTAGTAGGAGTGAGAAAAACATCACGGGGTGGTGCGCATCGTATGGGTGTGTGTTACATTACATTCACTAGTAGCAGTGAGAAAAACATCACGGGGTGGTGCGCATTGTATGGGTGTGTGTTACATTACATTCACTAGTAGCAGTGAGAAAAACATCACGGGGTGGTGCGCATTGTATGATTGTGTGTTACATTATATTCACTAGTAGGAGTGAGAAAAACATCACGGGGTGGTGCGCATTGTATGGGTGTGTGTTACACTACATTCACTAGTAGGAGTGAGAAAAACATCACGGGGTGGTGCGCATCGTATGGGTGTGTGTTACACTACATTCACTAGTAGGAGTGAGAAAAGCATCACGGGGTGGTGCGCACTGTATGGGTGTGTGTTACATTACATTCACTAGTAGGAGTGAGAAAAGCATCACGGGGTGGTGCGCACTGTATGGGTGTGTGTTACATTACATTCACTAGTAGGAGTGAGAAAAACATCACGGGGTGGTGCGCACTGTATGGGTGTGTGTTACATTACATTCACTAGTAGGAGTGAGAAAAACATCACGGGGTGGTGCGCACTGTACGGGTGTGTGTTACATTACATTCACTAGTAGGAGTGAGAAAAACATCACGGGGTGGTGCGCATTGTACGGGTGTGTGTTACATTACATACACTAGTAGGAGTGAGAAAAACATCACGGGGTGGTGCGCATTGTACGGGTGTGTGTTACATTACATTCACTAGTAGGAGTGAGAAAAACATCACGGGGTGGTGCGCATTGTAGGGGTGTGTGTTACATTACATTCACTAGTAGGAGTGAGAAAAACATCACGGGGTGGTGCGCATTGTATGGGTGTGTGTTACATTAGATTCACTAGTAGGAGTGAGAAAAACATCACGGGGTGGTGCGCATTGTATGGGTGTGTGTTACATTAGATTCACTAGTAGGAGTGAGAAAAACATCACGGGGTGGTGCGCATTGTATGGGTGTGTGTTACATTACATTCACTAGTAGGAGTGAGAAAAACATCACGGGGTGGTGCGCATCGTATGGGTGTGTGTTACACTACATTCACTAGTAGGAGTGAGAAAAACATCACGGGGTGGTGCGCATCGTATGGGTGTGTGTTACACTACATTCACTAGTAGGAGTGAGAAAAACATCACGGGGTGGTGCGCATCGTATGGGTGTGTGTTACACTACATTCACTAGTAGGAGTGAGAAAAACATCACGGGGTGGTGCGCATCGTATGGGTGTGTGTTACACTACATTCACGAGTAGGAGTGAGAAAAACATCACGGGGTGGTGCGCATCGTATGGGTGTGTGTTACACTACATTCACTAGTAGGAGTGAGAAAAACATCACGGGGTGGTGCGCATCGTATGGGTGTGTGTTACACTACATTCACTAGTAGGAGTGAGAAAAACATCACGGGGTGGTGCGCATCGTATGGGTGTGTGTTACACTACATTCACTAGTAGCAGTGAGAAAAACATCACGGGGTGGTGCGCATCGTATGGGTGTGTGTTACATTACATTCACTAGTAGGAGTGAGAAAAACATCACGGGGTGGTGCGCATCGTATGGGTGTGTGTTACATTACATTCACTAGTAGCAGTGAGAAAAACATCACGGGGTGGTGCGCATTGTATGGGTGTGTGTTACATTACATTCACTAGTAGCAGTGAGAAAAACATCACGGGGTGGTGCGCATTGTATGATTGTGTGTTACATTAGATTCACTAGTAGGAGTGAGAAAAACATCACGGGGTGGTGCGCATTGTATGGGTGTGTGTTACATTAGATTCACTACTAGGAGTGAGAAAAACATCACGGGGTGGTGCGCACTGTATGGGTGTGTGTTACATTAGATTCACTAGTAGGAGTGAGAAAAACATCACGGGGTGGTGCGCACTGTATGGGTGTGTGTTACATTAGATTCACTAGTAGGAGTGAGAAAAGCATCACGGGGTGGTGCGCACTGTATGGGTGTGTGTTACATTAGATTCACTAGTAGGAGTGAGAAAAGCATCACGGGGTGGTGCGCACTGTATGGGTGTGTGTTAAATTAGATTCACTAGTAGGAGTGAGAAAAGCATCACGGGGTGGTGCGCACTGTATGGGTGTGTGTTACATTACATTCACTAGTAGGAGTGAGAAAAACATCACGGGGTGGTGCGCACTGTATGGGTGTGTGTTACATTACATTCACTAGTAGGAGTGAGAAAAACATCACGGCGTGGTGCGCACTGTACGGGTGTGTGTTACATTACATTCACTAGTAGGAGTGAGAAAAACATCACGGCGTGGTGCGCACTGTACGGGTGTGTGTTACATTACATACACTAGTAGGAGTGAGAAAAACATCACGGGGTGGTGCACATTGTACGGGTGTGTGTTACATTACATTCACTAGTAGGAGTGAGAAAAACATCACGGGGTGGTGCGCATTGTACGGGTGTGTGTTACATTACATTCACTAGTAGGAGTGAGAAAAACATCACGGGGTGGTGCGCATTGTACGGGTGTGTGTTACATTAGATTCACTAGTAGGAGTGAGAAAAGCATCACGGGGTGGTGCGCACTGTATGGGTGTGTGTTACATTAGATTCACTAGTAGGAGTGAGAAAAGCATCACGGGGTGGTGCGCACTGTATGGGTGTGTGTTACATTACATTCACTAGTAGGAGTGAGAAAAACATCACGGGGTGGTGCGCACTGTACGGGTGTGTGTTACATTACATTCACTAGTAGGAGTGAGAAAAACATCACGGGGTGGTGCGCACTGTACGGGTGTGTGTTACATTACATTCACTAGTAGGAGTGAGAAAAACATCACGGCGTGGTGCGTATTGTATGGGTGTGTGTTACATTAGATTCACTAGTAGGAGTGAGAAAAACATCACGGGGTGGTGAGCATTGTATGGGTGTGTGTTACATTACATTCACTAGTAGGAGTGAGAAAAACATCACGGGGTGGTGCGCATTGTATGGGTGTGTGTTACATTACATGCACTAGTAGGAGTGAGAAAAACATCACGGGGTGGTGCGCATTGTACGGGTGTGTGTTACATTAGATTCACTAGTAGGAGTGAGAAAAACATCACGGGGTGGTGCGTATTGTATGGGTGTTTGTTACATTAGATTCACTAGTAGGAGTGAGAAAAACATCACGGGGTCGTGCGCATTGTATGGGTGTGTGTTACATTACATTCACTAGTAGGAGTGGGAAAAACATCACGGGGTGGTGCGCATTGTATGCGTGTGTGTTACTTTACATTCACTAGTAGCAGTGGGAAAAACATCACGGGGAGGTGCGCATTGTATGGGTGTGTGTTACATTACATTCACTAGTAGCAGTGGGAAAAACATCACGGGGTGGTGCGCATTGTATGGGTGTGTGTTACATTACATTCACTAGTAGGAGTGGGAAAAACATCACGGGGTGGTGCGCATTGTATGGGTGTGTGTTACATTAGATTCACTAGTAGGAGTGGGAAAAACATCACGGGGTGGTGCGCATTGTATGGGTGTGTGTTACATTAGATTCACTAGTAGGAGTGGGAAAAACATCACGGGGTGGTGCGCATTGTATGGGTGTGTGTTACATTAGATTCACTAGTAGGAGTGAGAAAAACATCACGGGGTGGTGCGCATTGTATGGGTGTGTGTTACATTAGATTCACTAGTAGGAGTGAGAAAAACATCACGGGGTGGTGCGCTTTGTATGGGTGTGTGTTACATTAGATTCACTAGTAGGAGTGAGAAAAACATCACGGGGTGGTGCGCATTGTATGGGTGTGTGTTACATTAGATTCACTAGTAGGAGTGAGAAAAACATCACGGGGTGGTGCGCATTGTATGGGTGTGTGTTACATTAGATTCACTAGTAGGAGTGAGAAAAACATCACGGGGTGGTGCGCATTGTATGGGTGTGTGTTACATTAGATTGACTAGTAGGAGTGAGAAAAACATCACGGGGTGGTGCGCATTGTATGGGTGTGTGTTACATTACATTCACTAGTAGGAGTGAGAAAAACATCACGGGGTGGTGCGCACTGTATGGGTGTGTGTTACATTAGATTCACTAGTAGGAGTGAGAAAAGAATCACGGGGTGGTGCGCACTGTATGGGTGTGTGTTACATTACATTCACTAGTAGGAGTGAGAAAAACATCACGGGGTGGTGCGCACTGTATGGGTGTGTGTTACATTACATTCACTAGTAGGAGTGAGAAAAACATCACGGGGTGGTGCGCACTGTACGGGTGTGTGTTACATTACATTCACTAGTAGGAGTGAGAAAAACATCACGGCGTGGTGCACACTGTACGGGTGTGTGTTACATTACATACACTAGTAGGAGTGAGAAAAACATCACGGGGTGGTGCGCATTGTACGGGTGTGTGTTACATTACATTCACTAGTAGGAGTGAGAAAAACATCACGGGGTGGTGCGCATTGTACGGGTGTGTGTTACATTACATTCACTAGTAGGAGTGAGAAAAACATCACGGGGTGGTGCGCATTGTACGGGTGTGTGTTACATTAGATTCACTAGTAGGAGTGAGAAAAGCATCACGGGGTGGTGCGCACTGTATGGGTGTGTGTTACATAAGATTCACTAGTAGGAGTGAGAAAAGCATCACGGGGTGGTGCGTACTGTATGGGTGTGTGTTACATTACATTCACTAGTAGGAGTGAGAAAAACATCACGGGGTGGTGCGCACTGTATGGGTGTGTGTTACATTACATTCACTAGTAGGAGTGAGAAAAACATCACGGGGTGGTGCGCACTGTACGGGTGTGTGTTACATTACATTCACTAGTAGGAGTGAGAAAAACATCACGGCGTGGTGCGCACTGTACGGGTGTGTGTTACATTACATGCACTAGTAGGAGTGAGAAAAACATCACGGGGTGGTGCGCATTGTACGGGTGTGTGTTACATTACATTCATTAGTAGGAGTGAGAAAAACATCACGGGGTGGTGCGCATTGTACGGGTGTGTGTTACATTACATTCACTAGTAGGAGTGAGAAAAACATCACGGGGTGGTGCGCATTGTACGGGTGTGTGTTACATTAGATTCACTAGTAGGAGTGAGAAAAACATCACGGGGTGGTGCGCATTGTATGGGTATGTGTTACATTAGATTCACTAGTAGGAGTGAGAAAAACATCACGGGGTCGTGCGCATTGTATGGGTGTGTGTTACATTACATTCACTAGTAGGAGTGGGAAAAACATCACGGGGTGGTGCGCATTGTATGCGTGCGTGTTACATTACATTCACTAGTAGCAGTGGGAAAAACATCACGGGGTGGTGCGCATTGTATGGGTGTGTGTTACATTACATTCACTAGTAGCAGTGGGAAAAACATCACGGGGTGGTGCGCATTGTATGGGTGTGTGTTACATTACATTCACTAGTAGGAGTGGGAAAAACATCACGGGGTGGTGCGCATTGTATGGGTGTGTGTTACATTAGATTCACTAGTAGGAGTGGAAAAACATCACGGGGTGGTGCGCATTGTATGGGTGTGTGTTACATTAGATTCACTAGTAGGAGTGGGAAAAACATCACGGGGTGGTGCGCATTGTATGGGTGTGTGTTACATTAGATTCACTAGTAGGAGTGGGAAAAACATCACGGGGTGGTGCGCATTGTATGGGTGTGTGTTACATTAGATTCACTAGTAGGAGTGAGAAAAACATCACGGGGTGGTGCGCATTGTATGGGTGTGTGTTACATTAGATTCACTAGTAGGAGTGAGAAAAACATCACGGGGTGGTGCGCTTTGTATGGGTGTGTGTTACATTAGATTCACTAGTAGGAGTGAGAAAAACATCACGGGGTGGTGCGCATTGTATGGGTGTGTGTTACATTAGATTCACTAGTAGGAGTGAGAAAAACATCACGGGGTGGTGCGCATTGTATGGGTGTGTGTTACATTAGATTCACTAGTAGGAGTGAGAAAAACATCACGGGGTGGTGCGCATTGTATTGGTGTGTGTTACATTAGATTGACTAGTAGGAGTGAGAAAAACATCACGGGGTGGTGCGCATTGTATGGGTGTGTGTTACATTACATTCACTAGTAGGAGTGAGAAAAACATCACGGGGTGGTGCGCATTGTATGGGTGTGTGTTACATTACATTCACTAGTAGGAGTGAGAAAAACATCACGGGGTGGTGCGCATTGTATGGGTGTGTGTTACATTACATTCACTAGTAGGAGTGAGAAAAACATCACGGGGTGGTGCGCATTGTATGGGTGTGTGTTACATTACATTCACTAGTAGGAGTGAGAAAAACATCACGGGGTGGTGCGCATTGTATGGGTGTGTGTTACATTAGATTCACTAGTAGGAGTGAGAAAAACATCACGGGGTGGTGCGCATTGTATGGGTGTGTGTTACATTAGATTCACTAGTAGGAGTGAGAAAAACATCACGGGGTGGTGCGCATTGTATGGGTGTGTGTTACATTAGATTACTAGTAGGAGTGAGAAAAACATCACGGGGTGGTGCGCATTGTATGGGTGTGTGTTACATTAGATTCACTAGTAGGAGTGAGAAAAACATCACGGGGTGGTGCGCATTGTATGGGTGTGTGTTACATTAGATTGACTAGTAGGAGTGAGAAAAAACATCACGGGGTGGTGCGCATTGTATGGGTGTGTGTTACATTACATTCACTAGTAGGAGTGAGAAAAACATCACGGGGTGGTGCGCATTTTATGGGTGTGTGTTACATTACATTCACTAGTAGGAGTGAGAAAAACATCACGGGGTGGTGCGCATTGTATGGGTGTGTGTTACATTACATTCACTAGTAGGAGTGAGAAAAACATCACGGGGTGGTGCGCATTGTATGGGTGTGTGTTACATTACATTCACTAGTAGGAGTGAGAAAAACATCACGGGGTGGTGCGCATTGTATGGGTGTGTGTTACATTACATTCACTAGTAGCAGTGAGAAAAACATCACGGGGTGGTGCGCATTGTATGGGTGTGTGTTACATTACATTCACTAGTAGGAGTGGGAAAAACATCACCGGGTGGTGCGCATTGTATGGGTGTGTGTTACATTAGATTCACTAGTAGGAGTGGGAATAACATCACGGGGTGGTGCGCATTGTATGGGTGTGTGTTACATTAGATTGACTAGTAGGAGTGAGAAAAACATCACGGGGTGGTGCGCATTGTATGGGTGTGTGTTACATTAGATTCACTAGTAGGAGTGGGAAAAACATCACGGGGTGGTGCGCATCGTATGGGTGTGTGTTACATTAGATTCACTAGTAGGAGTGGGAAAAACATCACGGGGTGGTGCGCATCGTATGGGTGTGTGTTACATTAGATTCACTAGTAGGAGTGGGAAAAACATCACGGGGTGGTGCGCATCGTATGGGTGTGTGTTACATTAGATTCACTAGTAGGAGTGAGAAAAACATCACGGGGTGGTGCGCATCGTATGGGTGTGTGTTACATTAGATTCACTAGTAGGAGTGAGAAAACATCACGGGGTGGTGCTCATTGTATGGGTGTGTGTTACATTAGATTCACTAGTAGGAGTGAGAAAAACATCACGGGGTGGTGCGCATTGTATGGGTGTGTGTTACATTAGATTCACTAGTAGGAGTGAGAAAAACATCACGGGGTGGTGCGCATTGTATGGGTGTGTGTTACATTAGATTGACTAGTAGGAGTGAGAAAAAACATCACGGGGTGGTGCGCATTGTATGGGTGTGTGTTACATTAGATTCACTAGTAGGAGTGAGAAAAACATCACGGGGTGGTGCGCATTGTATGGGTGTGTGTTACATTAGATTCACTAGTAGGAGTGAGAAAAACATCACGGGGTGGTGCGCATTGTATGGGTGTGTGTTACATTAGATTCACTAGTAGGAGTGAGAAAAACATCACGGGGTGGTGCGCATTGTATGGGTGTGTGTTACATTAGATTCACTAGTAGGAGTGAGAAAAACATCACGGGGTGGTGCGCATTGTATGGGTGTGTGTTACATTAGATTCACTAGTAGGAGTGAGAAAAACATCACGGGGTGGTGCCCATTGTATGGGTGTGTGTTACATTAGATTCACTAGTAGCAGTGAGAAAAACATCACGGGTGGTGCGCATTGTATGGGTGTGTGTTACATTACATTCACTAGTAGCAGTGAGAAAAACATCACGGGGTGGTGCACATTGTATGGGTGTGTGTTACATTAGATTCACTAGTAGGAGTGAGAAAAACATCACGGGGTGGTGCGCATTGGATGGGTGTGTGTTACATTAGATTCACTAGTAGTAGTGAGAAAAACATCACGGGGTGGTGCGCATTGGATGGGTGTGTGTTACATTAGATTCACTAGTAGCAGTGAGAAAAACATCACGGGGTGGTGCGCATTGTATGGGTGTGTGTTACATTACATTCACTAGTAGCAGTGAGAAAAACATCACGGGGTGGTGCGCATTGTATGGGTGTGTGTTACATTAGATTCACTAGTAGCAGTGAGAAAAACATCACGGGGTGGTGCGCATTGTATGGGTGTGTGTTACATTACATTCACTAGTAGCAGTGCGAAAAACATCACGGGGTGGTGCGCATTGTATGGGTGTGTGTTACATTACATTCACTAGTAGGAGTGAGAAAAACATCACGGGGTGGTGCGCATTGTATGGGTGTGTGTTACATTACATTCACAAGTAGGAGTGAGAAAAACATCACGGGGTGGTGCGCATTGTATGGGTGTGTATTACATTACATTCACTAGTGGGAGTGAGAAAAACATCACGGGGTGGTGCGCATTGTATGGGTGTGTGTTACATTACATTCACTAGTGGGAGTGAGAAAAACATCACGGGGTGGTGCGCATTGTATGGGTGTGTGTTACATTACATTCACTAGTGGGAGTGAGAAAAACATCACGGGGTGGTGCGCATTGTATGGGTGTGTGTTACATTACATTCACTAGTAGGAGTGAGAAAAACATCACGGGGTGGTGCGCATCGTATGGGTGTGTGTTACACTACATTCACTAGTTGGAGTGAGAAAAACATCACGGGGTGGTGCGCATCGTATGGGTGTGTGTTACACTACATTCACTAGTAGGAGTGAGAAAAACATCACGGGGTGGTGCGCATCGTATGGGTGTGTGTTACACTACATTCACTAGTAGGAGTGAGAAAAACATCACGGGGTGGTGCGCATCGTATGGGTGTGTGTTACACTACATTCACGAGTAGGAGTGAGAAAAACATCACGGGGTGGTGCGCATCGTATGGGTGTGTGTTACACTACATTCACTAATAGGAGTGAGAAAAACATCACGGGGTGGTGCGCATCGTATGGGTGTGTGTTACACTACATTCACTAGTAGGAGTGAGAAAAACATCACGGGGTGGTGCGCATCGTATGGGTGTGTGTTACACTACATTCACTAGTAGCAGTGAGAAAAACATCACGGGGTGGTGCGCATCGTATGGGTGTGTGTTACACTACATTCACTAGTAGCAGTGAGAAAAACATCACGGGGTGGTGCGCATCGTATGGGTGTGTGTTACACTAAATTCACTAGTAGGAGTGAGAAAAACATCACGGGGTGGTGCGCATCGTATGGGTGTGTGTTACATTAGATTCACTAGTAGGAGTGAGAAAAACATCACGGGGTGGTGCGCACTGTATGGGTGTGTGTTACATTAGATTCACTAGTAGGAGTGAGAAAAACATCACGGGGTGGTGCGCACTGTATGGGTGTGTGTTACATTAGATTCACTAGTAGGAGTGAGAAAAACATCACGGGGTGGTGCGCACTCTATGGGTGTGTGTTACATTAGATTCACTAGTAGGAGTGAGAAAAGCATCACGGGGTGGTGCGCACTGTATGGGTGTGTGTTACATTAGATTCACTAGTAGGAGTGAGAAAAGCATCACGGGGTGGTGCGCAATGTATGGGTGTGTGTTACATTAGATTCACTAGTAGGAGTGAGAAAAGCATCACGGGGTGGTGCGCACTGTATGGGTGTGTGTTACATTAGATTCACTAGTAGGAGTGAGAAAAGCATCACGGGGTGGTGTGCACTGTATGGGTGTGTGTTACATTACATTCACTTGTAGGAGTGAGAAAAGCATCACGGGGTGGTGCGCACTGTATGGGTGTGTGTTACATTACATTCACTAGTAGGAGTGAGAAAAACATCACGGGGTGGTGCGCACTGTATGGGTGTGTGTTACATTACATTCACTAGTAGGAGTGAGAAAAACATCACGGGGTGGTGCGCACTGCACGGGTGTGTGTTACATTACATTCACTAGTAGGAGTGAGAAAAACATCACGGGGTGGTGCGCACTGTACGGGTGTGTGTTACATTACATACACTAGTAGGAGTGAGAAAAACATCACGGGGTGGTGCGCATTGTACGGGTGTGTGTTACATTACATTCACTAGTAGGAGTGAGAAAAACATCACGGGGTGGTGCTCATTGTACGGGTGTGTGTTACATTACATTCACTAGTAGGAGTGAGAAAAACATCACGGGGTGGTGCGCATTGTACGGGTGTGTGTTACATTACATTCACTAGTAGCAGTGAGAAAAACATCACGGGGTGGTGCACATTGTACGGGTGTGTGTTACATTAGATTCACTAGTAGGAGTGAGAAAAACATCACGGGGTGGTGCGCATTGGATGGGTGTGTGTTACATTAGATTCACTAGTAGGAGTGAGAAAAACATCACGGGGTGGTGCGCATTGTATGGGTGTGTGTTACATTAGATTCACTAGTAGCAGTGAGAAAAACATCACGGGGTGGTGCGCATTGTATGGGTGTGTGTTACATTGCATTCACTAGTAGCAGTGAGAAAAACATCACGGGGTGGTGCGCATTGTATGGGTGTGTGTTACATTAGATTCACTAGTAGCAGTGAGAAAAACATCACGGGGTGGTGCGCATTGTATGGGTGTGTGTTACATTACATTCACTAGTAGCAGTGCGAAAAACATCACGGGGTGGTGCGCATTGTATGGGTGTGTGTTACATTACATTCACTAGTAGGAGTGAGAAAAACATCACGGGGTGGTGCGCATTGTATGGGTGTGTGTTACATTACATTCACAAGTAGGAGTGAGAAAAACATCACGGGGTGGTGCGCATTGTATGGGTGTGTATTACATTACATTCACTAGTGGGAGTGAGAAAAACATCACGGGGTGGTGCGCATTGTATGGGTGTGTGTTACATTACATTCACTAGTGGGAGTGAGAAAAACATCACGGGGTGGTGCGCATTGTATGGGTGTGTGTTACATTACATTCACTAGTGGGAGTGAGAAAAACATCACGGGGTGGTGCGCATCGTATGGGTGTGTGTTACATTACATTCACTAGTAGGAGTGAGAAAAACATCACGGGGTGGTGCGCATCGTATGGGTGTGTGTTACACTACATTCACTAGTAGGAGTGAGAAAAACATCACGGGGTGGTGCGCATCGTATGGGTGTGTGTTACACTACATTCACTAGTAGGAGTGAGAAAAACATCACGGGGTGGTGCGCATCGTATGGGTGTGTGTTACACTACATTCACTAGTAGGAGTGAGAAAAACATCACGGGGTGGTGCGCATCGTATGGGTGTGTGTTACATTACATTCACTAGTAGGAGTGAGAAAAACATCACGGGGTGGTGCGCACTGTATGGGTGTGTGTTACATTACATTCACTAGTAGGAGTGAGAAAAACATCACGGGGTGGTGCGCACTGCACGGGTGTGTGTTACATTACATTCACTAGTAGGAGTGAGAAAAACATCACGGGGTGGTGCGCATTGTACGGGTGTGTGTTACATTACATACACTAGTAGGAGTGAGAAAAACATCACGGGGTGGTGCGCATTGTACGGGTGTGTGTTACATTACATTCACTAGTAGGAGTGAGAAAAACATCACGGGGTGGTGCGCATTGTACGGGTGTGTGTTACATTACATTCACTAGTAGGAGTGAGAAAAACATCACGGGGTGGTGCGCATTGTACGGATGTGTGTTACATTAGATTCACTAGTAGGAGTGAGAAAAACATCACGGGGTGGTGCGCATTGTATGGGTGTGTGTTACATTACATTCACTAGTAGGAGTGAGAAAAACATCACGGGGTGGTGCGCATCGTATGGGTGTGTGTTACACTACATTCACTAGTAGGAGTGAGAAAAATATCACGGGGTGGTGCGCATCGTATGGGTGTGTGTTACACTACATTCACTAGTAGGAGTGAGAAAAACATCACGGGGTGGTGCGCATCGTATGGGTGTGTGTTACACTACATTCACTAGTAGGAGTGAGAAAAACATCACGGGGTGGTGCGCATTGTATGGGTGTGTGTTACATTAGATTCACTAGTAGGAGTGAGAAAAACATCACGGGGTGGTGCGCATTGTATGGGTGTGTGTTACATTAGATTCACTAGTAGGAGTGAGAAAAACATCACGGGGTGGTGCGCATTGTATTGGTGTGTGTTACATTAGATTGACTAGTAGGAGTGAGAAAAACATCACGGGGTGGTGCGCATTGTATGGGTGTGTGTTACATTACATTCACTAGTAGGAGTGAGAAAAACATCACGGGGTGGTGCGCATTGTATGGGTGTGTGTTACATTACATTCACTAGTAGGAGTGAGAAAAACATCACGGGGTGGTGCGCATTGTATGGGTCTGTGTTACATTACATTCACTAGTAGGAGTGAGAAAAACATCACGGGGTGGTGCGCATTGTATGGGTGTGTGTTACATTACATTCACTAGTAGGAGTGAGAAAAACATCACGGGGTGGTGCGCATTGTATGGGTGTGTGTTACATTAGATTCACTAGTAGGAGTGAGAAAAACATCACGGGGTGGTGCGCTTTGTATGGGTGTGTGTTACATTAGATTCACTAGTAGGAGTGAGAAAAACATCGCGGGGTGGTGCGCATTGTATGGGTGTGTGTTACATTAGATTCACTAGTAGGAGTGAGAAAAACATCACGGGGTGGTGCGCATTGTATGGGTGTGTGTTACATTAGATTCACTAGTAGGAGTGAGAAAAACATCACGGGGTGGTGCGCATTGTATGGGTGTGTGTTACATTAGATTGACTAGTAGGAGTGAGAAAAACATCACGGGGTGGTGCGCATTGTATGGGTGTGTGTTACATTACATTCACTAGTAGGAGTGAGAAAAACATCACGGGGTGGTGCGCATTGTATGGGTGTGTGTTACATTACATTCACTAGTAGGAGTGAGAAAACATCACGGGGTGGTGCGCATTGTATGGGTGTGTGTTACATTACATTCACTAGTAGGAGTGAGAAAAACATCACGGGGTGGTGCGCATTGTATGGGTGTGTGTTACATTACATTCACTAGTAGGAGTGAGAAAAACATCACGGGGTGGTGCGCATTGTATGGGTGTGTGTTACATTACATTCACTAGTAGCAGTGAGAAAAACATCACGGGGTGGTGCGCATTGTATGGGTGTGTATTACATTACATTCACTAGTAGGAGTGGGAAAAACATCACGGGGTGGTGCGCATTGTATGGGTGTGTGTTACATTAGATTCACTAGTAGGAGTGGGAATAACATCACGGGGTGGTGCGCATTGTATGGGTGTGTGTTACATTAGATTCACTAGTAGGAGTGGAAAAACATCACGGGGTGGTGCGCATTGTATGGGTGTGTGTTACATTAGATTCACTAGTAGGAGTGGGAAAAACATCACGGGGTGGTGCGCATCGTATGGGTGTGTGTTACATTAGATTCACTAGTAGGAGTGGGAAAAACATCACGGGGTGGTGCGCATCGTATGGGTGTGTGTTACATTAGATTCACTAGTAGGAGTGAGAAAAACATCACGGGGTGGTGCGCATCGTATGGGTGTGTGTTACATTAGATTCACTAGTAGGAGTGAGAAAAACATCACGGGGTGGTGCGCATCGTATGGGTGTGTGTTACATTAGATTCACTAGTAGGAGTGAGAAAAACATCACGGGGTGGTGCTCATTGTATGGGTGTGTGTTACATTAGATTCACTAGTAGGAGTGAGAAAAACATCACGGGGTGGTGCGCATTGTATGGGTGTGTGTTACATTAGATTCACTAGTAGGAGTGAGAAAAACATCACGGGGTGGTGCGCATTGTATGGGTGTGTGTTACATTAGATTGACTAGTAGGAGTGAGAAAAACATCACGGGGTGGTGCGCATTGTATGGGTGTGTGTTACATTAGATTCACTAGTAGGAGTGAGAAAAACATCACGGGGTGGTGCGCATTGTATGGGTGTGTGTTACATTAGATTCACTAGTAGGAGTGAGAAAAACATCACGGGGTGGTGCGCATTGTATGGGTGTGTGTTACATTAGATTCACTAGTAGGAGTGAGAAAACATCACGGGGTGGTGCGCATTGTATGGGTGTGTGTTACATTAGATTCACTAGTAGGAGTGAGAAAAACATCACGGGGTGGTGCGCATTGTATGGGTGTGTGTTACATTAGATTCACTAGTAGGAGTGAGAAAAACATCACGGGGTGGTGCGCATTGTATGGGTGTGTGTTACATTAGATTCACTAGTAGCAGTGAGAAAAACATCACGGGGTGGTGCACATTGTATGGGTGTGTGTTACATTACATTCACTAGTAGCAGTGAGAAAAACATCACGGGGTGGTGCACATTGTATGGGTGTGTGTTACATTAGATTCACTAGTAGGAGTGAGAAAAACATCACGGGGTGGTGCGCATTGGATGGGTGTGTGTTACATTAGATTCACTAGTAGTAGTGAGAAAAACATCACGGGGTGGTGCGCATTGTATGGGTGTGTGTTACATTAGTTTCACTAGTAGCAGTGAGAAAAACATCACGGGGTGGTGCGCATTGTATGGGTGTGTGTTACATTACATTCACTAGTAGCAGTGAGAAAAACATCACGGGGTGGTGCGCATTGTATGGGTGTGTGTTACATTAGATTCACTAGTAGCAGTGAGAAAAACATCACGGGGTGGTGCGCATTGTATGGGTGTGTGTTACATTACATTCACTAGTAGCAGTGCGAAAAACATCACGGGGTGGTGCGCATTGTATGGGTGTGTGTTACATTACATTCACTAGTAGGAGTGAGAAAAACATCACGGGGTGGTGCGCATTTTATGGGTGTGTGTTACATTACATTCACAAGTAGGAGTGAGAAAAACATCACGGGGTGGTGCGCATTGTATGGGTGTGTATTACATTACATTCACTAGTGGGAGTGAGAAAAACATCACGGGGTGGTGCGCATTGTATGGGTGTGTGTTACATTACATTCACTAGTGGGAGTGAGAAAAACATCACGGGGTGGTGCGCATTGTATGGGTGTGTGTTACATTACATTCACTAGTGGGAGTGAGAAAAACATCACGGGGTGGTGCGCATCGTATGGGTGTGTGTTACATTACATTCACTAGTAGGAGTGAGAAAAACATCACGGGGTGGTGCGCATCGTATGGGTGTGTGTTACACTACATTCACTAGTAGGAGTGAGAAAAACATCACGGGGTGGTGCGCATCGTATGGGTGTGTGTTACACTACATTCACTAGTAGGAGTGAGAAAAACATCACGGGGTGGTGCGCATCGTATGGGTGTGTGTTACACTACATTCACTAGTAGGAGTGAGAAAAACATCACGGGGTGGTGCGCATCGTATGGGTGTGTGTTACACTACATTCACGAGTAGGAGTGAGAAAAACATCACGGGGTGGTGCGCATCGTATGGGTGTGTGTTACACTACATTCACTAATAGGAGTGAGAAAAACATCACGGGGTGGTGCGCATCGTATGGGTGTGTGTTACACTACATTCACTAGTAGGAGTGAGAAAAACATCACGGGGTGGTGCGCATCGTATGGGTGTGTGTTACACTACATTCACTAGTAGCAGTGAGAAAAACATCACGGGGTGGTGCGCATCGTATGGGTGTGTGTTACACTACATTCACTAGTAGGAGTGAGAAAATCATCACGGGGTGGTGCGCATCGTATGGGTGTGTGTTACATTAGATTCACTAGTAGGAGTGAGAAAAACATCACGGGGTGGTGCGCACTGTATGGGTGTGTGTTACATTAGATTCACTAGTAGGAGTGAGAAAAACATCACGGGGTGGTGCGCACTGTATGGGTGTGTGTTACATTAGATTCACTAGTAGGAGTGAGAAAAACATCACGGGGTGGTGCGCACTGTATGGGTGTGTGTTACATTAGATTCACTAGTAGGAGTGAGAAAAACATCACGGGGTGGTGCGCACTGTATGGGTGTGTGTTACATTAGATTCACTAGTAGGAGTGAGAAAAGCATCACGGGGTGGTGCGCAATGTATGGGTGTGTGTTACATTAGATTCACTAGTAGGAGTGAGAAAAGCATCACGGGGTGGTGCGCACTGTATGGGTGTGTGTTACATTAGATTCACTAGTAGGAGTGAGAAAAGCATCACGGGGTGGTGCGCACTGTATGGGTGTGTGTTACATTACATTCACTTGTAGGAGTGAGAAAAGCATCACGGGGTGGTGCGCACTGTATGGGTGTGTGTTACATTACATTCACTAGTAGGAGTGAGAAAAACATCACGGGGTGGTGCGCACTGTATGGGTGTGTGTTACATTACATTCACTAGTAGGAGTGAGAAAAACATCACGGGGTGGTGCGCACTGCACGGGTGTGTGTTACATTACATTCACTAGTAGGAGTGAGAAAAACATCACGGGGTGGTGCGCACTGTACGGGTGTGTGTTACATTACATACACTAGTAGGAGTGAGAAAAACATCACGGGGTGGTGCGCATTGTACGGGTGTGTGTTACATTACATTCACTAGTAGGAGTGAGAAAAACATCACGGGGTGGTGCGCATTGTACGGGTGTGTGTTACATTACATTCACTAGTAGGAGTGAGAAAAACATCACGGGGTGGTGCGCATTGTACGGGTGTGTGTTACATTACATTCACTAGTAGCAGTGAGAAAAACATCACGGGGTGGTGCACATTGTACGGGTGTGTGTTACATTAGATTCACTAGTAGGAGTGAGAAAAACATCACGGGGTGGTGCGCATTGGATGGGTGTGTGTTACATTAGATTCACTAGTAGGAGTGAGAAAAACATCACGGGGTGGTGCGCATTGTATGGGTGTGTGTTACATTAGATTCACTAGTAGCAGTGAGAAAAACATCACGGGGTGGTGCGCATTGTATGGGTGTGTGTTACATTGCATTCACTAGTAGCAGTGAGAAAAACATCACGGGGTGGTGCGCATTGTATGGGTGTGTGTTACATTAGATTCACTAGTAGCAGTGAGAAAAACATCACGGGGTGGTGCGCATTGTATGGGTGTGTGTTACATTACATTCACTAGTAGCAGTGCGAAAAACATCACGGGGTGGTGCGCATTGTATGGGTGTGTGTTACATTACATTCACTAGTAGGAGTGAGAAAAACATCACGGGGTGGTGCGCATTGTATGGGTGTGTGTTACATTACATACACAAGTAGGAGTGAGAAAAACATCACGGGGTGGTGCGCAATGTATGGGTGTGTATTACATTACATTCACTAGTGGGAGTGAGAAAAACATCACGGGGTGGTGCGCATTGTATGGGTGTGTGTTACATTACATTCACTAGTGGGAGTGAGAAAAACATCACGGGGTGGTGCGCATTGTATGGGTGTGTGTTACATTACATTCACTAGTGGGAGTGAGAAAAACATCACGGGGTGGTGCGCATCGTATGGGTGTGTGTTACATTACATTCACTAGTAGGAGTGAGAAAAACATCACGGGGTGGTGCGCATCGTATGGGTGTGTGTTACACTACATTCACTAGTAGGAGTGAGAAAAACATCACGGGGTGGTGCGCATCGTATGGGTGTGTGTTACACTACATTCACTAGTAGGAGTGAGAAAAACATCACGGGGTGGTGCGCATCGTATGGGTGTGTGTTACACTACATTCACTAGTAGGAGTGAGAAAAACATCACGGGGTGGTGCGCATCGTATGGGTGTGTGTTACACTACATTCACGAGTAGGAGTGAGAAAAACATCACGGGGTGGTGCGCATCGTATGGGTGTGTGTTACATTACATTCACTAGTAGGAGTGAGAAAAACATCACGGGGTGGTGCGCACTGTATGGGTGTGTGTTACATTACATTCACTAGTAGGAGTGAGAAAAACATCACGGGGTGGTGCGCACTACACGGGTTTGTGTTACATTACATTCACTAGTAGGAGTGAGAAAAACATCACGGGGTGGTGCGCATTGTACGGGTGTGTGTTACATTACATACACTAGTAGGAGTGAGAAAAACATCACGGGGTGGTGCGCATTGTACGGGTGTGTGTTACATTACATTCACTAGTAGGAGTGAGAAAAACATCACGGGGTGGTGCGCATTGTACGGGTGTGTGTTACATTACATTCACTAGTAGGAGTGAGAAAAACATCACGGGGTGGTGCGCATTGTACGGATGTGTGTTACATTAGATTCACTAGTAGGAGTGAGAAAAACATCACGGGGTGGTGCGCATTGTATGGGTGTGTGTTACATTACATTCACTAGTAGGAGTGAGAAAAACATCACGGGGTGGTGCGCATCGTATGGGTGTGTGTTACACTACATTCACTAGTAGGAGTGAGAAAAACATCACGGGGTGGTGCGCATCGTATGGGTGTGTGTTACACTACATTCACTAGTAGGAGTGAGAAAAACATCACGGGGTGGTGCGCATCGTATGGGTGTGTGTTACACTACATTCACTAGTAGGAGTGAGAAAAACATCACGGGGTGGTGCGCATCGTATGGGTGTGTGTTACACTACATTCACGAGTAGGAGTGAGAAAAACATCACGGGGTGGTGCGCATCGTATGGGTGTGTGTTACACTACATTCACGAGTAGGAGTGAGAAAAACATCACGGGGTGGTGCGCATCGTATGGGTGTGTGTTACACTACATTCACGAGTAGGAGTGAGAAAAACATCACGGGGTGGTGCGCATCGTATGGGTGTGTGTTACACTACATTCACTAGTAGGAGTGAGAAAAACATCACGGGGTGGTGCGCATCGTATGGGTGTGTGTTACACTACATTCACTAGTAGCAGTGAGAAAAACATCACGGGGTGGTGCGCATCGTATGGGTGTGTGTTACACTACATTCACTAGTAGCAGTGAGAAAAACATCACGGGGTGGTGCGCATCGTATGGGTGTGTGTTACACTACATTCACTAGTAGCAGTGAGAAAAACATCACGGGGTGGTGCACATCGTATGGGTGTGTGTTACATTACATTCACTAGTAGCAGTGAGAAAAACATCACGGGGTGGTGCGCATCGTATGGGTGTGTGTTACATTAGATTCACTAGTAGCAGTGAGAAAAACATCACGGGGTGGTGCGCATTGTATGGGTGTGTGTTACATTAGATTCACTACTAGGAGTGAGAAAAACATCACGGGGTGGTGCGCATTGTATGGGTGTGTGTTACATTAGATTCACTACTAGGAGTGAGAAAAACATCACGGGGTGGTGCGCACTGTATGGGTGTGTGTTACATTAGATTCACTAGTAGGAGTGAGAAAAACATCACGGGGTGGTGCGCACTGTATGGGTGTGTGTTACATTAGATTCACTAGTAGGAGTGAGAAAAGCATCACGGGGTGGTGCGCACTGTATGGGTGTGTGTTACATTAGATTCACTAGTAGGAGTGAGAAAAGCATCACGGGGTGGTGCGCACTGTATGGGTGTGTGTTACATTAGATTCACTAGTAGGAGTGAGAAAAGCATCACGGGGTGGTGCGCACTGTATGGGTGTGTGTTACATTAGATTCACTAGTAGGAGTGAGAAAAGCATCACGGGGTGGTGCGCACTGTATGGGTGTGTGTTACATTACATTCACTAGTAGGAGTGAGAAAAACATCACGGGGTGGTGCGCACTGTATGGGTGTGTGTTACATTACATTCACTAGTAGGAGTGAGAAAAACATCACGGGGTGGTGCGCACTGTACGGGTGTGTGTTACATTACATTCACTAGTAGGAGTGAGAAAAACATCACGGCGTGGTGCGCACTGTACGGGTGTGTGTTACATTACATACACTAGTAGGAGTGAGAAAAACATCACGGGGTGGTGCGCATTGTACGGGTGTGTGTTACATTACATTCACTAGTAAGAGTGAGAAAAACATCACGGGGTGGTGCGCATTGTACGGGTGTGTGTTACATTACATTCACTAGTAGGAGTGAGAAAAGCATCACGGGGTGGTGAGCATTGTACGGGTGTGTGTTACATTAGATTCACTAGTAGGAGTGAGAAAAGCATCACGGGGTGGTGCGCACTGTATGGGTGTGTGTTACATTACATTCACTAGTAGGAGTGAGAAAAACATCACGGGGTGGTGCGCACTGTACGGGTGTGTGTTACATTACATTCACTAGTAGGAGTGAGAAAAACATCACGGGGTGGTGCGCACTGTACGGGTGTGTGTTACATTACATTCACTAGTAGGAGTGAGAAAAACATCACGGCGTGGTGCGCACTGTACGGGTGTGTGTTACATTACATACACTAGTAGGAGTGAGAAAAACATCACGGGGTGGTGCGCATTGTACGGGTGTGTGTTACATTACATTCACTAGTAGGAGTGAGAAAAACATCACGGGGTGGTGCGCATTGTACGGGTGTGTGTTACATTAGATTCACTAGTAGGAGTGAGAAAAACATCACGGGGTCGTGCGCATTGTATGGGTGTGTGTTACATTACATTCACTAGTAGGAGTGGGAAAAACATCACGGGGTGGTGCGCATTGTATGCGTGTGGGTTACATTACATTCACTAGTAGCAGTGGGAAAAACATCACGGGGTGGTGCGCATTGTAAGGGTGTGTGTTACATTACATTCACTAGTAGGAGTGGGAAAAACATCACGGGGTGGTGCGCATTGTATGGGTGTGTGTTACATTAGATTCACTAGTAGGAGTGAGAAAAACATCACGGGGTGGTGCGCATTGTATGGGTGTGTGTTACATTAGATTCACTAGTAGGAGTGAGAAAAACATCACGGGGTGGTGCGCATTGTATGGGTGTGTGTTAAATTAGATTCACTAGTAGGAGTGAGAAAAACATCACGGGGTGGTGCGCACTGTATGGGTGTGTGTTACATTAGATTCACTAGTAGGAGTGAGAAAAACATCACGGGGTGGTGCGCACTGTATGGGTGTGTGTTACATTACATTCACTAGTAGGAGTGAGAAAAACATCACGGGGTGGTGCGCACTGTATGGGTGTGTGTTACATTAGATTCACTAGTAGGAGTGAGAAAAATATCACGGGGTGGTGCGCACTGTATGGGTGTGTGTTACATTAGATTCACTAGTAGGAGTGAGAAAAGCATCACGGGGTGGTGCGCACTGTATGGGTGTGTGTTACATTAGATTCACTAGTAGGAGTGAGAAAAGCATCACGGGGTGGTGCGCACTGTATGGGTGTGTGTTACATTAGATTCACTAGTAGGAGTGAGAAAAGCATCACGGGGTGGTGCGCACTGTATGGGTGTGTGTTACATTACATTCACTAGTAGGAGTGAGAAAAACATCATGGGGTGGTGCACACTGTACGGGTGTGTGTTACATTACATTCACTAGTAGGAGTGAGAAAAACATCACGGGGTGGTGCGCACTGTACGGGTGTGTGTTACATTACATTCACTAGTAGGAGTGAGAAAAACATCACGGGGTGGTGCGCACTGTACGGGTGTGTGTTACATTACATACACTAGTAGGAGTGAGAAAAACATCACGGGGTGGTGCGCACTGTACGGGTGTGTGTTACATTACATACACTAGTAGGAGTGAGAAAAACATCACGGGGTGGTGCGCATTGTACGGGTGTGTGTTACATTACGTTCACTAGTAGGAGTGAGAAAAACATCACGGGGTGGTGCGCATTGTACGGGTGTGTGTTACATTACATTCACTAGTAGGAGTGAGAAAAACATCACGGGGTGGTGCGCATCGTATGGGTGTGTGTTACATTAGATTCACTAGTAGGAGTGAGAAAAACATCACGGGGTGGTGCGCATCGTATGGGTGTGTGTTACACTACATTCACTAGTAGGAGTGAGAAAAACATCACGGGGTGGTGCGCATCGTATGGGTGTGTGTTACACTACATTCACTAGTAGGAGTGAGAAAAACATCACGGGGTGGTGCGCATCGTATGGGTGTGTGTTACACTACATTCACTAGTAGGAGTGAGAAAAACATCACGGGGTGGTGCGCATCGTATGGGTGTGTGTTACACTACATTCACTAGTAGGAGTGAGAAAAACATCACGGGGTGGTGCGCATCGTATGGGTGTGTGTTACACTACATTCACGAGTAGGAGTGAGAAAAACATCACGGGGTGGTGCGCATCGTATGGGTGTGTGTTACACTACATTCACGAGTAGGAGTGAGAAAAACATCACGGGGTGGTGCGCATCGTATGGGTGTGTGTTACACTACATTCACGAGTAGGAGTGAGAAAAACATCACGGGGTGGTGCGCATCGTATGGGTGTGTGTTACACTACATTCACTAGTAGGAGTGAGAAAAACATCACGGGGTGGTGCGCATCGTATGGGTGTGTGTTACACTACATTCACTAGTAGCAGTGAGAAAAACATCACGGGGTGGTGCGCATCGTATGGGTGTGTGTTACACTACATTCACTAGTAGGAGTGAGAAAAACATCACGGGGTGGTGCGCATCGTATGGGTGTGTGTTACACTACATTCACTAGTAGCAGTGAGAAAAACATCACGGGGTGGTGCGCATCGTATGGGTGTGTGTTACATTACATTCACTAGTAGCAGTGAGAAAAACATCACGGGGTGGTGCGCATCGTATGATTGTGTGTTACATTAGATTCACTAGTAGGAGTGAGAAAAACATTACGGGGTGGTGCGCACTGTATGGGTGTGTGTTACATTAGATTCACTAGTAGGAGTGAGAAAAACATCACGGGGTGGTGCGCACTGTATGGGTGTGTGTTACATTACATTCACTAGTAGGAGTGAGAAAAACATCACGGGGTGGTGCACACTGTACGGGTGTGTGTTACATTACATTCACTAGTAGGAGTGAGAAAAACATCACGGGGTGGTGCGCACTGTACGGGTGTGTGTTACATTACATTCACTAGTAGGAGTGAGAAAAACATCACGGGGTGGTGCGCACTGTACGGGTGTGTGTTACATTACATACACTAGTAGGAGTGAGAAAAACATCACGGGGTGGTGCGCACTGTACGGGTGTGTGTTACATTACATACACTAGTAGGAGTGAGAAAAACATCACGGGGTGGTGCGCATTGTATGGGTGTGTGTTACATTACATTCACTAGTAGGAGTGAGAAAAACATCACGGGGTGGTGCGCATTGTATGGGTGTGTGTTACATTACATTCACTAGTAGGAGTGAGAAAAACATCACGGGGTGGTGCGCATTGTATGGGTGTGTGTTACATTACATTCACTAGTAGCAGTGAGAAAAACATCACGGGGTGGTGCGCATTGTATGGGTGTGTGTTACATTACATTCACTAGTAGGAGTGGGAAAAACATCACGGGGTGGTGCGCATTGTATGGGTGTGTGTTACATTAGATTCACTAGTAGGAGTGGGAATAACATCACGGGGTGGTGCGCATTGTATGGGTGTGTGTTACATTAGATTCACTAGTAGGAGTGGGAAAAACATCACGGGGTGGTGCGCATTGTATGGGTGTGTGTTACATTAGATTCACTAGTAGGAGTGGAAAAACATCACGGGGTGGTGCGCATCGTATGGGTGTGTGTTACATTAGATTCACTAGTAGGAGTGGGAAAAACATCACGGGGTGGTGCGCATCGTATGGGTGTGTGTTACATTAGATTCACTAGTAGGAGTGGGAAAAACATCACGGGGTGGTGCGCATCGTATGGGTGTGTGTTACATTAGATTCACTAGTAGGAGTGAGAAAAACATCACGGGGTGGTGCGCATCGTATGGGTGTGTGTTACATTAGATTCACTAGTAGGAGTGAGAAAAACATCACGGGGTGGTGCTCATTGTATGGGTGTGTGTTACATTAGATTCACTAGTAGGAGTGAGAAAAACATCACGGGGTGGTGCGCATTGTATGGGTGTGTGTTACATTAGATTCACTAGTAGGAGTGAGAAAAACATCACGGGGTGGTGCGCATTGTATGGGTGTGTGTTACATTAGATTGACTAGTAGGAGTGAGAAAAACATCACGGGGTGGTGCGCATTGTATGGGTGTGTGTTACATTAGATTCACTAGTAGGAGTGAGAAAAACATCACGGGGTGGTGCGCATTGTATGGGTGTGTGTTACATTAGATTCACTAGTAGGAGTGAGAAAAACATCACGGGGTGGTGCGCATTGTATGGGTGTGTGTTACATTAGATTCACTAGTAGGAGTGAGAAAAACATCACGGGGTGGTGCGCATTGTATGGGTGTGTGTTACATTAGATTCACTAGTAGGAGTGAGAAAAACATCACGGGGTGGTGCGCATTGTATGGGTGTGTGTTACATTAGATTCACTAGTAGGAGTGAGAAAAACATCACGGGGTGGTGCGCATTGTATGGGTGTGTGTTACATTAGATTCACTAGTAGCAGTGAGAAAAACATCACGGGGTGGTGCGCATTGTATGGGTGTGTGTTACATTACATTCACTAGTAGCAGTGAGAAAAACATCACGGGGTGGTGCACATTGTATGGGTGTGTGTTACATTAGATTCACTAGTAGGAGTGAGAAAAACATCACGGGGTGGTGCGCATTGGATGGGTGTGTGTTACATTAGATTCACTAGTAGTAGTGAGAAAAACATCACGGGGTGGTGCGCATTGTATGGGTGTGTGTTACATTAGTTTCACTAGTAGCAGTGAGAAAAACATCACGGGGTGGTGCGCATTGTATGGGTGTGTGTTACATTACATTCACTAGTAGCAGTGAGAAAAACATCACGGGGTGGTGCGCATTGTATGGGTGTGTGTTACATTAGATTCACTAGTAGCAGTGAGAAAAACATCACGGGGTGGTGCGCATTGTATGGGTGTGTGTTACATTACATTCACTAGTAGCACTGCGAAAAACATCACGGGGTGGTGCGCATTGTATGGGTGTGTGTTACATTACATTCACTAGTAGGAGTGAGAAAAACATCACGGGGTGGTGCGCATTTTATGGGTGTGTGTTACATTACATTCACAAGTAGGAGTGAGAAAAACATCACGGGGTGGTGCGCATTGTATGGGTGTGTATTACATTACATTCACTAGTGGGAGTGAGAAAAACATCACGGGGTGGTGCGCATTGTATGGGTGTGTGTTACATTACATTCACTAGTGGGAGTGAGAAAAACATCACGGGGTGGTGCGCATTGTATGGGTGTGTGTTACATTACATTCACTAGTGGGAGTGAGAAAAACATCACGGGGTGGTGCGCATTGTATGGGTGTGTGTTACATTACATTCACTAGTAGGAGTGAGAAAAACATCACGGGGTGGTGCGCATCGTATGGGTGTGTGTTACACTACATTCACTAGTAGGAGTGAGAAAAACATCACGGGGTGGTGCGCATCGTATGGGTGTGTGTTACACTACATTCACTAGTAGGAGTGAGAAAAACATCACGGGGTGGTGCGCATCGTATGGGTGTGTGTTACACTACATTCACTAGTAGGAGTGAGAAAAACATCACGGGGTGGTGCGCATCGTATGGGTGTGTGTTACACTACATTCACGAGTAGGAGTGAGAAAAACATCACGGGGTGGTGCGCATCGTATGGGTGTGTGTTACACTACATTCACTAATAGGAGTGAGAAAAACATCACGGGGTGGTGCGCATCGTATGGGTGTGTGTTACACTACATTCACTAGTAGGAGTGAGAAAAACATCACGGGGTGGTGCGCATCGTATGGGTGTGTGTTACACTACATTCACTAGTAGCAGTGAGAAAAACATCACGGGGTGGTGCGCATCGTATGGGTGTGTGTTACACTACATTCACTAGTAGGAGTGAGAAAAACATCACGGGGTGGTGCGCATCGTATGGGTGTGTGTTACATTAGATTCACTAGTAGGAGTGAGAAAAACATCACGGGGTGGTGCGCACTGTATGGGTGTGTGTTACATTAGATTCACTAGTAGGAGTGAGAAAAACATCACGGGGTGGTGCGCACTGTATGGGTGTGTGTTACATTAGATTCACTAGTAGGAGTGAGAAAAACATCACGGGGTGGTGCGCACTGTATGGGTGTGTGTTACATTAGATTCACTAGTAGGAGTGAGAAAAACATCACGGGGTGGTGCGCACTGTATGGGTGTGTGTTACATTAGATTCACTAGTAGGAGTGAGAAAAGCATCACGGGGTGGTGCGCAATGTATGGGTGTGTGTTACATTAGATTCACTAGTAGGAGTGAGAAAAGCATCACGGGGTGGTGCGCACTGTATGGGTGTGTGTTACATTAGATTCACTAGTAGGAGTGAGAAAAGCATCACGGGGTGGTGCGCACTGTATGGGTGTGTGTTACATTACATTCACTTGTAGGAGTGAGAAAAGCATCACGGGGTGGTGCGCACTGTATGGGTGTGTGTTACATTACATTCACTAGTAGGAGTGAGAAAAACATCACGGGGTGGTGCGCACTGTATGGGTGTGTGTTACATTACATTCACTAGTAGGAGTGAGAAAAACATCACGGGGTGGTGCGCACTGCACGGGTGTGTGTTACATTACATTCACTAGTAGGAGTGAGAAAAACATCACGGGGTGGTGCGCACTGTACGGGTGTGTGTTACATTACATACACTAGTAGGAGTGAGAAAAACATCACGGGGTGGTGCGCATTGTACGGGTGTGTGTTACATTACATTCACTAGTAGGAGTGAGAAAAACATCACGGGGTGGTGCGCATTGTACGGGTGTGTGTTACATTACATTCACTAGTAGGAGTGAGAAAAACATCACGGGGTGGTGCGCATTGTACGGGTGTGTGTTACATTACATTCACTAGTAGCAGTGAGAAAAACATCACGGGGTGGTGCACATTGTACGGGTGTGTGTTACATTAGATTCACTAGTAGGAGTGAGAAAAACATCACGGGGTGGTGCGCATTGGATGGGTGTGTGTTACATTAGATTCACTAGTAGGAGTGAGAAAAACATCACGGGGTGGTGCGCATTGTATGGGTGTGTGTTACATTAGATTCACTAGTAGCAGTGAGAAAAACATCACGGGGTGGTGCGCATTGTGTGGGTGTGTGTTACATTGCATTCACTAGTAGCAGTGAGAAAAACATCACGGGGTGGTGCGCATTGTATGGGTGTGTGTTACATTAGATTCACTAGTAGCAGTGAGAAAAACATCACGGGGTGGTGCGCATTGTATGGGTGTGTGTTACATTACATTCACTAGTAGCAGTGCGAAAAACATCACGGGGTGGTGCGCATTGTATGGGTGTGTGTTACATTACATTCACTAGTAGGAGTGAGAAAAACATCACGGGGTGGTGCGCATTGTATGGGTGTGTGTTACATTACATACACAAGTAGGAGTGAGAAAAACATCACGGGGTGGTGCGCAATGTATGGGTGTGTATTACATTACATTCACTAGTGGGAGTGAGAAAAACATCACGGGGTGGTGCGCATTGTATGGGTGTGTGTTACATTACATTCACTAGTGGGAGTGAGAAAAACATCACGGGGTGGTGCGCATTGTATGGGTGTGTGTTACATTACATTCACTAGTGGGAGTGAGAAAAACATCACGGGGTGGTGCGCATCGTATGGGTGTGTGTTACATTACATTCACTAGTAGGAGTGAGAAAAACATCACGGGGTGGTGCGCATCGTATGGGTGTGTGTTACACTACATTCACTAGTAGGAGTGAGAAAAACATCACGGGGTGGTGCGCATCGTATGGGTGTGTGTTACACTACATTCACTAGTAGGAGTGAGAAAAACATCACGGGGTGGTGCGCATCGTATGGGTGTGTGTTACACTACATTCACTAGTAGGAGTGAGAAAAACATCACGGGGTGGTGCGCATCGTATGGGTGTGTGTTACACTACATTCACGAGTAGGAGTGAGAAAAACATCACGGGGTGGTGCGCATCGTATGGGTGTGTGTTACATTACATTCACTAGTAGGAGTGAGAAAAACATCACGGGGTGGTGCGCACTGTATGGGTGTGTGTTACATTACATTCAATAGTAGGAGTGAGAAAAACATCACGGGGTGGTGCGCACTGCACGGGTGTGTGTTACATTACATTCACTAGTAGGAGTGAGAAAAACATCACGGGGTGGTGCGCATTGTACGGGTGTGTGTTACATTACATACACTAGTAGGAGTGAGAAAAACATCACGGGGTGGTGCGCATTGTACGGGTGTGTGTTACATTACATTCACTAGTAGGAGTGAGAAAAACATCACGGGGTGGTGCGCATTGTACGGGTGTGTGTTACATTACATTCACTAGTAGGAGTGAGAAAAACATCACGGGGTGGTGCGCATTGTACGGATGTGTGTTACATTAGATTCACTAGTAGGAGTGAGAAAAACATCACGGGGTGGTGCGCATTGTATGGGTGTGTGTTACATTACATTCACTAGTAGGAGTGAGAAAAACATCACGGGGTGGTGCGCATCGTATGGGTGTGTGTTACACTACATTCACTAGTAGGAGTGAGAAAAACATCACGGGGTGGTGCGCATCGTATGGGTGTGTGTTACACTACATTCACTAGTAGGAGTGAGAAAAACATCACGGGGTGGTGCGCATCGTATGGGTGTGTGTTACACTACATTCACTAGTAGGAGTGAGAAAAACATCACGGGGTGGTGCGCATCGTATGGGTGTGTGTTACACTACATTCACGAGTAGGAGTGAGAAAAACATCACGGGGTGGTGCGCATCGTATGGGTGTGTGTTACACTACATTCACGAGTAGGAGTGAGAAAAACATCACGGGGTGGTGCGCATCGTATGGGTGTGTGTTACACTACATTCACGAGTAGGAGTGAGAAAAACATCACGGGGTGGTGCGCATCGTATGGGTGTGTGTTACACTACATTCACTAGTAGGAGTGAGAAAAACATCACGGGGTGGTGCGCATCGTATGGGTGTGTGTTACACTACATTCACTAGTAGCAGTGAGAAAACATCACGGGGTGGTGCGCATCGTATGGGTGTGTGTTACACTACATTCACTAGTAGCAGTGAGAAAACATCACGGGGTGGTGCGCATCGTATGGGTGTGTGTTACACTACATTCACTAGTAGCAGTGAGAAAAACATCACGGGGTGGTGCACATCGTATGGGTGTGTGTTACATTACATTCACTAGTAGCAGTGAGAAAAACATCACGGGGTGGTGCGCATCGTATGGGTGTGTGTTACATTAGATTCACTAGTAGCAGTGAGAAAAACATCACGGGGTGGTGCGCATTGTATGGGTGTGTGTTACATTAGATTCACTACTAGGAGTGAGAAAAACATCACGGGGTGGTGCGCATTGTATGGGTGTGTGTTACATTAGATTCACTACTAGGAGTGAGAAAAACATCACGGGGTGGTGCGCACTGTATGGGTGTGTGTTACATTAGATTCACTAGTAGGAGTGAGAAAAACATCACGGGGTGGTGCGCACTGTATGGGTGTGTGTTACATTAGATTCACTAGTAGGAGTGAGAAAAGCATCACGGGGTGGTGCGCACTGTATGGGTGTGTGTTACATTAGATTCACTAGTAGGAGTGAGAAAAGCATCACGGGGTGGTGCGCACTGTATGGGTGTGTGTTACATTAGATTCACTAGTAGGAGTGAGAAAAGCATCACGGGGTGGTGCGCACTGTATGGGTGTGTGTTACATTAGATTCACTAGTAGGAGTGAGAAAAGCATCACGGGGTGGTGCGCACTGTATGGGTGTGTGTTACATTACATTCACTAGTAGGAGTGAGAAAAACATCACGGGGTGGTGCGCACTGTATGGGTGTGTGTTACATTACATTCACTAGTAGGAGTGAGAAAAACATCACGGGGTGGTGCGCACTGTACGGGTGTGTGTTACATTACATTCACTAGTAGGAGTGAGAAAAACATCACGGCGTGGTGCGCACTGTACGGGTGTGTGTTACATTACATACACTAGTAGGAGTGAGAAAAACATCACGGGGTGGTGCGCATTGTACGGGTGTGTGTTACATTACATTCACTAGTAAGAGTGAGAAAAACATCACGGGGTGGTGCGCATTGTACGGGTGTGTGTTACATTACATTCACTAGTAGGAGTGAGAAAAGCATCACGGGGTGGTGAGCATTGTACGGGTGTGTGTTACATTAGATTCACTAGTAGGAGTGAGAAAAGCATCACGGGGTGGTGCGCACTGTATGGGTGTGTGTTACATTAGATTCACTAGTAGGAGTGAGAAAAGCATCACGGGGTGGTGCGCACTGTATGGGTGTGTGTTACATTACATTCACTAGTAGGAGTGAGAAAAACATCACGGGGTGGTGTGCACTGTACGGGTGTGTGTTACATTACATTCACTAGTAGGAGTGAGAAAAACATCCCGGGGTGGTGCGCACTGTACGGGTGTGTGTTACATTACATTCACTAGTAGGAGTGAGAAAAACATCACGGCGTGGTGCGCACTGTACGGGTGTGTGTTACATTACATACACTAGTAGGAGTGAGAAAAACATCACGGGGTGGTGCGCATTGTACGGGTGTGTGTTACATTACATTCACTAGTAGGAGTGAGAAAAACATCACGGGGTGGTGCGCATTGTACGGGTGTGTGTTACATTAGATTCACTAGTAGGAGTGAGAAAAACATCACGGGGTCGTGCGCATTGTATGGGTGTGTGTTACATTACATTCACTAGTAGGAGGGGGAAAAACATCACGGGGTGGTGCGCATTGTATGCGTGTGGGTTACATTACATTCACTAGTAGCAGTGGGAAAAACATCACGGGGTGGTGCGCATTGTAAGGGTGTGTGTTACATTACATTCACTAGTAGGAGTGGGAAAAACATCACGGGGTGGTGCGCATTGTATGGGTGTGTGTTACATTAGATTCACTAGTAGGAGTGAGAAAAACATCACGGGGTGGTGCGCATTGTATGGGTGTGTGTTACATTAGATTCACTAGTAGGAGTGAGAAAAACATCACGGGGTGGTGCGCATTGTATGGGTGTGTGTTAAATTAGATTCACTAGTAGGAGTGAGAAAAACATCACGGGGTGGTGCGCACTGTATGGGTGTGTGTTACATTAGATTCACTAGTAGGAGTGAGAAAAACATCACGGGGTGGTGCGCACTGTATGGGTGTGTGTTACATTACATTCACTAGTAGGAGTGAGAAAAACATCACGGGGTGGTGCGCACTGTATGGGTGTGTGTTACATTAGATTCACTAGTAGGAGTGAGAAAAATATCACGGGGTGGTGCGCACTGTATGGGTGTGTGTTACATTAGATTCACTAGTAGGAGTGAGAAAAGCATCACGGGGTGGTGCGCACTGTATGGGTGTGTGTTACATTAGATTCACTAGTAGGAGTGAGAAAAGCATCACGGGGTGGTGCGCACTGTATGGGTGTGTGTTACATTAGATTCACTAGTAGGAGTGAGAAAAGCATCACGGGGTGGTGCGCACTGTATGGGTGTGTGTTACATTACATTCACTAGTTGGAGTGAGAAAACATCATGGGGTGGTGCACACTGTACGGGTGTGTGTTACATTACATTCACTAGTAGGAGTGAGAAAAACATCACGGGGTGGTGCGCACTGTACGGGTGTGTGTTACATTACATTCACTAGTAGGAGTGAGAAAAACATCACGGGGTGGTGCGCACTGTACGGGTGTGTGTTACATTACATACACTAGTAGGAGTGAGAAAAACATCACGGGGTGGTGCGCACTGTACGGGTGTGTGTTACATTACATACACTAGTAGGAGTGAGAAAAACATCACGGGGTGGTGCGCATTGTACGGGTGTGTGTTACATTACGTTCACTAGTAGGAGTGAGAAAAACATCACGGGGTGGTGCGCATTGTACGGGTGTGTGTTACATTACATTCACTAGTAGGAGTGAGAAAAACATCACGGGGTGGTGCGCATCGTATGGGTGTGTGTTACATTAGATTCACTAGTAGGAGTGAGAAAAACATCACGGGGTGGTGCGCATCGTATGGGTGTGTGTTACACTACATTCACTAGTAGGAGTGAGAAAAACATCATGGGGTGGTGCGCATCGTATGGGTGTGTGTTACACTACATTCACTAGTAGGAGTGAGAAAAACATCACGGGGTGGTGCGCATCGTATGGGTGTGTGTTACACTACATTCACTAGTAGGAGTGAGAAAAACATCACGGGGTGGTGCGCATCGTATGGGTGTGTGTTACACTACATTCACTAGTAGGAGTGAGAAAAACATCACGGGGTGGTGCGCATCGTATGGGTGTGTGTTACACTACATTCACGAGTAGGAGTGAGAAAAACATCACGGGGTGGTGCGCATCGTATGGGTGTGTGTTACACTACATTCACGAGTAGGAGTGAGAAAAACATCACGGGTGGTGGCATCGTATGGGTGTGTGTTACACTACATTCACGAGTAGGAGTGAGAAAAACATCACGGGGTGGTGCGCATCGTATGGGTGTGTGTTACACTACATTCACTAGTAGGAGTGAGAAAAACATCACGGGGTGGTGCGCATCGTATGGGTGTGTGTTACACTACATTCACTAGTAGCAGTGAGAAAAACATCACGGGGTGGTGCGCATCGTATGGGTGTGTGTTACACTACATTCACTAGTAGGAGTGAGAAAAACATCACGGGGTGGTGCGCATCGTATGGGTGTGTGTTACACTACATTCACTAGTAGCAGTGAGAAAAACATCACGGGGTGGTGCGCATCGTATGGGTGTGTGTTACATTACATTCACTAGTAGCAGTGAGAAAAACATCACGGGGTGGTGCGCATCGTATGATTGTGTGTTACATTAGATTCACTAGTAGGAGTGAGAAAAACATTACGGGGTGGTGCGCACTGTATGGGTGTGTGTTACATTAGATTCACTAGTAGGAGTGAGAAAAACATCACGGGGTGGTGCGCACTGTATGGGTGTGTGTTACATTACATTCACTAGTAGGAGTGAGAAAAACATCACGGGGTGGTGCACACTGTACGGGTGTGTGTTACATTACATTCACTAGTAGGAGTGAGAAAAACATCACGGGGTGGTGCGCACTGTACGGGTGTGTGTTACATTACATTCACTAGTAGGAGTGAGAAAAACATCACGGGGTGGTGCGCACTGTACGGGTGTGTGTTACATTACATACACTAGTAGGAGTGAGAAAAACATCACGGGGTGGTGCGCACTGTACGGGTGTGTGTTACATTACATACACTAGTAGGAGTGAGAAAAACATCACGGGGTGGTGCGCATTGTACGGGTGTGTGTTACATTACGTTCACTAGTAGGAGTGAGAAAAACATCACGGGGTGGTGCGCATCGTACGGGTGTGTGTTACATTACATTCACTAGTAGGAGTGAGAAAAACATCACGGGGTGGTGCGCATCGTATGGGTGTGTGTTACATTAGATTCACTAGTAGGAGTGAGAAAAACATCACGGGGTGGTGCGCATCGTATGGGTGTGTGTTACACTACATTCACTAGTAGGAGTGAGAAAAACATCACGGGGTGGTGCGCATCGTATGGGTGTGTGTTACACTACATTCACTAGTAGGAGTGAGAAAAACATCACGGGGTGGTGCGCATCGTATGGGTGTGTGTTACACTACATTCACTAGTAGGAGTGAGAAAAACATCACGGGGTGGTGCGCATCGTATGGGTGTGTGTTACACTACATTCACTAGTAGGAGTGAGAAAAACATCACGGGGTGGTGCGCATCGTATGGGTGTGTGTTACACTACATTCACGAGTAGGAGTGAGAAAAACATCACGGGGTGGTGCGCATCGTATGGGTGTGTGTTACACTACATTCACGAGTAGGAGTGAGAAAAACATCACGGGGTGGTGCGCATCGTATGGGTGTGTGTTACACTACATTCACGAGTAGGAGTGAGAAAAACATCACGGGGTGGTGCGCATCGTATGGGTGTGTGTTACACTACATTCACTAGTAGGAGTGAGAAAAACATCACGGGGTGGTGCGCATCGTATGGGTGTGTGTTACACTACATTCACTAGTAGCAGTGAGAAAAACATCACGGGGTGGTGCGCATCGTATGGGTGTGTGTTACACTACATTCACTAGTAGGAGTGAGAAAAACATCACGGGGTGGTGCGCATCGTATGGGTGTGTGTTACACTACATTCACTAGTAGCAGTGAGAAAAACATCACGGGGTGGTGCGCATCGTATGGGTGTGTGTTACATTACATTCACTAGTAGCAGTGAGAAAAACATCACGGGGTGGTGCGCATCGTATGATTGTGTGTTACATTAGATTCACTAGTAGGAGTGAGAAAAACATTACGGGGTGGTGCGCACTGTATGGGTGTGTGTTACATTAGATTCACTAGTAGGAGTGAGAAAAACATCACGGGGTGGTGCGCACTGTATGGGTGTGTGTTACATTAGATTCACTAGTAGGAGTGAGAAAAACATCACGGGGTGGTGCGCACTGTATGGGTGTGTGTTACATTAGATTCACTAGTAGGAGTGAGAAAAACATCACGGGGTGGTGCGCACTGTATGGGTGTGTGTTACATTAGATTCACTAGTAGGAGTGAGAAAAACATCACGGGGTGGTGCGCACTGTATGGGTGTGTGTTACATTAGATTCACTAGTAGGAGTGAGAAAAACATCACGGGGTGGTGCGCACTGTATGGGTGTGTGTTACATTAGATTCACTAGTAGGAGTGAGAAAAACATCACGGGGTGGTGCGCACTGTATGGGTGTGTGTTACATTACATTCACTAGTAGGAGTGAGAAAAGCATCACGGTGTGGTGCGCACTGTATGGGTGTGTGTTACATTACATTCACTAGTAGGAGTGAGAAAAACATCACGGGGTGGTGCGCACTGTACGGGTGTGTGTTACATTACATTCACAAGTAGGAGTGAGAAAAACATCACGGGGTGGTGCGCACTGTACGGGTGTGTGTTACATTACATTCACTAGTAGGAGTGAGAAAAACATCACGGCGTGGTGCGCATTGTACGGGTGTGTGTTACATTACATTCACTAGTAGGAGTGAGAAAAACATCACGGGGTGGTGCGCATTGTACGGGTGTGTGTTACATTACATTCACTAGTAGGAGTGAGAAAAACATCACGGGGTGGTGCGCACTGTATGGGTGTGTGTTACATTACATTCACTAGTAGGAGTGAGAAAAGCATCACGGGGTGGTGCGCACTGTATGGGTGTGTGTTACATTAGATTCACTAGTAGGAGTGAGAAAAGCATCACGGGGTGGTGCGCACTGTATGGGTGTGTGTTACATTACTTTCACTAGTAGGAGTGAGAAAAACATCACGGGGTGGTGCGCACTGTACGGGTGTGTGTTACATTACATTCACTAGTAGGAGTGAGAAAAACATCACGGGGTGGTGCGCATTGTATGGGTGTGTGTTACATTAGATTCACTAGTAGGAGTGAGAAAAACATCACGGGGTCGTGCGCATTGTATGGGTGTGTGTTACATTACATTCACTAGTAGGAGTGGGAAAAACATCACGGGGTGGTGCGCATTGTATGCGTGTGTGTTACATTACATTCACTAGTAGCAGTGGGAAAAACATCACGGGGTGGTGCGCATTGTATGGGTGTGTGTTACATTACATTCACTAGTAGCAGTGGGAAAAACATCACGGGGTGGTGCGCATTGTATGGGTGTGTGTTACATTACATTCACTAGTAGGAGTGGGAAAAACATCACGGGGTGGTGCGCATTGTATGGGTGTGTGTTACATTAGATTCACTAGTAGGAGTGGGAAAAACATCACGGGGTGGTGCGCATTGTATGGGTGTGTGTTACATTAGATTCACTAGTAGGAGTGGGAAAAACATCACGGGGTGGTGCGCATTGTATGGGTGTGTGTTACATTAGATTCACTAGTAGGAGTGGGAAAAACATCACGGGGTGGTGCGCATTGTATGGGTGTGTGTTACATTAGATTCACTAGTAGGAGTGAGAAAAACATCACGGGGTGGTGCGCATTGTATGGGTGTGTGTTACATTAGATTCACTAGTAGGAGTGAGAAAAACATCACGGGGTGGTGCGCTTTGTATGGGTGTGTGTTACATTAGATTCACTAGTAGGAGTGAGAAAAACATCACGGGGTGGTGCGCATTGTATGGGTGTGTGTTACATTAGATTCACTAGTAGGAGTGAGAAAAACATCACGGGGTGGTGCGCATTGTATGGGTGTGTGTTACATTAGATTCACTAGTAGGAGTGAGAAAAACATCACGGGGTGGTGCGCATTGTATGGGTGTGTGTTACATTACATTCACTAGTAGGAGTGAGAAAAACATCACGGGGAGGTGCGCATTGTATGGGTGTGTGTTACATTACATTCACTAGTAGGAGTGAGAAAAACATCACGGGGTGGTGCGCATTGTATGGGTGTGTGTTACATTACATTCACTAGTAGCATTGAGAAAAACATCACGGGGTGGTGCGCATTGTATGGGTGTGTGTTACATTACATTCACTAGTAGGAGTGAGAAAAACATCACGGGGTGGTGCGCATTGTATGGGTGTGTGTTACATTAGATTCACTAGTAGGAGTGGGAAAAACATCACGGGGTGGTGCGCATTGTATGGGTGTGTGTTACATTAGATTCACTAGTAGGAGTGGGAAAAACATCACGGGGTGGTGCGCATTGTATGGGTGTGTGTTACATTAGATTCACTAGTAGGAGTGGGAAAAACATCACGGGGTGGTGCGCATTGTATGGGTGTGTGTTACATTAGATTCACCAGTAGGAGTGGGAAAAACATCACGGGGTGGTGCGCAATGTATGGGTGTGTGTTACATTAGATTCACTAGTAGGAGTGGGAAAAACATCACGGGGTGGTGCGCATTGTATGGGTGTGTGTTACATTAGATTCACTAGTAGGAGTGAGAAAAACATCACGGGGTGGTGCGCATTGTATGGGTGTGTGTTACATTAGATTCACTAGTAGGAGTGAGAAAAACATCACGGGGTGGTGCGCATTGTATGGGTGTGTGTTACATTAGATTCACTAGTAGGAGTGAGAAAAACATCACGGGGTGGTGCGCATTGTATGGGTGTGTGTTACATTAGATTCACTAGTAGGAGTGAGAAAAACATCACGGGGTGGTGCGCATTGTATGGGTGTGTGTTACATTAGATTGACTAGTAGGAGTGAGAAAAACATCACGGGGTGGTGCGCATTGTATGGGTGTGTGTTACATTAGATTCACTAGTAGGAGTGAGAAAAACATCACGGGGTGGTGCGCATTGTATGGGTGTGTGTTACATTAGATTCACTAGTAGGAGTGGGAAAAACATCACGGGGTGGTGCGCATTGTATGGGTGTGTGTTACATTAGATTCACCAGTAGGAGTGGGAAAAACATCACGGGGTTGGTGCGCAATGTATGGGTGTGTGTTACATTAGATTCACTAGTAGGAGTGGGAAAAACATCACGGGGTGGTGCGCATTGTATGGGTGTGTGTTACATTAGATTCACTAGTAGGAGTGAGAAAAACATCACGGGGTGGTGCGCATTGTATGGGTGTGTGTTACATTAGATTCACTAGTAGGAGTGAGAAAAACATCACGGGGTGGTGCGCATTGTATGGGTGTGTGTTACATTAGATTCACTAGTAGGAGTGAGAAAAACATCACGGGGTGGTGCGCATTGTATGGGTGTGTGTTACATTAGATTCACTAGTAGGAGTGAGAAAAACATCACGGGGTGGTGCGCATTGTATGGGTGTGTGTTACATTAGATTGACTAGTAGGAGTGAGAAAAACATCACGGGGTGGTGCGCATTGTATGGGTGTGTGTTACATTAGATTCACTAGTAGGAGTGAGAAAAACATCACGGGGTGGTGCGCATTGTATGGGTGTGTGTTACATTAGATTCACTAGTAGGAGTGAGAAAAACATCACGGGGTGGTGCGCATTGTGGGGGGGGGTACATTAGATTCACTAGTAGGAGTGAGAAAAACATCACGGGGTGGTGCGCATTGTATGGATGTGTGTTACATTACATTCACTAGTAGGAGTGAGAAAAACATCACGGGGTGGTGCGCATTGTATGGGTGTGTGTTACATTACATTCACTAGTAGCAGTGAGAAAAACATCACGGGGTGGTGCGCATTGTATGGGTGTGTGTTACATTACATTCACTAGTAGCAGTGAGAAAAACATCACGGGGTGGTGCGCATTGTATGGGTGTGTGTTACATTAGATTCACTAGTAGGAGTGAGAAAAACATCACGGGGTGGTGCGCATTGGATGGGTGTGTGTTACATTAGATTCACTAGTAGGAGTGAGAAAAACATCACGGGATGGTGCGCATTGTATGGGTGTGTGTTACATTACATTCACTAGTAGCAGTGAGAAAAACATCACGGGGTGGTGCGCATTGTATGGGTGTGTGTTACATTACATTCACTAGTAGGAGTGAGAAAAACATCACGGGGTGGTGCGCATTGTATGGGTGTGTGTTACATTACATTCACTAGTAGGAGTGAGAAAAACATCACGGGGTGGTGCGCATTGTATGGGTGTGTGTTACATTACATTCACTAGTAGGAGTGAGAAAAACATCACGGGGTGGTGCGCATTGTATGGGTGTTTGTTACATTACATTCACTAGTAGGAGTGGGAAAAACATCACGGGATGGTGCGCATTGTATGGGTGTGTGTTACATTAGATTCACTAGTAGGAGTGGGAAACACATCACGGGGTGGTGCGCATTGTATGGGTGTGTGTTACATTAGATTCACTAGTAGGAGTGGGAAAAACATCACGGGGTGGTGCGCATTGTATGGGTGTGTGTTACATTAGATTCACTAGTAGGAGTGGGAAAAACATCACGGGGTGGTGCGCACTGTATGGGTGTGTGTTACATTAGATTCACTAGTAGGAGTGAGAAAAACATCACGGGGTGGTGCGCATTGTATGGGTGTGTGTTACATTACATTCACTAGTAGGAGTGAGAAAAACATCACGGGGTGGTGCGCATTGTATGGGTGTGTGTTACATTACATTCACTAGTAGGAGTGAGAAAAACATCACGGGGTGGTGCACATTGTATGGGTGTGTGTTACATTACATTCACTAGTAGCAGTGAGAAAAACATCACGGGGTGGTGCGCATTGTATGGGTGTGTGTTACATTAGATTCACTAGTAGGAGTGAGAAAAACATCACGTGGTGGTGCGCATTGTATGGGTGTGTGTTACATTAGATTCACTAGTAGGAGTGAGAAAAGCATCACGGGGTGGTGCGCACTGTATGGGTGTGTGTTACATTACATTCACTAGTAGGAGTGAGAAAAACATCACGGGGTGGTGCGCATCGTATGGGTGTGTGTTACATTAGATTCACTAGTAGGAGTGGGAAAAACATCACGGGGTGGTGCGCACTGTATGGGTGTGTGTTACATTAGATTCACTAGTAGGAGTGAGAAAAACATCACGGGGTGGTGCGCATTGTATGGGTGTGTGTTACATTACATTCACTAGTAGGAGTGAGAAAAACATCACGGGGTGGTGCGCATTGTATGGGTGTGTGTTACATTACATTCACTAGTAGGAGTGAGAAAAACATCACGGGGTGGTGCACATTGTATGGGTGTGTGTTACATTACATTCACTAGTAGCAGTGAGAAAAACATCACGGGGTGGTGCGCATTGTATGGGTGTGTGTTACATTAGATTCACTAGTAGGAGTGAGAAAAACATCACGGGGTGGTGCGCACTGTATGGGTGTGTGTTACATTAGATTCACTAGTAGGAGTGAGAAAAGCATCACGGGGTGGTGCGCACTGTATGGGTGTGTGTTACATTACATTCACTAGTAGGAGTGAGAAAAACATCACGGGGTGGTGCGCACTGTATGGGTGTGTGTTACATTACATTCACTAGTAGGAGTGAGAAAAACATCACGGCGTGGTGCGCACTGTACGGGTGTGTGTTACATTACATTCACTAGTAGGAGTGAGAAAAACATCACGGCGTGGTGCGCACTGTACGGGTGTGTGTTACATTACATACACTAGTAGGAGTGAGAAAAACATCACGGGGTGGTGCGCATTGTACGGGTGTGTGTTACATTACATTCACTAGTAGGAGTGAGAAAAACATCACGGGGTGGTGCGCATTGTACGGGTGTGTGTTACATTACATTCACTAGTAGGAGTGAGAAAAACATCACGGGGTGGTGCGCATTGTATGGGTGTGTGTTACATTAGATTCACTAGTAGGAGTGAGAAAAGCATCACGGGGTGGTGCGCACTGTATGGGTGTGTGTTACATTAGATTCACTAGTAGGAGTGAGAAAAGCATCACGGGGTGGTGCGCACTGTATGGGTGTGTGTTACATTACATTCACTAGTAGGAGTGAGAAAAACATCACGGGGTGGTGCGCACTGTATGGGTGTGTGTTACATTACATTCACTAGTAGGAGTGAGAAAAACATCACGGGGTGGTGCGCACTGTACGGGTGTGTGTTACATTACATTCACTAGTAGGAGTGAGAAAAACATCACGGCGTGGTGCGCACTGTACGGGTGTGTGTTACATTACATACACTAGTAGGAGTGAGAAAAACATCACGGGGTGGTGCGCATTGTACGGGTGTGTGTTACATTACATTCACTAGTAGGAGTGAGAAAAACATCACGGGGTGGTGCGCATTGTACGGGTGTGTGTTACATTACATTCACTAGTAGGAGTGAGAAAAACATCACGGGGTGGTGCGCATTGTACGGGTGTGTGTTACATTAGATTCACTAGTAGGAGTGAGAAAAACATCACGGGGTGGTGCGCATTGAATGGGTGTGTGTTACATTAGATTCACTAGTAGGAGTGAGAAAAACATCACGGGGTCGTGCGCATTGTATGGGTGTGTGTTACATTACATTCACTAGTAGGAGTGGGAAAAACATCACGGGGTGGTGCGCATTGTATGCGTGTGTGTTACATTACATTCACTAGTAGCAGTGGGAAAAACATCACGGGGTGGTGCGCATTGTATGGGTGTGTGTTACATTACATTCACTAGTAGCAGTGGGAAAAACATCACGGGGTGGTGCGTATTGTATGGGTGTGTGTTACATTACATTCACTAGTAGGAGTGGGAAAAACATCACGGGGTGGTGCGCATTGTATGGGTGTGTGTTACATTAGATTCACTAGTAGGAGTGGGAAAAACATCACGGGGTGGTGCGCATTGTATGGGTGTGTGTTACATTAGATACACTAGTAGGAGTGGGAAAAACATCACGGGGTGGTGCGCATTGTATGGGTGTGTGTTACATTAGATTCACTAGTAGGAGTGGGAAAAACATCACGGGGTGGTGCGCATTGTATGGGTGTGTGTTACATTAGATTCACTAGTAGGAGTGAGAAAAACATCACGGGGTGGTGCGCATTGTATGGGTGTGTGTTACATTAGATTCACTAGTAGGAGTGAGAAAAACATCACGGGGTGGTGCGCTTTGTATGGGTGTGTGTTACATTAGATTCACTAGTAGGAGTGAGAAAAACATCACGGGGTGGTGCGCATTGTATGGGTGTGTGTTACATTAGATTCACTAGTAGGAGTGAGAAAAACATCACGGGGTGGTGCGCATTGTATGGGTGTGTGTTACATTAGATTCACTAGTAGGAGTGAGAAAAACATCACGGGGTGGTGCGCATTGTATGGGTGTGTGTTACATTAGATTGACTAGTAGGAGTGAGAAAAACATCACGGGGTGGTGCGCATTGTATGCGTGTGTGTTACATTACATTCACTAGTAGGAGTGAGAAAAACATCACGGGGTGGTGCGCATTGTATGGGTGTGTGTTACATTACATTCACTAGTAGGAGTGAGAAAAACATCACGGGGTGGTGCGCAGTGTATGGGTGTGTGTTACATTACATTCACTAGTAGGAGTGAGAAAAACATCACGGGGTGGTGCGCATTGTATGGGTGTGTGTTACATTAGATTCACTCGTAGGAGTGGGAAAAACATCACGGGGTGGTGCGCATTGTATGGGTGTGTGTTACATTAGATTCACTAGTAGGAGTGGGAAAAACATCACGGGGTGGTGCGCATTGTATGGGTGTGTGTTACATTAGATTCACTAGTAGGAGTGGGAAAAACATCACGGGGTGGTGCGCATTGTATGGGTGTGTGTTACATTAGATTCACTAGTAGGAGTGGGAAAAACATCACGGGGTGGTGCGCAATGTATGGGTGTGTGTTACATTAGATTCACTAGTAGGAGTGGGAAAAACATCACGGGGTGGTGCGCATTGTATGGGTGTGTGTTACATTAGATTCACTAGTAGGAGTGAGAAAAACATCACGGGGTGGTGCGCATTGTATGGGTGTGTGTTACATTAGATTCACTAGTAGGAGTGAGAAAAACATCACGGGGTGGTGCGCATTGTATGGGTGTGTGTTACATTAGATTCACTAGTAGGAGTGAGAAAAACATCACGGGGTGGTGCGCATTGTATGGGTGTGTGTTACATTAGATTCACTAGTAGGAGTGAGAAAAACATCACGGGGTGGTGCGCATTGTATGGGTGTGTGTTACATTAGATTCACTAGTAGGAGTGAGAAAAACATCACGGGTGGTGCGCATTGTATGGGTGTGTGTTACATTAGATTGACTAGTAGGAGTGAGAAAAACATCACGGGGTGGTGCGCATTGTATGGGTGTGTGTTACATTAGATTCACTAGTAGGAGTGAGAAAAACATCACGGGGTGGTGCGCATTGTATGGGTGTGTGTTACATTAGATTCACTAGTAGGAGTGAGAAAAACATCACGGGGTGGTGCGCATTGTATGGGTGTGTGTTACATTAGATTCACTAGTAGGAGTGAGAAAAACATCACGGGGTGGTGCGCATTGTATGGGTGTGTGTTACATTACATTCACTAGTAGGAGTGAGAAAAACATCACGGGGTGGTGCGCATTGTATGGGTGTGTGTTACATTACATTCACTAGTAGCAGTGAGAAAAACATCACGGGGTGGTGCACATTGTATGGGTGTGTGTTACATTAGATTCACTAGTAGGAGTGAGAAAAACATCACGGGGTGGGGCGCATTGGATGGGTGTGTGTTACATTAGATTCACTAGTAGGAGTGAGAAAAACATCACGGGGTGGTGCGCATTGGATGGGTGTGTGTTACATTACATTCAATAGTAGCAGTGAGAAAAACATCACGGGGTGGTGCGCATTGTATGGGTGTGTGTTACATTACATTCACTAGTAGGAGTGAGAAAAACATCACGGGGTGGTGCGCATTGTATGGGTGTGTGTTACATTACATTCACTAGTAGGAGTGAGAAAAACATCACGGGGTGGTGCGCATTGTATGGGTGTGTGTTACATTACATTCACTAGTAGGAGTGAGAAAAACATCACGGGGTGGTGCGCATTGTATGGGTGTGTGTTACATTAGATTCACTAGTAGGAGTGAGAAAAACATCACGGGGTGGTGCGCATTGTATGGGTGTGTGTTACATTAGATTCACTAGTAGGAGTGGGAAAAACATCACGGGGTGGTGCGCATTGTATGGGTGTGTGTTACATTAGATTCACTAGTAGGAGTGGGAAAAACATCACGGGGTGGTGCGCACTGTATGGGTGTGTGTTACATTAGATTCACTAGTAGGAGTGAGAAAAACATCACGGGGTGGTGTGCACTGTATGGGTGTGTGTTACATTAGATTCACTAGTAGGAGTGAGAAAAACATCACGGGGTGGTGCGCACTGTATGGGTGTGTGTTACATTAGATTCACTAGTAGGAGTGAGAAAAACATCACGGGGTGGTGCGCATTGTATGGGTGTGTGTTACATTACATTCACTAGTAGGAGTGAGAAAAACATCACGGGGTGGTGCGCATTGTATGGGTGTGTGTTACATTACATTCACTAGTAGCAGTGAGAAAAACATCACGGGGTGGTGCGCATTGTATGGGTGTGTGTTACATTACATTCACTAGTAGCAGTGAGAAAAACATCACGGGGTGGTGCGCATTGTATGGGTGTGTGTTACATTAGATTCACTAGTAAGAGTGAGAAAAACATCACGGGGTGGTGCGCACTGTATGGGTGTGTGTTACATTACATTCAATAGTAGGAGTGAGAAAAACATCACGGCGTGGTGCGCACTGTACGGGTGTGTGTTACATTACATACACTAGTAGGAGTGAGAAAAACATCACGGGGTGGTGCGCATTGTACGGGTGTGTGTTACATTACATTCACTAGTAGGAGTGAGAAAAACATCACGGGGTGGTGCGCATTGTATGGGTGTGTGTTACATTACATTCACTAGTAGGAGTGAGAAAAACATCACGGGGTGGTGCGCATTGTATGGGTGTGTGTTACATTACATTCACTAGTAGCAGTGAGAAAAACATCACGGGGTGGTGCGCATTGTATGGGTGTGTGTTACATTACATTCACTAGTAGCAGTGAGAAAAACATCACGGGGTGGTGCGCATTGTATGGGTGTGTGTTACATTAGATTCACTAGTAAGAGTGAGAAAAACATCACGGGGTGGTGCGCACTGTATGGGTGTGTGTTACATTAGATTCACTAGTAGGAGTGAGAAAAGCATCACGGGGTGGTGCGCACTGTATGGGTGTGTGTTACATTACATTCACTAGTAGGAGTGAGAAAAACATCACGGGGTGGTGCGCACTGTATGGGTGTGTGTTACATTACATTCACTAGTAGGAGTGAGAAAAACATCACGGCGTGGTGCGCACTGTACGGGTGTGTGTTACATTACATTCACTAGTAGGAGTGAGAAAAACATCACGGCGTGGTGCGCACTGTACGGGTGTGTGTTACATTACATACACTAGTAGGAGTGAGAAAAACATCACGGGGTGGTGCGCATTGTACGGGTGTGTGTTACATTACATTCACTATTAGGAGTGAGAAAAACATCACGGGGTGGTGCGCATTGTACGGGTGTGTGTTACATTAGATTCACTAGTAGGAGTGAGAAAAGCATCACGGGGTGGTGCGCACTGTATGGGTGTGTGTTACATTACATTCACTAGTAGGAGTGAGAAAAACATCACGGGGTGGTGCGCACTGTATGGGTGTGTGTTACATTACATTCACTAGTAGGAGTGAGAAAAACATCACGGGGTGGTGCGCACTGTACCTGTGTGTGTTACATTACATTCACTAGTAGGAGTGAGAAAAACATCACGGCGTGGTGCGCATTGTACGGGTGTGTGTTACATTACATACACTAGTAGGAGTGAGAAAAACATCACGGGGTGGTGCGCATTGTACGGGTGTGTGTTACATTACATTCACTAGTAGGAGTGAGAAAAACATCACGGGGTGGTGCGCATTGTACGGGTGTGTGTTACATTACATTCACTAGTAGGAGTGAGAAAAACATCACGGGGTGGTGCGCATTGTATGGGTGTGTGTTACATTAGATTCACTAGTAGGAGTGAGAAAAACATCACGGGGTGGTGCGCATTGTATGGGTGTGTGTTACATTAGATTCACTAGTAGGAGTGAGAAAAACATCACGGGGTCGTGCGCATTGTATGGGTGTGTGTTACATTACATTCACTAGTAGGAGTGGGAAAAACATCACGGGGTGGTGCGCATTGTATGGGTGTGTGTTACATTACATTCACTAGTAGCAGTGGGAAAAACATCACGGGGTGGTGCGTATTGTATGGGTGTGTGTTACATTACATTCACTAGTAGGAGTGGGAAAAACATCACGGGGTGGTGCGCATTGTATGGGTGTGTGTTACATTAGATTCACTAGTAGGAGTGGGAAAAACATCACGGGGTGGTGCGCATTGTATGGGTGTGTGTTACATTAGATTCACTAGTAGGAGTGGGAAAAACATCACGGGGTGGTGCGCATTGTATGGGTGTGTGTTACATTAGATTCACTAGTAGGAGTGGGAAAAACATCACGGGGTGGTGCGCATTGTATGGGTGTGTGTTACATTAGATTCACTAGTAGGAGTGAGAAAAACATCACGGGGTGGTGCGCATTGTATGGGTGTGTGTTACATTAGATTCACTAGTAGGAGTGAGAAAAACATCACGGGGTGGTGCGCTTTGTATGGGTGTGTGTTACATTAGATTCACTAGTAGGAGTGAGAAAAACATCACGGGGTGGTGCGCATTGTATGGGTGTGTGTTACATTAGATTCACTAGTAGGAGTGAGAAAAACATCACGGGGTGGTGCGCATTGTATGGGTGTGTGTTACATTAGATTCACTAGTAGGAGTGAGAAAAACATCACGGGGTGGTGCGCACTGTATGGGTGTGTGTTACATTAGATTCACTAGTAGGAGTGAGAAAAGCATCACGGGGTGGTGCGCACTGTATGGGTGTGTGTTACATTACATTCACTAGTAGGAGTGAGAAAAACATCACGGCGTGGTGCGCACTGTACGGGTGTGTGTTACATTACATTCACTAGTAGGAGTGAGAAAAACATCACGGCGTGGTGCGCACTGTACGGGTGTGTGTTACATTACCTACACTAGTAGGAGTGAGAAAAACATCACGGGGTGGTGCGCACTGTACGGGTGTGTGTTACATTACATTCACTAGTAGGAGTGAGAAAAACATCACGGCGTGGTGCGCAGTGTACGGGTGTGTGTTACATTACATTCACTAGTAGGAGTGAGAAAAACATCACGGGGTGGTGCGCATTGTACGGGTGTGTGTTACATTACATTCACTAGTAGGAGTGAGAAAAGCATCACGGGGTGGTGCGCACTGTACGGGTGTGTGTTACATTAGATTCACTACTAGGAGTGAGAAAAGCATCACGGGGTGGTGCGCACTGTATGGGTGTGTGTTACATTAGATTCACTAGTACGAGTGAGAAAAGCATCACGGGGTGGTGCGCACTGTATGGGTGTGTGTTACATTACATTCACTAGTAGGAGTGAGAAAAACATCACGGGGTGGTGCGCACTGTATGGGTGTGTGTTACATTACATTCACTAGTAGGAGTGAGAAAAACATCACGGGGTGGTGCGCACTGTACGGGTGTGTGTTACATTACATTCACTAGTAGGAGTGAGAAAAACATCACGGGGTGGTGCGCACTGCACGGGTGTGTGTTACATTACATTCACTAGTAGGAGTGAGAAAAACATCACGGGGTGGTGCGCATTGTACGGGTGTGTGTTACATTACATTCACTAGTAGGAGTGAGAAAAACATCACGGGGTGGTGCGCATTGTACAGGTGTGTGTTACATTAGATTCACTAGTAGGAGTGAGAAAAACATCACGGGGTGGTGCGCATTGTACGGGTGTGTGTTACATTAGATTCACTAGTAGGAGTGAGAAAAACATCACGGGGTCGTGCGCATTGTATGGGTGTGTGTTACATTACATTCACTAGTAGGAGTGGGAAAAACATCACGGGGTGGTGCGCATTGTATGGGTGTGTGTTACATTACATTCACTAGTAGGAGTGGGAAAATCATCACGGGGTGGTGCGCATTGTATGGGTGTGTGTTACATTACATTCACTAGTAGCAGTGGGAAAAACATCACGGGGTGGTGCGTATTGTATGGGTGTGTGTTACATTACATTCACTAGTAGGAGTGGGAAAAACATCACGGGGTGGTGCGCATTGTACGGGTGTGTGTTACATTACATTCACTAGTAGCAGTGGGAAAAACATCACGGGGTGGTGCGCATTGTATGGGTGTGTGTTACATTAGATTCACTAGTAGGAGTGGGAAATACATCACGGGGTGGTGCGCATTGTATGGGTGTGTGTTACATTAGATTCACTAGTAGGAGTGGGAAAAACATCACGGGGTGGTGCGCATTGTATGGGTGTGTGTTACATTAGATTCACTAGTAGGAGTGAGAAAAACATCACGGGGTGGTGCGCATTGTATGGGTGTGTGTTACATTAGATTCACTAGTAGGAGTGAGAAAAACATCACGGGGTGGTGCCTTTGTATGGGTGTGTGTTACATTAGATTCACTAGTAGGAGTGAGAAAAACATCACGGGGTGGTGCGCATTGTATGGGTGTGTGTTACATTAGATTCACTAGTAGGAGTGAGAAAAACATCACGGGGTGGTGCGCATTGTATGGGTGTGTGTTACATTAGATTCACTAGTAGGAGTGAGAAAAACATCACGGGGTGGTGCGCATTGTATGGGTGTGTGTTACATTAGATTGACTAGTAGGTGTGAGAAAAACATCACGGGGTGGTGCGCATTGTATGGGTGTGTGTTACATTACATTCACTAGTAGGAGTGAGAAAAACATCACGGGGTGGTGCTCATTGTATGGGTGTGTGTTACATTACATTCACTAGTAGGAGTGAGAAAAACATCACGGGGTGGTGCGCATTGTATGGGTGTGTGTTACATTACATTCACTAGTAGCAGTGAGAAAAACATCACGGGGTGGTGCGCATTGTATGGGTGTGTGTTACATTAGATTCACTAGTAGGAGTGGGAAAAACATCACGGGGTGGTGCGCATTGTATGGGTGTGTGTTACATTAGATTCACTAGTAGGAGTGGGAAAAACATCACGGAGTGGTGCGCATTGTATGGGTGTGTGTTACATTAGATTCACTAGTAGGAGTGGGAAAAACATCACGGGGTGGTGCGCATTGTATGGGTGTGTGTTACATTAGATTCACTAGTAGGAGTGGGAAAAACATCACGGGGTGGTGCGCATTGTATGGGTGTGTGTTACATTAGATTCACTAGTAGGAGTGGGAAAAACATCACGGGGTGGTGCGCAATGTATGGGTGTGTGTTACATTAGATTCACTAGTAGGAGTGGGAAAAACATCACGGGGTGGTGCGCATTGTATGGGTGTGTGTTACATTAGATTCACTAGTAGGAGTGAGAAAAACATCACGGGGTGGTGAGCATTGTATGGGTGTGTGTTACATTAGATTCACTAGTAGGAGTGAGAAAAACATCACGGGGTGGTGCGCATTGTATGGGTGTGTGTTACATTAGATTCACTAGTAGGAGTGAGAAAAACATCACGGGGTGGTGCGCATTGTATGGGTGTGTGTTACATTAGATTCACTAGTAGGAGTGAGAAAAACATCACGGGGTGGTGCGCATTGTATGGGTGTGTGTTACATTAGATTGACTAGTAGGAGTGAGAAAAACATCACGGGGTGGTGCGCATTGTATGGGTGTGTGTTACATTAGATTGACTAGTAGGAGTGAGAAAAACATCACGGGGTGGTGCGCATTGTATGGGTGTGTGTTACATTAGATTGACTAGTAGGAGTGAGAAAAACATCACGGGGTGGTGCGCATTGTATGGGTGTGTGTTACATTAGATTCACTAGTAGGAGTGAGAAAAACATCACGGGGTGGTGCGCATTGTATGGGTGTGTGTTACATTACATTCACTAGTAGGAGTGAGAAAAACATCACGGGGTGGTGCGCATTGTATGGGTGTGTGTTACATTAGATTCACTAGTAGGAGTGAGAAAAACATCACGGGGTGGTGCGCATTGTATGGGTGTGTGTTACATTAGATTCACTAGTAGGAGTGAGAAAAACATCACGGGGTGGTGCGCATTGTATGGGTGTGTGTTACATTACATTCACTAGTAGCAGTGAGAAAAACATCACGGGGTGGTGCGCATTGTATGGGTGTGTGTTACATTAGATTCACTAGTAGGAGTGAGAAAAACATCACCGGGTGGTGCGCATTGTATGGGTGTGTGTTACATTAGATTCACTAGTAGGAGTGAGAAAAACATCACGGGGTGGTGCGCATTGTATGGGTGTGTGTTACATTAGATTCACTAGTAGGAGTGAGAAAAACATCACGGGGTGGTGCGCATTGTATGGGTGTGTGTTACATTACATTCACTAGTAGGAGTGAGAAAAACATCACGGGGTGGTGCGCATTGTATGGGTGTGTGTTACATTACATTCACTAGTAGGAGTGAGAAAAACATCACGGGGTGGTGCGCATTGTATGGGTGTGTGTTACATTAGATTCACTAGTAGGAGTGGGAAAAACATCACGGGGTGGTGCGCATTGTATGGGTGTGTGTTACATTAGATTCACTAGTAGGAGTGGGAAAAACATCACGGGGTGGTGCGCATTGTATGGGTGTGTGTTACATTAGATTCACTAGTAGGAGTGGGAAAAACATCACGGGGTGGTGCGCATTGTATGGGTGTGTGTTACATTAGATTCACTAGTAGGAGTGGGAAAAACATCACGGGGTGGTGCGCATTGTATGGGTGTGTGTTACATTAGATTCACTAGTAGGAGTGGGAAAAACATCACGGGGTGGTGCGCAATGTATGGGTGTGTGTTACATTAGATTCACTAGTAGGAGTGGGAAAAACATCACGGGGTGGTGCGCATTGTATGGGTGTGTGTTACATTAGATTCACTAGTAGGAGTGAGAAAAACATCACGGGGTGGTGCGCATTGTATGGGTGTGTGTTACATTAGATTCACTAGTAGGAGTGAGAAAAACATCACGGGGTGGTGCGTATTGTATGGGTGTGTGTTACATTAGATTCACTAGTAGGAGTGACAAAAACATCACGGGGTGGTGCGCATTGTATGGGTGTGTGTTACATTAGATTCACTAGTAGGAGTGAGAAAAACATCACGGGGTGGTGCGCATTGTATGGGTGTGTGTTACATTAGATTCACTAGTAGGAGTGAGAAAAACATCACGGGGTGGTGCGCATTGTATGGGTGTGTGTTACATTAGATTCACTAGTAGGAGTGAGAAAAACATCACGGGGTGGTGCGCATTGTATGGGTGTGTGTTACATTAGATTCACTAGTAGGAGTGAGAAAAACATCACGGGGTGGTGCGCATTGTATGGGTGTGTGTTACATTACATTCACTAGTAGGAGTGAGAAAAACATCACGGGGTGGTGTGCATTGTATGGGTGTGTGTTACATTACATTCACTAGTAGCAGTGAGAAAAACATCACGGGGTGGTGCGCATTGTATGGGTGTGTGTTACATTACATTCACTAGTAGCAGTGAGAAAAACATCACGGGGTGGTGCACATTGTATGGGTGTGTGTTACATTAGATTCACTAGTAGGAGTGAGAAAAACATCACGGGGTGGTGCGCATTTTATGGGTGTGTGTTACATTAGATTCACTAGTAGGAGTGAGAAAAACATCACGGGGTGGTGCGCATTGTATGGGTGTGTGTTACATTACATTCACTAGTAGCAGTGAGAAAAACATCACGGGGTGGTGCGCATTGTATGGGTGTGTGTTACATTACATTCACTAGTAGGAGTGAGAAAAACATCACGGGGTGGTGCGCATTGTATGGGTGTGTGTTACATTAGATTCACTAGTAGGAGTGAGAAAAACATCACGGGGTGGTGCGCATTGTATGGGTGTGTGTTACATTACATTCACTAGTAGCAGTGAGAAAAACATCACGGGGTGGTGCGCATTGTATGGGTGTGTGTTACATTACATTCACTAGTAGCAGTGAGAAAAACATCACGGGGTGGTGCGCATTGTATGGGTGTGTGTTACATTACATTCACTAGTAGCAGTGAGAAAAACATCACGGGGTGGTGCGCATTGTATGGGTGTGTGTTACATTACATTCACTAGTAGCAGTGAGAAAAACATCACGGGGTGGTGCGCATTGTATGGGTGTGTGTTACATTACATTCACTAGTAGCAGTGAGAAAAATATCACGGGGTGGTGCGCATTGTATGGGTGTGTGTTACATTACATTCACTAGTAGCAGTGAGAAAAACATCACGGGGTGGTGCGCATTGTATGGGTGTGTGTTACATTAGATTCACTAGTAGGAGTGAGAAAAACATCACGGGGTGGTGCGCATTGTATGGGTGTGTGTTACATTAGATTCACTAGTAGGAGTGAGAAAAACATCACGGGGTGGTGCGCATTGTATGGGTGTGTGTTACATTACATTCACTAGTAGCAGTGAGAAAAACATCACGGGGTGGTGCGCATTGTATGGGTGTGTGTTACATTACATTCACTAGTAGGAGTGAGAAAAACATCACGGGGTGGTGCGCATTGTATGGGTGTGTGTTACATTAGATTCACTAGTAGGAGTGAGAAAAACATCACGGGGTGGTGCGCATTGTATGGGTGTGTGTTACATTACATTCACTAGTAGCAGTGAGAAAAACATCACGGGGTGGTGCGCATTGTATGGGTGTGTGTTACATTACATTCACTAGTAGCAGTGAGAAAAACATCACGGGGTGGTGCGCATTGTATGGGTGTGTGTTACACTACATTCACTAGTAGCAGTGAGAAAAACATCATGGGGTGGTGCGCATTGTATGGGTGTGTGTTACATTAGATTCACTAGTAGGAGTGAGAAAAACATCACGGGGTGGTGCGCATTGTATGGGTGTGTGTTACATTAGATTCACTAGTAGCAGTGAGAAAAACATCACGGGGTGGTGCGCATTGTATGGGTGTGTGTTACATTACATTCACTAGTAGGAGAGAGAAAAACATCACGGGGTGGTGCGCATTGTATGGGTGTGTGTTACATTACATTCACTAGTAGGAGTGAGAAAAACATCACGGGGTGGTGCGCATTGTATGGGTGTGTGTTACATTAGATTCACTAGTAGGAGTGAGAAAAACATCACGGGGTGGTGCGCATTGTATGGGTGTGTGTTACATTAGATTCACTAGTAGGAGTGAGAAAAACATCACGGGGTGGTGCGCATTGTATGGGTGTGTGTTACATTACATTCACTATTATGAGTGAGAAAAACATCACGGGGTGGTGCGCATTGTATGGGTGTGTGTTACATTACATTCACTAGTAGCAGTGAGAAAAACATCACGGGGTGGTGCGCATTGTATGGGTGTGTGCTACATTAGAATCACTAGTAGGAGTGAGAAAAACATCACGGGGTGGTGCGCATTGTATGGGTGTGTGTTACATTAGATTCACTAGTAGGAGTGAGAAAAACATCACGGGGTGGTGCGCATTGTATGGGTGTGTGTTACATTAGATTCACTAGTAGGAGTGAGAAAAACATCACGGGGTGGTGCGCATTGTATGGGTGTGTGTTACATTACATTCACTAGTAGGAGTGAGAAAAACATCACGGGGTGGTGCGCATTGTATGGGTGTGTGTTACATTACATTCACTAGTAGCAGTGAGAAAAACATCACGGGGTGGTGCGCATTGTATGGGTGTGTGTTACATTACATTCACTAGTAGCAGTGAGAAAAACATCACGGGGTGGTGCGCATTGTATGGGTGTGTGTTACATTACATTCACTAGTAGCAGTGAGAAAAACATCACGGGGTGGTGCGCATTGTATGGGTGTGTGTTACATTACATTCACTAGTAGCAGTGAGAAAAACATCACGGGGTGGTGCGCATTGTATGGGTGTGTGTTACATTACATTCACTAGTAGCAGTGAGAAAAATATCACGGGGTGGTGTGCATTGTATGGGTGTGTGTTACATTACATTCACTAGTAGCAGTGAGAAAAACATCACGGGGTGGTGCGCATTGTATGGGTGTGTGTTACATTACATTCACTAGTAGGAGTGAGAAAAACATCACTGGGTGGTGCGCATTGTATGGGTGTGTGTTACATTACATTCACTAGTAGGAGTGAGAAAAACATCACGGGGTGGTGCGCATTGTATGGGTGTGTGTTACATTACATTCACTAGTAGCAGTGAGAAAAACATCACGGTGTGGTGCGCATTGTATGGGTGTGTGTTACATTACATTCACTAGTAGGAGTGAGAAAAACATCACGGGGTGGTGCGCATTGTATGGGTGTGTGTTACATTAGATTCACTAGTAGGAGTGAGAAAAACATCACGGGGTGGTGCGCATTGTATGGGTGTGTGTTACATTACATTCACTAGTAGGAGTGAGAAAAACATCACTGGGTGGTGCGCATTGTATGGGTGTGTGTTACATTACATTCACTAGTAGGAGTGAGAAAAACATCACGGGGTGGTGCGCATTGTATGGGTGTGTGTTACATTACATTCACTAGTAGGAGTGAGAAAAACATCACGGGGTGGTGCGCATTGTATGGGTGTGTGTTACATTACATTCACTAGTAGGAGTGAGAAAAACATCACGGGGTGGTGCGCATTGTATGGGTGTGTGTTACATTAGATTCACTAGTAGGAGTGAGAAAAACATCACGGGGTGGTGCGCATTGTATGGGTGTGTGTTACATTACATTCACTAGTAGCAGTGAGAAAAACGTCACGGGGTGGTGCGCATTGTATGGGTGTGTGTTACATTACATTCACTAGTAGCAGTGAGAAAAACATCACGGGGTGGTGCGCATTGTATGGGTGTGTGTTACATTAGATTCACTAGTAGGAGTGGGAAAAACATCACGGGGTGGTGCGCATTGTATGGGTGTGTGTTACATTACATTCACTAGTAGCAGTGAGAAAAACATCACGGGGTGGTGCGCATTGTATGGGTGTGTGTTACATTACATTCACTAGTAGCAGTGAGAAAAACATCACGGGGTGGTGCGCATTGTATGGGTGTGTGTTACATTACATTCACTAGTAGGAGTGAGAAAAACATCACGGGGTGGTGCGCATTGTATGGGTGTGTGTTACATTACATTCACTAGTAGGAGTGAGAAAAACATCACGGGGTGGTGCGCATTGTATGGGTGTGTGTTACATTAGATTCACTAGTAGGAGTGAGAAAAACATCACGGGGTGGTGCGCATTGTATGGGTGTGTGTTACATTAGATTCACTAGTAGGAGTGAGAAAAACATCACGGGGTGGTGCGCATTGTATGGGTGTATGTTACATTAGATTCACTAGTAGGAGTGAGAAAAACATCACGGGGTGGTGCGCATTGTATGGGTGTGTGTTACATTACATTCACTAGTAGGAGTGAGAAAAACATCACGGGGTGGTGCGCATTGTATGGGTGTGTGTTACATTACATTCACTAGTAGCAGTGAGAAAAACATCACGGGGTGGTGCGCATTGTATGGGTGTGTGCTACATTAGAATCACTAGTAGGAGTGAGAAAAACATCACGGGGTGGTGCGCATTGTATGGGTGTGTGCTACATTAGATTCACTAGTAGGAGTGAGAAAAACATCACGGGGTGGTGCGCATTGTATGGGTGTGTGTTACATTAGATTCACTAGTAGGAGTGAGAAAAACATCACGGGGTGGTGCGCATTGTATGGGTGTGTGTTACATTAGATTCACTAGTTGGAGTGAGAAAAACATCACGGGGTGGTGCGCATTGTATGGGTGTGTGTTACATTAGATTCACTAGTAGGAGTGAGAAAAACATCACGGGGTGGTGCGCATTGTATGGGTGTGTGTTACATTAGATTCACTAGTAGGAGTGAGAAAAACATCACGGGGTGGTGCGCATTGTATTGGTGTGTGTTACATTAGATTCACTAGTAGGAGTGAGAAAAACATCACGGGGTGGTGCGCATTGTATGGGTGTGTGTTACATGAGATTCACTAGTAGGAGTGAGAAAAACATCACGGGTTGGTGCGCATTGTATGGGTGTGTGTTACATGAGATTCACTAGTAGGAGTGAGAAAAACATCACGGGGTGGTGCGCATTGTATGGGTGTGTGTTACATTACATTCACTTAGTAGGAGTGAGAAAAACATCACGGGGTGGTGCGCATTGTATGGGTGTGTGTTACATTACATTCACTAGTAGCAGTGAGAAAAACATCACGGGGTGGTGCGCATTGTATGGGTGTGTGTTACATTACATTCACTAGTAGCAGTGAGAAAAACATCACGGGGTGGTGCGCATTGTATGGGTGTGTGTTACATTACATTCACTAGTAGCAGTGAGAAAAACATCACGGGGTGGTGCGCATTGTATGGGTGTGTGTTACATTACATTCACTAGTAGCAGTGAGAAAAACATCACGGGGTGGTGCGCATTGTATGGGTGTGTGTTACATTACATTCACTAGTAGCAGTGAGAAAAACATCACGGGGTGGTGCGCATTGTATGGGTGTGTGTTACATTACATTCACTATTAGCAGTGAGAAAAACATCACGGGGTGGTGCGCATTGTATGGGTGTGTGTTACATTACATTCACTAGTAGCAGTGAGAAAAACATCACGGGGTGGTGCGCATTGTATGGGTGTGTGTTACATTATATTCACTAGTAGGAGTGAGAAAAACATCACGGGGTGGTGCGCATTGTATGGGTGTGTGTTACATTACATTCACTAGTAGCAGTGAGAAAAACATCACGGGGTGGTGCGCATTGTATGGGTGTGTGTTACATTACATTCACTAGTAGGAGTGAGAAAAACATCACGGGGTGGTGCGCATTGTATGGGTGTGTGTTACATTACATTCACTAGTAGGAGTGAGAAAAACATCACGGGGTGGTGCGCATTGTATGGGTGTGTGTTACATTACATTCACTAGTAGGAGTGAGAAAAACATCACGGGGTGGTGCGCATTGTATGGGTGTGTGTTACATTACATTCACTATTAGCAGTGAGAAAAACATCACGGGGTGGTTCGCATTGTATGGGTGTGTGTTACATTACATTCACTAGTAGCAGTGAGAAAAACATCACGGGGTGGTGCGCATTGTATTGGTGTGTGTTACATTACATTCACTAGTAGCAGTGAGAAAAACATCACGGGGTGGTGCGCATTGTATGGGTGTGTGTTACATTACATTCACTAGTAGCAGTGAGAAAAACATCACGGGGTGGTGCGCATTGTATGGGTGTGTGTTACATTACATTCACTAGTAGCAGTGAGAAAAACATCACGGGGTGGTGCGCATTGTATGGGTGTGTGTTACATTACATTCACTAGTAGCAGTGAGAAAAACATCACGGGGTGGTGCGCATTGTATGGGTGTGTGTTACATTAGATTCACTAGTGGGAGTGAGAAAAACATCACGGGGTGGTGCGCATTGTATGGGTGTGTGTTACATTAGATTCACTAGTGGGAGTGAGAAAAACATCACGTGGTGGTGCGCATTGTATGGGTGTGTGTTACATTAGATTCACTAGTGGGAGTGAGAAAAACATCACAGGGTGGTGCGCATTGTATGGGTGTGTGTTACATTACATTCACTAGTGGGAGTTAGAAAAACATCACGGGGTGGTGCGCATTGTATGGGTGTGTGTTACATTACATTCACTAGTAGGAGTGAGAAAAACATCACGGGGTGGTGCGCATCGTATGGGTGTGTGTTACACTACATTCACTAGTAGGAGTGAGAAAAACATCACGGGGTGGTGCGCATCGTATGGGTGTGTGTTACACTACATTCACTAGTAGGAGTGAGAAAAACATCACGGGGTGGTGCGCATCGTATGGGTGTGTGTTACACTACATTCACTAGTGGGAGTGAGAAAAACATCACGGGGTGGTGCGCATCGTATGGGTGTGTGTTACACTACATTCACGAGTAGGAGTGAGAAAAACATCACGGGGTGGTGCGCATCGTATGGCTGTGCGTTACACTACATTCACTAGTAGGAGTGAGAAAAACATCACGGGGTGGTGCGCATCGTATGGGTGTGCGTTACACTACATTCACTAGTAGGAGTGAGAAAAACATCACGGGGTGGTGCGCATCGTATGGGTGTGTGTTACACTACATTCACTAGTAGGAGTGAGAAAAACATCACGGGGTGGTGCGCATCGTATGGGTGTGTGTTACACTACATTCACTAGTAGCAGTGAGAAAAACATCACGGGGTGGTGCGCATCGTATGGGTGTGTGTTACATTACATTCACTAGTAGGAGTGAGAAAAACATCACGGGGTGGTGCGCATTGTATGGGTGTGTGTTACATTACATTCACTAGTAGCAGTGAGAAAAACATCACGGGGTGGTGCGCATTGTATGGGTGTGTGTTACATTACATTCACTAGTAGCAGTGAGAAAAACATCACGGGGTGGTGCGCATTGTATGATTGTGTGTTACATTAGATTCACTAGTAGGAGTGAGAAAAACATCACGGGGTGGTGCGCATTGTATGGGTGTGTGTTACATTAGATTCACTAGTAGGAGTGAGAAAAACATCACGGGGTGGTGCGCATTGTATGGGTGTGTGTTACATTAGATTCACTAGTAGGAGTGAGAAAAACATCATGGGGTGGTGCGCACCGTATGGGTGTGTGTTACATTAGATTCACTAGTAGGAGTGAGAAAAACATCACGGGGTGGTGCGCACTGTATGGGTGTGTGTTACATTAGATTCACTAGTAGGAATGAGAAAAACATCACGTGGTGGTGCGCACTGTATGGGTGTGTGTTACATTAGATTCACTAGTAGGAGTGAGAAAAGCATCACGGGGTGGTGCGCACTGTATGGGTGTGTGTTACATTAGATTCACTAGTAGGAGTGAGAAAAGCATCACGGGGTGGTGCGCACTGTATGGGTGTGTGTTACATTAGATTCACTAGTAGGAGTGAGAAAAACATCACGGGGTGGTGCGCACTGTATGGGTGTGTGTTACATTACATTCACTAGTAGGAGTGAGAAAAACATCACGGGGTGGTGCGCACTGTACGGGTGTGTGTTACATTACATTCACTAGTAGGAGTGAGAAAAACATCACGGGGTGGTGCGCATTGTATGGGTGTGTGTTACATTACATTCACTAGTAGCAGTGAGAAAAACATCACGGGGTGGTGCGCATTGTATGGGTGTGTGTTACATTACATTCACTAGTAGCAGTGAGAAAAACATCACGGGGTGGTGCGCATTGTATGGGTGTGTGTTACATTACATTCACTAGTAGCAGTGAGAAAAACATCACGGGGTGGTGCGCATTGTATGGGTGTGTGTTACATTACATTCACTAGTAGCAGTGAGAAAAACATCACGGGGTGGTGCACATTGTATGGGTGTGTGTTACATTAGATTCACTAGTAGGAGTGAGAAAAACATCACGGGGTGGTGCGCATTGTATGGGTGTGTGTTACATTAGATTCACTAGTAGGAGTGAGAAAAACATCACGTGGTGGTGCGCATTGTATGGGTGTGTGTTACATTAGATTCACTAGTGGGAGTGAGAAAAACATCACGGGGTGGTGCGCATTGTATGGGTGTGTGTTACATTACATTCACTAGTGGGAGTTAGAAAAACATCACGGGGTGGTGCGCATTGTATGGGTGTGTGTTACATTACATTCACTAGTAGGAGTGAGAAAAACATCACGGGGTGGTGCGCATCGTATGGGTGTGTGTTACACTACATTCACTAGTAGGAGTGAGAAAAACATCACGGGGTGGTGCGCATCGTATGGGTGTGTGTTACACTACATTCACTAGTAGGAGTGAGAAAAACATCACGGGGTGGTTCGCATCGTATGGGTGTGTGTTACACTACATTCACGAGTAGGAGTGAGAAAAACATCACGGGGTGGTGCGCATCGTATGGGTGTGTGTTACACTACATTCACGAGTAGGAGTGAGAAAAACATCACGGGGTGGTGCGCATCGTATGGCTGTGTGTTACACTACATTCACTAGTAGGAGTGAGAAAAACATCACGGGGTGGTGCGCATCGTATGGGTGTGTGTTACACTACATTCACTAGTAGGAGTGAGAAAAACATCACGGGGTGGTGCGCATCGTATGGGTGTGTGTTACACTACATTCACTAGTAGCAGTGAGAAAAACATCACGGGGTGGTGCGCATCGTATGGGTGTGTGTTACATTACATTCACTAGTAGGAGTGAGAAAAACATCACGGGGTGGTGCGCATTGTATGAGTGTGTGTTACATTACATTCACTAGTAGCAGTGAGAAAAACATCACGGGGTGGTGCGCATTGTATGGGTGTGTGTTACATTACATTCACTAGTAACAGTGAGAAAAACATCACGGGGTGGTGCGCATTGTATGATTGTGTGTTACATTAGATTCACTAGTAGGAGTGAGAAAAACATCACGGGGTGGTGCGCATTGTATGGGTGTGTGTTACATTAGATTCACTAGTAGGAGTGAGAAAAACATCACGGGGTGGTGCGCATTGTATGGGTGTGTGTTACATTAGATTCACTAGTAGGAGTGAGAAAAACATCACGGGGTGGTGCGCACCGTATGGGTGTGTGTTACATTAGATTCACTAGTAGGAGTGAGAAAAACATCACGGGGTGGTGCGCACTGTATGGGTGTGTGTTACATTAGATTCACTAGTAGGAATGAGAAAAACATCACGTGGTGGTGCGCACTGTATGGGTGTGTGTTACATTAGATTCACTAGTAGGAGTGAGAAAAGCATCACGGGGTGGTGCGCACTGTATGGGTGTGTGTTACATTAGATTCACTAGTAGGAGTGAGAAAAGCATCACGGGGTGGTGCGCACTGTATGGGTGTGTGTTACATTACATTCACTAGTAGGAGTGAGAAAAACATCACGGGGTGGTGCGCACTGTATGGGTGTGTGTTACATTACATTCACTAGTAGGAGTGAGAAAAACATCACGGGGTGGTGCGCACTGTACGGGTGTGTGTTACATTACATTCACTAGTAGGAGGGAGAAAAACATCACGGGGTGGTGCGCACTGTACGGGTGTGTGTTACATTACATTCACTAGTAGGAGTGAGAAAAACTTCACGGGGTGGTGCGCATTGTACGGGTGTGTGTTACATTACATTCACTAGTAGGAGTGAGAAAAACATCACGGGGTGGTGCGCATTGTACGGGTGTGTGTTACATTACATTCACTAGTAGGAGTGAGACAAACATCACGGGGTGGTGCGCATTGTACGGGTGTGTGTTACATTACATTCACTAGTAGGAGTGAGAAAAACATCACGGGGTGGTGCGCATTTTACGGGTGTGTGTTACATTACATTCACTAGTAGGAGTGAGAAAAACATCACGGGGTGGTGCGCATTGTATGGGTGTGTGTTACATTACATTCACTAGTAGCAGTGGGAAAAACATCACGGGGTGGTGCGCATTGTATGGGTGTGTGTTACATTACATTCACTAGTAGCAGTGGGAAAAACATCACGGGGTGGTGCGCATTGTATGGGTGTGTGTTACATTACATTCACTAGTAGCAGTGGGAAAAACATCACGGGGTGGTGCGCATTGTATGGGTGTGTGTTACATTACTTTCACTAGTAGGAGAGGGAAAAACATCACGGGGTGGTGCGCATTGTATGGGTGTGTGTTACATTAGATTCACTAGTAGGAGTGGGAAAAACATCACGGGGTGGTGCGCATTGTATGGGTGTGTGTTACATTAGATTCACTAGTAGGAGTGGGAAAAACATCACGGGGTGGTGCGCATTGTATGGGTGTGTGTTACATTAGATTCACTAGTAGGAGTGAGAAAAACATCACGGGTTGGTGCGCATTGTATGGGTGTGTGTTACATTAGATTCACTAGTAGGAGTGAGAAAAACATCACGGGGTGGTGCGCTTTGTATGGGTGTGTGTTACATTAGATTCACTAGTAGGAGTCAGAAAAACATCGCGGGGTGGTGCGCATTGTATGGGTGTGTGTTACATTAGATTCACTAGTAGGAGTGAGAAAAACATCACGGGGTGGTGCGCATTGTATGGGTGTGTGTTACATTAGATTCACTAGTAGGAGTGAGAAAAACATCACGGGGTGGTGCGCATTGTATGGGTGTGTGTTACATTAGATTCACTAGTAGGAGTGAGAAAAACATCACGGGGTGGTGCGCATTGTATGGGTGTGTGTTACATTAGATTCACTAGTAGGAGTGAGAAAAACATCACGGGGTGGTGCGCATTGTATGGGTGTGTGTTACATTACATTCACTAGTAGGAGTGAGAAAAACATCACGGGGTGGTGCGCATTGTATGGGTGTGTGTTACATTACATTCACTAGTAGGAGTGAGAAAAACATCACGTGGTGGTGCGCATTGTATGGGTGTGTGTTACATTACATTCACTAGTAGCAGTGGGAAAAACATCACGGGGTGGTGCGCATTGTATGGGTGGGTGTTACATTAGATTCACTAGTAGGAGTGGGAAAAACATCACGGGGTGGTGCGCATTGTATGGGTGTGTGTTAATTAGATTCACTAGTAGGAGTGGGAAAAACATCACGGTGTGGTGCGCATTGTATGGGTGTGTGTTACATTAGATTCACTAGTAGGAGTGGGAAAAACATCACGGGGTGGTGCGCATTGTATGGGTGTGTGTTACATTAGATTCACTAGTAGGAGTGGGAAAAACATCACGGGGTGGTGCGCATTTTATGGGTGTGTTTTACATTAGATTCACTAGTAGGAGTGGGAAAAACATCACGGGGTGGTGCGCATTGTATGGGTGTGTGTTACATTAGATTCACTAGTAGGAATGGGAAAAACATCACGGGGTGGTGCGCATTGTATGGGTGTGTGTTACATTAGATTCACTAGTAGGAGTGGGAAAAACATCACGGGGTGGTGCGCAATGTATGGGTGTGTGTTACATTAGATTCACTAGTAGGAGTGGGAAAAACATCACGGGGTGGTGCGCATTGTATGGGTGTGTGTTACATTAGATTCACTAGTAGGAGTGGGAAAAACATCACGGGGTGGTGCGCATTGTATGGGTGTGTGTTACATTAGATTCACTAGTAGGAGTGGGAAAAACATCACGGGGTGGTGCGCATTGTATGGGTGTGTGTTACATTAGATTCACTAGTAGGAGTGGGAAAAACATCACGGGGTGGTGCGCATTGTATGGGTGTGTGTTACATTAGATTCACTAGTAGGAGTGCGAAAAACATCACGGGGTGGTGCGCATTGTATGGGTGTGTGTTACATTAGATTCACTAGTAGGAGTGAGAAAAACATCACGGGGTGGTGCGCATTGTATGGGTGTGTGTTACATTAGATTCACTAGTAGGAGTGAGAAAAACATCACGGGGTGGTGCGCATTGTATGGGTGTGTGTTACATTAGATTCACTAGTAGGAGTGAGAAAAACATCACGGGGTGGTGCGCATTGTATGGGTGTGTGTTACATTAGATTCACTAGTAGGAGTGAGAAAAACATCACGGGGTGGTGCGCATTGTATGGGTGTGTGTTACATTAGATTCACTAGTAGGAGTGAGAAAAACATCACGGGGTGGTGCGCATTGTATGGGTGTGTGTTACATTAGATTCACTAGTAGGAGTGAGAAAAACATCACGGGGTGGTGCGCATTGTATGGGTGTGTGTTACATTACATTCACTAGTAGGAGTGAGAAAAACATCACGGGGTGGTGCGCATTGTATGGGTGTGTGTTACATTACATTCACTAGTAGCAGTGAGAAAAACATCACGGGGTGGTGCGCATTGTATGGGTGTGTGTTACATTACATTCACTAGTAGCAGTGAGAAAAACATCACGGGGTGGTGCGCTTTGTATGGGTGTGTGTTACATTAGATTCACTAGTAGGAGTCAGAAAAACATCGCGGGGTGGTGCGCATTGTATGGGTGTGTGTTACATTAGATTCACTAGTAGGAGTGAGAAAAACATCACGGGGTGGTGCGCATTGTATGGGTGTGTGTTACATTAGATTCACTAGTAGGAGTGAGAAAAACATCACGGGGTGGTGCGCATTGTATGGGTGTGTGTTACATTAGATTCACTAGTAGGAGTGGGAAAAACATCACGGGGTGGTGCGCATTGTATGGGTGTGTGTTACATTAGATTCACTAGTAGGAGTGAGAAAAACATCACGGGTTGGTGCGCATTGTATGGGTGTGTGTTACATTAGATTCACTAGTAGGAGTGAGAAAAACATCACGGGGTGGTGCGCTTTGTATGGGTGTGTGTTACATTAGATTCACTAGTAGGAGTCAGAAAAACATCGCGGGGTGGTGCGCATTGTATGGGTGTGTGTTACATTAGATTCACTAGTAGGAGTGAGAAAAACATCACGGGGTGGTGCGCATTGTATGGGTGTGTGTTACATTAGATTCACTAGTAGGAGTGAGAAAAACATCACGGGGTGGTGCGCATTGTATGGGTGTGTGTTACATTAGATTCACTAGTAGGAGTGAGAAAAACATCACGGGGTGGTGCGCATTGTATGGGTGTGTGTTACATTAGATTCACTAGTAGGAGTGAGAAAAACATCACGGGGTGGTGCGCATTGTATGGGTGTGTGTTACATTACATTCACTAGTAGGAGTGAGAAAAACATCACGGGGTGGTGCGCATTGTATGGGTGTGTGTTACATTACATTCACTAGTAGGAGTGAGAAAAACATCACGTGGTGGTGCGCATTGTATGGGTGTGTGTTACATTACATTCACTAGTAGCAGTGGGAAAAACATCACGGGGTGGTGCGCATTGTATGGGTGGGTGTTACATTAGATTCACTAGTAGGAGTGGGAAAAACATCACGGGGTGGTGCGCATTGTATGGGTGTGTGTTAATTAGATTCACTAGTAGGAGTGGGAAAAACATCACGGTGTGGTGCGCATTGTATGGGTGTGTGTTACATTAGATTCACTAGTAGGAGTGGGAAAAACATCACGGGGTGGTGCGCATTGTATGGGTGTGTGTTACATTAGATTCACTAGTAGGAGTGGGAAAAACATCACGGGGTGGTGCGCATTTTATGGGTGTGTTTTACATTAGATTCACTAGTAGGAGTGGGAAAAACATCACGGGGTGGTGCGCATTGTATGGGTGTGTGTTACATTAGATTCACTAGTAGGAATGGGAAAAACATCACGGGGTGGTGCGCATTGTATGGGTGTGTGTTACATTAGATTCACTAGTAGGAGTGGGAAAAACATCACGGGGTGGTGCGCAATGTATGGGTGTGTGTTACATTAGATTCACTAGTAGGAGTGGGAAAAACATCACGGGGTGGTGCGCATTGTATGGGTGTGTGTTACATTAGATTCACTAGTAGGAGTGGGAAAAACATCACGGGGTGGTGCGCATTGTATGGGTGTGTGTTACATTAGATTCACTAGTAGGAGTGGGAAAAACATCACGGGGTGGTGCGCATTGTATGGGTGTGTGTTACATTAGATTCACTAGTAGGAGTGGGAAAAACATCACGGGGTGGTGCGCATTGTATGGGTGTGTGTTACATTAGATTCACTAGTAGGAGTGCGAAAAACATCACGGGGTGGTGCGCATTGTATGGGTGTGTGTTACATTAGATTCACTAGTAGGAGTGAGAAAAACATCACGGGGTGGTGCGCATTGTATGGGTGTGTGTTACATTAGATTCACTAGTAGGAGTGAGAAAAACATCACGGGGTGGTGCGCATTGTATGGGTGTGTGTTACATTAGATTCACTAGTAGGAGTGAGAAAAACATCACGGGGTGGTGCGCATTGTATGGGTGTGTGTTACATTAGATTCACTAGTAGGAGTGAGAAAAACATCACGGGGTGGTGCGCATTGTATGGGTGTGTGTTACATTAGATTCACTAGTAGGAGTGAGAAAAACATCACGGGGTGGTGCGCATTGTATGGGTGTGTGTTACATTAGATTCACTAGTAGGAGTGAGAAAAACATCACGGGGTGGTGCGCATTGTATGGGTGTGTGTTACATTACATTCACTAGTAGGAGTGAGAAAAACATCACGGGGTGGTGCGCATTGTATGGGTGTGTGTTACATTACATTCACTAGTAGCAGTGAGAAAAACATCACGGGGTGGTGCGCATTGTATGGGTGTGTGTTACATTACATTCACTAGTAGCAGTGAGAAAAACATCACGGGGTGGTGCGCATTGTATGGGTGTGTGTTACATTACATTCACTAGTAGCAGTGAGAAAAACATCACGGGGTGGTGCGCATTGTATGGGTGTGTGTTACATTACATTCACTAGTAGCAGTGAGAAAAACATCACGGGGTGGTGCGCATTGTATGGGTGTGTGTTACATTACATTCACTAGTAGCAGTGAGAAAAACATCACGGGGTGGTGCGCATTGTATGGGTGTGTGTTACATTAGATTCACTAGTAGGAGTGAGAAAAACATCACGGGGTGGTGCGCATTGTATGGGTGTGTGTTACATTAGATTCACTAGTAGGAGTGAGAAAAACATCACGGGGTGGTGCGCTTTGTATGGGTGTGTGTTACATTGCACTCACTAGTAGCAGTGAGAAAAACATCACGGGGTGGTGCGCATTGTATGGGTGTGTGTTACATTACACTCACTAGTAGGAGTGAGAAAAACATCACGGGGTGGTGCGCATTGTATGGGTGTGTGTTACATTAGATTCACTAGTAGCAGTGAGAAAAACATCACGGGGTGGTGCGCATTGTATGGGTTATTGTTACATTACATTTAATAGTAGGAGTGAGAAAAACATAACGGGGTGGTGCGCATTGTATGGGTGTGTGTTACATTACATTCACTAGTAGGAGTGAGAAAAACATCACGGGGTGGTGCGCATTGTATGGGTGTGTGTTACATTAGATTCACTAGTAGGAGTGAGAAAAACATCACGGGGTGGTGCGCATTGTATGGGTGTGTGTTACATTAGATTCACTAGTAGGAGTGAGAAAAACATCACGGGGTGGTGCGCATTGTATGGGTGTGTGTTACATTACATTCACTAGTAGGAGTGAGAAAAACATCACGGGGTGGTGCGCATTGTATGGGTGTGTGTTACATTAGATTCACTAGTAGGAGTGAGAAAAACATCACGGGGTGGTGCGCATTGTATGGGTGTGTGTTACATTACATTCACTAGTAGGAGTGAGAAAAACATCACGGGGTGGTGCGCATTGTATGGGTGTGTGTTACATTAGATTCACTAGTAGGAGTGAGAAAAACATCACGGGGTGGTGCGCATTGTATGGGTGTGTGTTACATTAGATTCACTAGTAGGAGTGAGAAAAACATCACGGGGTGGTGCGCATTGTATGGGTGTGTGTTACATTAGATTCACTAGTAGGAGTGAGAAAAACATCACGGGGTGGTGCGCATTGTATGGGTGTGTGTTACATTAGATTCACTAGTAGGAGTGAGAAAAACATCACGGGGTGGTGCGCATTGTATGGGTGTGTGTTACATTACATTCACTAGTAGGAGTGAGAAAAACATCACGGGGTGGTGCGCATTGTATGGGTGTGTGTTACATTAGATTCACTAGTAGGAGTGAGAAAAACATCACGGGGTGGTGCGCATTGTATGGGTGTGTGTTACATTAGATTCACTAGTAGGAGTGAGAAAAACATCACGGGGTGGTGCGCATTGTATGGGTGTGTGTTACATTAGATTCACTAGTAGGAGTGAGAAAAACATCACGGGGTGTTGCGCATTGTATGGGTGTGTGTTACATTAGATTCACTAGTAGGAGTGAGAAAAACATCACGGGGTGGTGCGCATTGTATGGGTGTGTGTTACATTAGATTCACTAGTAGGAGTGAGAAAAACATCACGGGGTGGTGCGCATTGTATGGGTGTGTGTTACATTAGATTCACTAGTAGGAGTGAGAAAAACATCACGGGGTGGTGCGCATTGTATGGGTGTGTGTTACATTAGATTCACTAGTAGGAGTGAGAAAAACATCACGGGGTGGTGCGCATTGTATGGGTGTGTGTTACATTACATTCACTAGTAGCAGTGAGAAAAACATCACGGGGTGGTGCGCATTGTATGGGTGTGTGTTACATTAGAATCACGAGTAGGAGTGAGAAAAACATCACGGGGTGGTGCGCATTGTATGGGTGTGTGTTACATTAGAATCACTAGTAGGAGTGAGAAAAACATCACGGGGTGGTGCGCATTGTATGGGTGTGTGTTACATTAGATTCACTAGTAGGAGTGAGAAAAACATCACGGGATGGTGCGCATTGTATGGGTGTGTGTTACATTAGATTCACTAGTAGCAGTGAGAAAAACATCACGGGGTGGTGCGCATTGTATGGGTGTGTGTTACATTACATTCACTAGTAGGAGTGAGAAAATCATCACGGGGTGGTGCGCATTGTATGTGTGTGTGTTACATTACATTCACTAGTAGCAGTGAGAAAAACATCACGGCGTGGTGCGCATTGTATGGGTGTGTGTTACATTACATTCACTAGTAGGAGTGAGAAAAACATCACGGGGTGGTGCGCATTGTATGGGTGTGTGTTACATTACATTCACTAGTAGGAGTGAGAAAAACATCACGGGGTGGTGCGCATTGTATGGGTGTGTGTTACATTACATTCACTAGTAGGAGTGAGAAAAACATCACAGGGTGGTGCGCATTGTATGGGTGTGTGTTACATTACATTCACTAGTAGGAGTGAGAAAAACATCACGGGGTGGTGCGCATTGTATGGGTGTGTGTTACATTACATTCACTAGAAGCAGTGAGAAAAACATCACGGGGTGGTGCGCATTGTATGGGTGTGTGTTACATTACATTCACTAGTAGCAGTGAGAAAAACATCACGGGGTGGTGCGCACTGTATGGGTGTGTGTTACATTACATTCACTAGTAGCAGTGAGAAAAACATCATGGGGTGGTGCGCATTGTATGGGTGTGTGTTACATTACATTCACTAGTAGGAGTGAGAAAAACATCACGGGGTGGTGCGCATTGTATGGGTGTGTGTTACATTACATTCACTAGTAGGAGTGAGAAAAACATCACGGGGTGGTGCGCATTGTATGGGTGTGTGTTACATTAGATTCACTAGTAGGAGTGAGAAAAACATCACGGGGTGGTGCGCATTGTATGGGTGTGTGTCACATTAGATTCACTAGTAGGAGTGAGAAAAACATCACGGGGTGGTGCGCATTTTATGGGTGTGTGTCACATTAGATTCATTAGTAGGAGTGAGAAAAACATCACGGGGTGGTGCGCATTGTATGGGTGTGTGTCACATTAGATTCACTAGTAGGAGTGAGAAAAACATCACGGGGTGGTGCGCATTGTATGGGTGTGTGTCACATTACATTCACTAGTAGGAGTGAGAAAAACATCACGGGGTGGTGCGCATTGTATGGGTGTGTGTTACATTACATTCACTAGTAGCAGTGAGAAAAACATCACGGGGTGGTGCGCATTGTATGGGTGTGTGTTACATTAGAATCACTAGTAGGAGTGAGAAAAACATCACGGGGTGTTGCGCATTGTATGGGTGTGTGTTACATTAGAATCACTAGTAGGAGTGAGAAAAACATCACGGGGTGGTGCGCATTGTATGGGTGTGTGTTACATTAGATTCACTAGTAGGAGTGAGAAAAACATCACGGGGTGGTGCGCATTGTATGGGTGTGTGTTACATTAGATTCACTAGTAGCAGTGAGAAAAACATCACGGGGTGGTGCGCATTGTATGGGTGTGTGTTACATTACATTCACTAGTAGGAGTGAGAAAATCATCACGGGGTGGTGCGCATTGTATGGGTGTGTGTTACATTACATTCACTAGTAGCAGTGAGAAAAACATCACGGGGTGGTGCGCATTGTATGGGTGTGTGTTACATTACATTCACTAGTAGGAGTGAGAAAAACATCACGGGGTGGTGCGCATTGTATGGGTGTGTGTTACATTACATTCACTAGTAGGAGTGAGAAAAACATCACGGGGTGGTGCGCATTGTATGGGTGTGTGTTACATTACATTCACTAGTAGGAGTGAGAAAAACATCACAGGGTGGTGCGCATTGTATGGGTGTGTGTTACATTACATTCACTAGTAGGAGTGAGAAAAACATCACGGGGTGGTGCGCATTGTATGGGTGTGTGTTACATTACATTCACTAGTAGCAGTGAGAAAAACATAACGGGGTGGTGCGCATTGTATGGGTGTGTGTTACATTACATTCACTAGTAGCAGTGAGAAAAACATCACGGGGTGGTGCGCACTGTATGGGTGTGTGTTACATTACATTCACTAGTAGCAGTGAGAAAAACATCACGGGGTGGTGCGCATTGTATGGGTGTGTGTTACATTACATTCACTAGTAGGAGTGAGAAAAACATCACGGGGTGGTGCGCATTGTATGGGTGTGTGTTACATTACATTCACTAGTAGGAGTGAGAAAAACATCACGGGGTGGTGCGCATTGTATGGGTGTGTGTTACATTAGATTCACTAGTAGGAGTGAGAAAAACATCACGGGGTGGTGCGCATTGTATGGGTGTGTGTTACATTAGATTCACTAGTAGGAGTGAGAAAAACATCACGGGGTGGTGCGCATTGTATGGGTGTGTGTCACATTAGATTCACTAGTAGGAGTGAGAAAAACATCACGGGGTGGTGCGCATTTTATGGGTGTGTGTCACATTAGATTCACAAGTAGGAGTGAGAAAAACATCAGGGGGTGGTGCGCATTGTATGGGTGTGTGTCACATTAGATTCACTAGTAGGAGTGAGAAAAACATCACGGGGTGGTGCGCATTGTATGGGTGTGTGTCACATTACATTCACTAGTAGGAGTGAGAAAAACATCACGGGGTGGTGCGCATTGTACGGATGTGTGTCACATTACATTCACTAGTAGGAGTGAGAAAAACATCACGGGGTGGTGCGCATTGTACGGGTGTGTGTCACATCACATTCACTAGTAGGAGTGAGGAAAACATCACGGGGTGGTGCGCATTGTACGGGTGTGTGTCACATTACATTCACTAGTAGGAGTGAGAAAAACATCACGGGGTGGTGCGCATTGTACGGGTGTGTGTCACATTACATTCACTAGTATGAGTGAGAAAAACATCACGGGGTGGTGCGCATTGTACGGGTGTGTGTCACATTACATTCACTAGTAGGAGTGAGAAAAAAATCACGGGGTGGTGCGCATTGTACGGGTGTGTGTCACATTACATTGACTAGTAGGAGTGAGAAAAACATCACGGGGTGGTGCGCATTGTACGGGTGTGTGTCACATTACATTGACTAGTAGGAGTGAGAAAAACATCACGGGGTGGTGCGCATTGTACGGGTGTGTGTCACATTACATTCACTAGTAGGAGTGAGAAAAATATCACGGGGTGGTGCGCATTGTACGGGTGTGGGTCACATTACATTCACTAGTAGGAGTGAGAAAAACATCACGGGGTGGTGCGCATTGTACGGGTGTGTGTCACATTACATTCACTAGTAGGAGTGAGAAAAACATCACGGGGTGGTGCGCATTGTACGGGTGTGTGTCACATTACATTCACTAGTAGGAGTGAGAAAAAAATCACGGGGTGGTGCGCATTGTACGGGTGTGTGTCACATTACATTGACTAGTAGGAGTGAGAAAAACATCACGGGGTGGTGCGCATTGTACGGGTGTGTGTCACATTACATTCACTAGTAGGAGTGAGAAAAACATCACGGGGTGGTGCGCATTGTACGGGTGTGTGTCACATTACATTCACTAGTAGGAGTGAGAAAAACATCACGGTGTGGTGCGCATTGTATGGGTGTGTGTCACATTACATTCACTAGCAGGAGTGAGAAAAACATCACGGGGTGGTGCGCATTGTACGGGTGTGTGTCACATTACATTCACTAGCAGGAGTGAGAAAAACATCACGGGGTGGTGCGCATTGTACGGGTGTGTGTCACATTAGATTCACTAGTAGGAGTGAGAAAAACATCACGGGGTGGTGCGCATTGTACAGGTGTGTGTCACATTAGATTCACTAGTAGGAGTGAGAAAAACATCACGGGGTGGTGCGCATTGTACGGGTGTGTGTCACATTAGATTCAGTAGTATGAGTGAGAAAAACATCACGGGGTGGTGCGCATTGTACGGGTGTGTGTCACATTAGATTCACTAGTAGGAGTGAGAAAAACATCACGGGGTGGTGCGCATTGTACGGGTGTGTGTCACATTAGATTCACTATTAGGAGTGAGAAAAACATCACGGGGTGGTGCGCATTGTACAGGTGTGTGTCACATTAGATTCACTAGTAGGAGTGAGAAAAACATCACGGGGTGGTGCGCATTGTACTTGTGTGTGTCACATTAGATTCAGTAGTATGAGTGAGAAAAACATCACGGGGTGGTGCGCATTGTACGGGTGTGTGTCACATTAGATTCACTAGTAGGAGTGAGAAAAACATCACGGGGTGGTGCGCATTGTACGGGTGTGTGTCACATTAGATTCACTAGTAGGAGTGAGAAAAACATCACGGGGTGGTGCGCATTGTACCGGTGTGTGTCACATTAGATTCACTAGTAGGAGTGAGAAAAACATCACGGGGTGTTGCGCACTGTATGGGTGTGTGTTACATTACATTCACTAGTAGCAGTGAGAAAAACATCACAGGGTGGTGCGCATTGTATGGGTGTGTGTTACATTAGAATCACTAGTAGGAGTGAGAAAAACATCACGGGGTGTTGCGCATTGTATGGGTGTGTGTTACATTAGAATCACTAGTAGGAGTGAGAAAAACATCACGGGGTGGTGCGCATTGTATGGGTGTGTGTTACATTAGATTCACTAGTAGGAGTGAGAAAAACATCACGGGGTGGTGCGCATTGTATGGGTGTGTGTTACATTAGATTCACTAGTAGCAGTGAGAAAAACATCACGGGGTGGTGCGCATTGTATGGGTGTGTGTTACATTACATTCACTAGTAGGAGTGAGAAAATCATCACGGGGTGGTGCGCATTGTATGGGTGTGTGTTACATTACATTCACTAGTAGCAGTGAGAAAAACATCACGGGGTGGTGCGCATTGTATGGGTGTGTGTTACATTACATTCACTAGTAGGAGTGAGAAAAACATCACGGGGTGGTGCGCATTGTATGGGTGTGTGTTACATTACATTCACTAGTAGGAGTGAGAAAAACATCACGGGGTGGTGCGCATTGTATGGGTGTGTGTTACATTACATTCACTAGTAGGAGTGAGAAAAACATCACAGGGTGGTGCGCATTGTATGGGTGTGTGTTACATTACATTCACTAGTAGGAGTGAGAAAAACATCACGGGGTGGTGCGCATTGTATGGGTGTGTGTTACATTACATTCACTAGTAGCAGTGAGAAAAACATCACGGGGTGGTGCGCATTGTATGGGTGTGTGTTACATTACATTCACTAGTAGCAGTGAGAAAAACATCACGGGGTGGTGCGCACTGTATGGGTGTGTGTTACATTACATTCACTAGTAGCAGTGAGAAAAACATCACGGGGTGGTGCGCATTGTATGGGTGTGTGTTACATTACATTCACTAGTAGGAGTGAGAAAAACATCACGGGGTGGTGCGCATTGTATGGGTGTGTGTTACATTACATTCAGTAGTAGGAGTGAGAAAAACATCACGGGGTGGTGCGCATTGTATGGGTGTGTGTTACATTAGATTCACTAGTAGGAGTGAGAAAAACATCACGGGGTGGTGCGCATTGTATGGGTGTGTGTTACATTAGATTCACTAGTAGGAGTGAGAAAAACATCACGGGGTGGTGCGCATTGTATGGGTGTGTGTCACATTAGATTCACTAGTAGGAGTGAGAAAAACATCACGGGGTGGTGCGCATTTTATGGGTGTGTGTCACATTAGATTCACTAGTAGGAGTGAGAAAAACATCAGGGGGTGGTGCGCATTGTATGGGTGTGTGTCACATTAGATTCACTAGTAGGAGTGAGAAAAACATCACGGTGTGGTGCGCATTGTATGGGTGTGTGTCACATTACATTCACTAGTAGGAGTGAGAAAAACATCACGGGGTGGTGCGCATTGTTCGGATGTGTGTCACATTACATTCACTAGTAGGAGTGAGAAAAACATCACGGGGTGGTGCGCATTGTACGGGTGTGTGTCACATTACATTCACTAGTAGGAGTGAGGAAAACATCACGGGGTGGTGCGCATTGTACGGGTGTGTGTCACATTACATTCACTAGTAGGAGTGAGAAAAACATCACGGGGTGGTGCGCATTGTACGGGTGTGTGTCACATTACATTCACTAGTAGGAGTGAGAAAAACATCACGGGGTGGTGCGCATTGTACGGGTGTGTGTCACATTACATTCACTAGTAGGAGTGAGAAAAAAATCACGGGGTGGTGCGCATTGTACGGGTGTGTGTCACATTACATTGACTAGTAGGAGTGAGAAAAACATCACGGGGTGGTGCGCATTGTACGGGTGTGTGTCACATTACATTGACTAGTAGGAGTGAGAAAAACATCACGGGGTGGTGCGCATTGTACGGGTGTGTGTCACATTACATTCACTAGTAGGAGTGAGAAAAACATCACGGTGTGGTGCGCATTGTATGGGTGTGTGTCACATTACATTCACTAGCAGGAGTGAGAAAAACATCACGGGGTGGTGCGCATTGTACGGGTGTGTGTCACATTACATTCACTAGCAGGAGTGAGAAAAACATCACGGGGTGGTGCGCATTGTACGGGTGTGTGTCACATTAGATTCACTAGTAGGAGTGAGAAAAACATCACGGGGTGGTGCGCATTGTACAGGTGTGTGTCACATTAGATTCACTAGTAGGAGTGAGAAAAACATCACGGGGTGGTGCGCATTTTATGGGTGTGTGTCACATTAGATTCATTAGTAGGAGTGAGAAAAACATCACGGGGTGGTGCGCATTGTATGGGTGTGTGTCACATTAGATTCACTAGTAGGAGTGAGAAAAACATCACGGGGTGGTGCGCATTGTATGGGTGTGTGTCACATTACATTCACTAGTAGGAGTGAGAAAAACATCACGGGGTGGTGCGCATTGTATGGGTGTGTGTTACATTACATTCACTAGTAGCAGTGAGAAAAACATCACGGGGTGGTGCGCATTGTATGGGTGTGTGTTACATTAGAATCACTAGTAGGAGTGAGAAAAACATCACGGGGTGTTGCGCATTGTATGGGTGTGTGTTACATTAGAATCACTAGTAGGAGTGAGAAAAACATCACGGGGTGGTGCGCATTGTATGGGTGTGTGTTACATTAGATTCACTAGTAGGAGTGAGAAAAACATCACGGGGTGGTGCGCATTGTATGGGTGTGTGTTACATTAGATTCACTAGTAGCAGTGAGAAAAACATCACGGGGTGGTGCGCATTGTATGGGTGTGTGTTACATTACATTCACTAGTAGGAGTGAGAAAATCATCACGGGGTGGTGCGCATTGTATGGGTGTGTGTTACATTACATTCACTAGTAGCAGTGAGAAAAACATCACGGGGTGGTGCGCATTGTATGGGTGTGTGTTACATTACATTCACTAGTAGGAGTGAGAAAAACATCACGGGGTGGTGCGCATTGTATGGGTGTGTGTTACATTACATTCACTAGTAGGAGTGAGAAAAACATCACGGGGTGGTGCGCATTGTATGGGTGTGTGTTACATTACATTCACTAGTAGGAGTGAGAAAAACATCACAGGGTGGTGCGCATTGTATGGGTGTGTGTTACATTACATTCACTAGTAGGAGTGAGAAAAACATCACGGGGTGGTGCGCATTGTATGGGTGTGTGTTACATTACATTCACTAGTAGCAGTGAGAAAAACATCACGGGGTGGTGCGCATTGTATGGGTGTGTGTTACATTACATTCACTAGTAGCAGTGAGAAAAACATCACGGGGTGGTGCGCACTGTATGGGTGTGTGTTACATTACATTCACTAGTAGCAGTGAGAAAAACATCACGGGGTGGTGCGCATTGTATGGGTGTGTGTTACATTACATTCACTAGTAGGAGTGAGAAAAACATCACGGGGTGGTGCGCATTGTATGGGTGTGTGTTACATTACATTCAGTAGTAGGAGTGAGAAAAACATCACGGGGTGGTGCGCATTGTATGGGTGTGTGTTACATTAGATTCACTAGTAGGAGTGAGAAAAACATCACGGGGTGGTGCGCATTGTATGGGTGTGTGTTACATTAGATTCACTAGTAGGAGTGAGAAAAACATCACGGGGTGGTGCGCATTGTATGGGTGTGTGTCACATTAGATTCACTAGTAGGAGTGAGAAAAACATCACGGGGTGGTGCGCATTTTATGGGTGTGTGTCACATTAGATTCACTAGTAGGAGTGAGAAAAACATCAGGGGGTGGTGCGCATTGTATGGGTGTGTGTCACATTAGATTCACTAGTAGGAGTGAGAAAAACATCACGGGGTGGTGCGCATTGTATGGGTGTGTGTCACATTACATTCACTAGTAGGAGTGAGAAAAACATCACGGGGTGGTGCGCATTGTACGGATGTGTGTCACATTACATTCACTAGTAGGAGTGAGAAAAACATCACGGGGTGGTGCGCATTGTACGGGTGTGTGTCACATTACATTCACTAGTAGGAGTGAGGAAAACATCACGGGGTGGTGCGCATTGTACGGGTGTGTGTCACATTACATTCACTAGTAGGAGTGAGGAAAACATCACGGGGTGGTGCGCATTGTACGGGTGTGTGTCACATTACATTCACTAGTAGGAGTGAGAAAAACATCACGGGGTGGTGCGCATTGTACGGGTGTGTGTCACATTACATTCACTAGTAGGAGTGAGAAAAAAATCACGGGGTGGTGCGCATTGTACGGGTGTGTGTCACATTACATTGACTAGTAGGAGTGAGAAAAACATCACGGGGTGGTGCGCATTGTACGGGTGTGTGTCACATTACATTGACTAGTAGGAGTGAGAAAAACATCACGGGGTGGTGCGCATTGTACGGGTGTGTGTCACATTACATTCACTAGTAGGAGTGAGAAAAATATCACGGGGTGGTGCGCATTGTACGGGTGTGTGTCACATTACATTCACTAGTAGGAGTGAGAAAAACATCACGGGGTGGTGCGCATTGTACGGGTGTGTGTCACATTACATTCACTAGTAGGAGTGAGAAAAACATCACGGGGTGGTGCGCATTGTACGGGTGTGTGTCACATTACATTCACTAGTAGGAGTGAGAAAAAAATCACGGGGTGGTGCGCATTGTACGGGTGTGTGTCACATTACATTGACTAGTAGGAGTGAGAAAAACATCACGGGGTGGTGCGCATTGTACGGGTGTGTGTCACATTACATTCACTAGTAGGAGTGAGAAAAACATCACGGGGTGGTGCGCATTGTACGGGTGTGTGTCACATTACATTCACTAGTAGGAGTGAGAAAAACATCACGGTGTGGTGCGCATTGTATGGGTGTGTGTCACATTACATTCACTAGCAGGAGTGAGAAAAACATCACGGGGTCGTGCGCATTGTACGGGTGTGTGTCACATTACATTCACTAGCAGGAGTGAGAAAAACATCACGGGGTGGTGCGCATTGTACGGGTGTGTGTCACATTAGATTCACTAGTAGGAGTGAGAAAAACATCACGGGGTGGTGCGCATTGTACAGGTGTGTGTCACATTAGATTCACTAGTAGGAGTGAGAAAAACATCACGGGGTGGTGCGCATTGTACGGGTGTGTGTCACATTAGATTCAGTAGTATGAGTGAGAAAAACATCACGGGGTGGTGCGCATTGTACGGGTGTGTGTCACATTAGATTCACTAGTAGGAGTGAGAAAAACATCACGGGGTGGTGCGCATTGTACGGGTGTGTGTCACATTAGATTCACTATTAGGAGTGAGAAAAACATCACGGGGTGGTGCGCATTGTACAGGTGTGTGTCACATTAGATTCACTAGTAGGAGTGAGAAAAACATCACGGGGTGGTGCGCATTGTACGGGTGTGTGTCACATTAGATTCAGTAGTATGAGTGAGAAAAACATCACGGGGTGGTGCGCATTGTACGGGTGTGTGTCACATTAGATTCACTAGTAGGAGTGAGAAAAACATCACGGGGTGGTGCGCATTGTACGGGTGTGTGTCACATTAGATTCACTAGTAGGAGTGAGAAAAACATCACGGGGTGGTGCGCATTGTACCGGTGTGTGTCACATTAGATTCACTAGTAGGAGTGAGAAAAACATCACGGGGTGGTGCGCACTGTATGGGTGTGTGTTACATTACATTCACTAGTAGCAGTGAGAAAAACATCACGGGGTGGTGCGCATTGTATGGGTGTGTGTTACATTAGAATCACTAGTAGGAGTGAGAAAAACATCACGGGGTGTTGCGCATTGTATGGGTGTGTGTTACATTAGAATCACTAGTAGGAGTGAGAAAAACATCACGGGGTGGTGCGCATTGTATGGGTGTGTGTTACATTAGATTCACTAGTAGGAGTGAGAAAAACATCACGGGGTGGTGCGCATTGTATGGGTGTGTGTTACATTAGATTCACTAGTAGCAGTGAGAAAAACATCACGGGGTGGTGCGCATTGTATGGGTGTGTGTTACATTACATTCACTAGTAGGAGTGAGAAAATCATCACGGGGTGGTGCGCATTGTATGGGTGTGTGTTACATTACATTCACTAGTAGCAGTGAGAAAAACATCACGGGGTGGTGCGCATTGTATGGGTGTGTGTTACATTACATTCACTAGTAGGAGTGAGAAAAACATCACGGGGTGGTGCGCATTGTATGGGTGTGTGTTACATTACATTCACTAGTAGGAGTGAGAAAAACATCACGGGGTGGTGCGCATTGTATGGGTGTGTGTTACATTACATTCACTAGTAGGAGTGAGAAAAACATCACAGGGTGGTGCGCATTGTATGGGTGTGTGTTACATTACATTCACTAGTAGGAGTGAGAAAAACATCACGGGGTGGTGCGCATTGTATGGGTGTGTGTTACATTACATTCACTAGTAGCAGTGAGAAAAACATCACGGGGTGGTGCGCATTGTATGGGTGTGTGTTACATTACATTCACTAGTAGCAGTGAGAAAAACATCACGGGGTGGTGCGCACTGTATGGGTGTGTGTTACATTACATTCACTAGTAGCAGTGAGAAAAACATCACGGGGTGGTGCGCATTGTATGGGTGTGTGTTACATTACATTCACTAGTAGGAGTGAGAAAAACATCACGGGTGGTGCGCATTGTATGGGTGTGTGTTACATTACATTCAGTAGTAGGAGTGAGAAAAACATCACGGGGTGGTGCGCATTGTATGGGTGTGTGTTACATTAGATTCACAAGTAGGAGTGAGAAAAACATCACGGGGTGGTGCGCATTGTATGGGTGTGTGTTACATTAGATTCACTAGTAGGAGTGAGAAAAACATCACGGGGTGGTGCGCATTGTATGGGTGTGTGTCACATTAGATTCACTAGTAGGAGTGAGAAAAACATCACGGGGTGGTGCGCATTTTATGGGTGTGTGTCACATTAGATTCACTAGTAGGAGTGAGAAAAACATCAGGGGGTGGTGCGCATTGTATGGGTGTGTGTCACATTAGATTCACTAGTAGGAGTGAGAAAAACATCACGGGGTGGTGCGCATTGTATGGGTGTGTGTCACATTACATTCACTAGTAGGAGTGAGAAAAACATCACGGGGTGGTGCGCATTGTACGGATGTGTGTCACATTACATTCACTAGTAGGAGTGAGAAAAACATCACGGGGTGGTGCGCATTGTACGGGTGTGTGTCACATTACATTCACTAGTAGGAGTGAGGAAAACATCACGGGGTGGTGCGCATTGTACGGGTGTGTGTCACATTACATTCACTAGTAGGAGTGAGAAAAACATCACGGGGTGGTGCGCATTGTACGGGTGTGTGTCACATTACATTCACTAGTAGGAGTGAGAAAAACATCACGGGGTGGTGCGCATTGTACGGGTGTGTGTCACATTACATTCACTAGTAGGAGTGAGAAAAAAATCACGGGGTGGTGCGCATTGTACGGGTGTGTGTCACATTACATTGACTAGTAGGAGTGAGAAAAACATCACGGGGTGGTGCGCATTGTACAGGTGTGTGTCACATTACATTGACTAGTAGGAGTGAGAAAAACATCACGGGGTGGTGCGCATTGTACGGGTGTGTGTCACATTACATTCACTAGTAGGAGTGAGAAAAACATCACGGTGTGGTGCGCATTGTATGGGTGTGTGTCACATTACATTCACTAGCAGGAGTGAGAAAAACATCACGGGGTGGTGCGCATTGTACGGGTGTGTGTCACATTACATTCACTAGCAGGAGTGAGAAAAACATCACGGGGTGGTGCGCATTGTACGGGTGTGTGTCACATTAGATTCACTAGTAGGAGTGAGAAAAACATCACGGGGTGGTGCGCATTGTACTGGTGTGTGTCACATTAGATTCACTAGTAGGAGTGAGAAAAACATCACGGGGTGGTGCGCATTGTACGGGTGTGTGTCACATTAGATTCAGTAGTATGAGTGTGAAAAACATCACGGGGTGGTGCGCATTGTACGGGTGTGTGTCACATTAGATTCACTAGTAGGAGTGAGAAAAACATCACGGGGTGGTGCGCATTGTACGGGTGTGTGTCACATTAGATTCACTATTAGGAGTGAGAAAAACATCACGGGGTGGTGCGCATTGTACGGGTGTGTGTCACATTAGATTCACTAGTAGGAGTGAGAAAAACATCACGGGGTGGTGCGCATTGTACCGGTGTGTGTCACATTAGATTCACTAGTAGGAGTGAGAAAAACATCACGGGGTGGTGCGCACTGTATGGGTGTGTGTTACATTACAATCACTAGTAGCAGTGAGAAAAACATCACGGGGTGGTGCGCATTGTATGGGTGTGTGTTACATTACATTCACTAGTAGCAGTGAGAAAAACATCACGGGGTGGTGCGCATTGTATGGGTGTGTGTTACATTACATTCACTAGTAGGAGTGAGAAAAACATCACGGGGTGGTGCGCATTGTATGGGTGTGTGTTACATTACATTCAGTAGTAGGAGTGAGAAAAACATCACGGGGTGGTGCGCATTGTATGGGTGTGTGTTACATTAGATTCACTAGTAGGAGTGAGAAAAACATCACGGGGTGGTGCGCATTGTACGGGTGTGTGTTACATTAGATTTACTAGTAGGAGTGAGAAAAACATCACGGGGTGGTGCGCATTGTATGGGTGTGTGTCACATTAGATTCACTAGTAGGAGTGAGAAAAACATCACGGGGTGGTGCGCATTTTATGGGTGTGTGTCACATTAGATTCACTAGTAGGAGTGAGAAAAACATCAGGGGGTGGTGCGCATTGTATGGGTGTGTGTCACATTAGATTCACTAGTAGGAGTGAGAAAAACATCACGGGGTGGTGCGCATTGTATGGGTGTGTGTCACATTACATTCACTAGTAGGAGTGAGAAAAACATCACGGGGTGGTGCGCATTGTACGGATGTGTGTCACATTACATTCACTAGTAGGAGTGAGAAAAACATCACGGGGTGGTGCGCATTGTACGGGTGTGTGTCACATTACATTCACTAGTAGGAGTGAGGAAAACATCACGGGGTGGTGCGCATTGTACGGGTGTGTGTCACATTACATTCACTAGTAGGAGTGAGAAAAACATCACGGGGTGGTGCGCATTGTACGGGTGTGTGTCACATTACATTCACTAGTAGGAGTGAGAAAAACATCACGGGGTGGTGCGCATTGTACGGGTGTGTGTCACATTACATTCACTAGTAGGAGTGAGAAAAAAATCACGGGGTGGTGCGCATTGTACGGGTGTGTGTCACATTACATTGACTAGTAGGAGTGAGAAAAACATCACGGGGTGGTGCGCATTGTACGGGTGTGTGTCACATTACATTGACTAGTAGGAGTGAGAAAAACATCACGGGGTGGTGCGCATTGTACGGGTGTGTGTCACATTACATTCACTAGTAGGAGTGAGAAAAATATCACGGGGTGGTGCGCATTGTACGGGTGTGGGTCACATTACATTCACTAGTAGGAGTGAGAAAAACATCACGGGGTGGTGCGCATTGTACAGGTGTGTGTCACATTACATTCACTAGTAGGAGTGAGAAAAACATCACGGGGTGGTGCGCATTGTATGGGTGTGTGTTACATTACATTCACTCGTAGGAGTGAGAAAAACATCACGGGGTGGTGCGCATTGTATGGGTGTGTGTTACATTACATTCACTAGTAGGAGTGAGAAAAACATCACGGGGTGGTGCGCATTGTATTCGTGTGTGTTACATTACATTCACTAGTAGGAGTGAGAAAAACATCACGGGGTGGTGCGCATTGTATGGGTGTGTGTTACATTACATTCACTAGTAGGAGTGAGCAAAACATCACGGGGTGGTGCGCATTGTATGGGTGTGTGTTACATTACATTCACTAGTAGGCGTGAGAAAAACATCACGGGTTGGTGCGCATTGTATGGGTGTGTGTTACATTAGATTCACTAGTAGGAGTGAGAAAAACATCACGGGGTGGTGCGCATTGTATGGGTGTGTGTTACATTACATTCACTAGTAGGAGTGAGAAAAACATCACGGGGTGGTGCGCATTGTATGGGTGTGTGTTACATTACATTCACTAGTAGTAGTGAGAAAAACATCACGGGGTGGTGCGCATTGTATGGGTGTGTGTTACATTACATTCACTAGTAGGAGTGAGAAAAACATCACGGGGTGGTGCGCATTGTATGGGTGTGTGTTACATTACATTCACTAGTAGGAGTGAGAAAAACATCACGGGGTGGTGCGCATTGTATGGGTGTGTGTTACATTACATTCACAAATAGGAGTGAGAAAAACATCACGGGGTGGTGCGCATTGTATGGGTGTGTGTTACATTACATTCACTAGTAGGAGTGAGAAAAACATCACGGGGTGGTGCGCATTTTATGGGTGTGTGTTACATTACATTCACTAGTAGGAGTGAGAATAACATCACGGGGTGGTGCGCATTGTATGGGTGTGTGTTACATTAGATTCACTAGTAGGAGTGAGAAAATCTTCACGGGGTGGTGCGCATTGTATGGGTGTGTGTTACATTACATTCACTAGTAGGAGTGAGAATAACATCACGGGGTGGTGCGCATTGTATGGGTGTGTGTTACATTAGATTCACTAGTAGGAGTGAGAAAAACATCACGGGGTGGTGCGCATTGTATGGGTGTGTGTTACATTACATTCACTAGTAGGAGTGAGAAAAACATCACGGGGTGGTGCGCATTGTATGGGTGTGTGTTACATTACATTCACTAGTAGGAGTGAGAAAAACATCACGGGGTGGTGCGCATTGTATGGGTGTGTTTTACATTACATTCACTAGTAGGAGTGAGAAAAACATCACGGGGTGGTGCGCATTGTATGGGTGTGTGTTACATTACATTCACTAGTAGGAGTGAGAAAAACATCACGGGGTGGTGCGCATTGTATGGGTGTGTGTTACATTACATTCACTAGTAGGAGTGAGAAAAACATCACGGGGTGGTGCGCATTGTATGGGTGTGTGTTACATTAGATTCACTAGGAGGAGTGAGAAAAACATCACGGGGTGGTGCGCATTGTATGGGTGTGTGTTACATTAGATTCACTAGGAGGAGTGAGAAAAACATCACGGGGTGGTGCGCATTGTATGGGTGTGTGTTACATTAGATTCACTAGGAGGAGTGAGAAAAACATCACGGGGTGGTGCGCATTGTATGGGTGTGTGTTACATTAGATTCACTAGTAGGAGTGAGAAAAACATCACGGGGTGGTGCGCATTGTATGGGTGTGTGTTACATTACATTCACTAGTAGGAGTGAGAAAAACATCACGGGGTGGTGCGCATTGTATGGGTGTGTGTTACATTACATTCACTAGTGGGAGTGAGAAAAACATCACGGGGTGGTGCGCATTGTATGGGTGTGTGTTACATTACATTCACTAGTGGGAGTGAGAAAAACATCACGGGGTGGTGCGCATTGTACGGGTGTGTGTCACATTACATTCACTAGCAGGAGTGAGAAAAACATCACGGGGTGGTGCGCATTGTACGGGTGTGTGTCACATTAGATTCACTAGTAGGAGTGAGAAAAACATCACGGGGTGGTGCGCATTGTACAGGTGTGTGTCACATTAGATTCACTAGTAGGAGTGAGAAAAACATCACGGGGTGGTGCGCATTTTATGGGTGTGTGTCACATTAGATTCATTAGTAGGAGTGAGAAAAACATCACGGGGTGGTGCGCATTGTATGGGTGTGTGTCACATTAGATTCACTAGTAGGAGTGAGAAAAACATCACGGGGTGGTGCGCATTGTATGGGTGTGTGTCACATTACATTCACTAGTAGGAGTGAGAAAAACATCACGGGGTGGTGCGCATTGTATGGGTGTGTGTTACATTACATTCACTAGTAGCAGTGAGAAAAACATCACGGGGTGGTGCGCATTGTATGGGTGTGTGTTACATTAGAATCACTAGTAGGAGTGAGAAAAACATCACGGGGTGTTGCGCATTGTATGGGTGTGTGTTACATTAGAATCACTAGTAGGAGTGAGAAAAACATCACGGGGTGGTGCGCATTGTATGGGTGTGTGTTACATTAGATTCACTAGTAGGAGTGAGAAAAACATCACGGGGTGGTGCGCATTGTATGGGTGTGTGTTACATTAGATTCACTAGTAGCAGTGAGAAAAACATCACGGGGTGGTGCGCATTGTATGGGTGTGTGTTACATTACATTCACTAGTAGGAGTGAGAAAATCATCACGGGGTGGTGCGCATTGTATGGGTGTGTGTTACATTACATTCACTAGTAGCAGTGAGAAAAACATCACGGGGTGGTGCGCATTGTATGGGTGTGTGTTACATTACATTCACTAGTAGGAGTGAGAAAAACATCACGGGGTGGTGCGCATTGTATGGGTGTGTGTTACATTACATTCACTAGTAGGAGTGAGAAAAACATCACGGGGTGGTGCGCATTGTATGGGTGTGTGTTACATTACATTCACTAGTAGGAGTGAGAAAAACATCACAGGGTGGTGCGCATTGTATGGGTGTGTGTTACATTACATTCACTAGTAGGAGTGAGAAAAACATCACGGGGTGGTGCGCATTGTATGGGTGTGTGTTACATTACATTCACTAGTAGCAGTGAGAAAAACATCACGGGGTGGTGCGCATTGTATGGGTGTGTGTTACATTACATTCACTAGTAGCAGTGAGAAAAACATCACGGGGTGGTGCGCACTGTATGGGTGTGTGTTACATTACATTCACTAGTAGCAGTGAGAAAAACATCACGGGGTGGTGCGCATTGTATGGGTGTGTGTTACATTACATTCACTAGTAGGAGTGAGAAAAACATCACGGGGTGGTGCGCATTGTATGGGTGTGTGTTACATTACATTCAGTAGTAGGAGTGAGAAAAACATCACGGGGTGGTGCGCATTGTATGGGTGTGTGTTACATTAGATTCACTAGTAGGAGTGAGAAAAACATCACGGGGTGGTGCGCATTGTATGGGTGTGTGTTACATTAGATTCACTAGTAGGAGTGAGAAAAACATCACGGGGTGGTGCGCATTGTATGGGTGTGTGTCACATTAGATTCACTAGTAGGAGTGAGAAAAACATCACGGGGTGGTGCGCATTTTATGGGTGTGTGTCACATTAGATTCACTAGTAGGAGTGAGAAAAACATCAGGGGGTGGTGCGCATTGTATGGGTGTGTGTCACATTAGATTCACTAGTAGGAGTGAGAAAAACATCACGGGGTGGTGCGCATTGTATGGGTGTGTGTCACATTACATTCACTAGTAGGAGTGAGAAAAACATCACGGGGTGGTGCGCATTGTACGGATGTGTGTCACATTACATTCACTAGTAGGAGTGAGAAAAACATCACGGGGTGGTGCGCATTGTACGGGTGTGTGTCACATTACATTCACTAGTAGGAGTGAGGAAAACATCACGGGGTGGTGCGCATTGTACGGGTGTGTGTCACATTACATTCACTAGTAGGAGTGAGAAAAACATCACGGGGTGGTGCGCATTGTACGGGTGTGTGTCACATTACATTCACTAGTAGGAGTGAGAAAAACATCACGGGGTGGTGCGCATTGTACGGGTGTGTGTCACATTACATTCACTAGTAGGAGTGAGAAAAAAATCACGGGGTGGTGCGCATTGTACGGGTGTGTGTCACATTACATTGACTAGTAGGAGTGAGAAAAACATCACGGGGTGGTGCGCATTGTACGGGTGTGTGTCACATTACATTGACTAGTAGGAGTGAGAAAAACATCACGGGGTGGTGCGCATTGTACGGGTGTGTGTCACATTACATTCACTAGTAGGAGTGAGAAAAATATCACGGGGTGGTGCGCATTGTACGGGTGTGGGTCACATTACATTCACTAGTAGGAGTGAGAAAAACATCACGGGGTGGTGCGCATTGTACGGGTGTGTGTCACATTACATTCACTAGTAGGAGTGAGAAAAACATCACGGGGTGGTGCGCATTGTACGGGTGTGTGTCACATTACATTCACTAGTAGGAGTGAGAAAAAAATCACGGGGTGGTGCGCATTGTACGGGTGTGTGTCACATTACATTGACTAGTAGGAGTGAGAAAAACATCACGGGGTGGTGCGCATTGTACGGGTGTGTGTCACATTACATTCACTAGTAGGAGTGAGAAAAACATCACGGGGTGGTGCGCATTGTACGGGTGTGTGTCACATTACATTCACTAGTAGGAGTGAGAAAAACATCACGGTGTGGTGCGCATTGTATGGGTGTGTGTCACATTACATTCACTAGCAGGAGTGAGAAAAACATCACGGGGTCGTGCGCATTGTACGGGTGTGTGTCACATTACATTCACTAGCAGGAGTGAGAAAAACATCACGGGGTGGTGCGCATTGTACGGGTGTGTGTCACATTAGATTCACTAGTAGGAGTGAGAAAAACATCACGGGGTGGTGCGCATTGTACAGGTGTGTGTCACATTAGATTCACTAGTAGGAGTGAGAAAAACATCACGGGGTGGTGCGCATTGTACGGGTGTGTGTCACATTAGATTCAGTAGTATGAGTGAGAAAAACATCACGGGGTGGTGCGCATTGTACGGGTGTGTGTCACATTAGATTCACTAGTAGGAGTGAGAAAAACATCACGGGGTGGTGCGCATTGTACGGGTGTGTGTCACATTAGATTCACTATTAGGAGTGAGAAAAACATCACGGGGTGGTGCGCATTGTACAGGTGTGTGTCACATTAGATTCACTAGTAGGAGTGAGAAAAACATCACGGGGTGGTGCGCATTGTACGGGTGTGTGTCACATTAGATTCAGTAGTATGAGTGAGAAAAACATCACGGGGTGGTGCGCATTGTACGGGTGTGTGTCACATTAGATTCACTAGTAGGAGTGAGAAAAACATCACGGGGTGGTGCGCATTGTACGGGTGTGTGTCACATTAGATTCACTAGTAGGAGTGAGAAAAACATCACGGGGTGGTGCGCATTGTACCGGTGTGTGTCACATTAGATTCACTAGTAGGAGTGAGAAAAACATCACGGGGTGGTGCGCACTGTATGGGTGTGTGTTACATTACATTCACTAGTAGCAGTGAGAAAAACATCACGGGGTGGTGCGCATTGTATGGGTGTGTGTTACATTAGAATCACTAGTAGGAGTGAGAAAAACATCACGGGGTGTTGCGCATTGTATGGGTGTGTGTTACATTAGAATCACTAGTAGGAGTGAGAAAAACATCACGGGGTGGTGCGCATTGTATGGGTGTGTGTTACATTAGATTCACTAGTAGGAGTGAGAAAAACATCACGGGGTGGTGCGCATTGTATGGGTGTGTGTTACATTAGATTCACTAGTAGCAGTGAGAAAAACATCACGGGGTGGTGCGCATTGTATGGGTGTGTGTTACATTACATTCACTAGTAGGAGTGAGAAAATCATCACGGGGTGGTGCGCATTGTATGGGTGTGTGTTACATTACATTCACTAGTAGCAGTGAGAAAAACATCACGGGGTGGTGCGCATTGTATGGGTGTGTGTTACATTACATTCACTAGTAGGAGTGAGAAAAACATCACGGGGTGGTGCGCATTGTATGGGTGTGTGTTACATTACATTCACTAGTAGGAGTGAGAAAAACATCACGGGGTGGTGCGCATTGTATGGGTGTGTGTTACATTACATTCACTAGTAGGAGTGAGAAAAACATCACAGGGTGGTGCGCATTGTATGGGTGTGTGTTACATTACATTCACTAGTAGGAGTGAGAAAAACATCACGGGGTGGTGCGCATTGTATGGGTGTGTGTTACATTACATTCACTAGTAGCAGTGAGAAAAACATCACGGGGTGGTGCGCATTGTATGGGTGTGTGTTACATTACATTCACTAGTAGCAGTGAGAAAAACATCACGGGGTGGTGCGCACTGTATGGGTGTGTGTTACATTACATTCACTAGTAGCAGTGAGAAAAACATCACGGGGTGGTGCGCATTGTATGGGTGTGTGTTACATTACATTCACTAGTAGGAGTGAGAAAAACATCACGGGGTGGTGCGCATTGTATGGGTGTGTGTTACATTACATTCAGTAGTAGGAGTGAGAAAAACATCACGGGGTGGTGCGCATTGTATGGGTGTGTGTTACATTAGATTCACAAGTAGGAGTGAGAAAAACATCACGGGGTGGTGCGCATTGTATGGGTGTGTGTTACATTAGATTCACTAGTAGGAGTGAGAAAAACATCACGGGGTGGTGCGCATTGTATGGGTGTGTGTCACATTAGATTCACTAGTAGGAGTGAGAAAAACATCACGGGGTGGTGCGCATTTTATGGGTGTGTGTCACATTAGATTCACTAGTAGGAGTGAGAAAAACATCAGGGGGTGGTGCGCATTGTATGGGTGTGTGTCACATTAGATTCACTAGTAGGAGTGAGAAAAACATCACGGGGTGGTGCGCATTGTATGGGTGTGTGTCACATTACATTCACTAGTAGGAGTGAGAAAAACATCACGGGGTGGTGCGCATTGTACGGATGTGTGTCACATTACATTCACTAGTAGGAGTGAGAAAAACATCACGGGGTGGTGCGCATTGTACGGGTGTGTGTCACATTACATTCACTAGTAGGAGTGAGGAAAACATCACGGGGTGGTGCGCATTGTACGGGTGTGTGTCACATTACATTCACTAGTAGGAGTGAGAAAAACATCACGGGGTGGTGCGCATTGTACGGGTGTGTGTCACATTACATTCACTAGTAGGAGTGAGAAAAACATCACGGGGTGGTGCGCATTGTACGGGTGTGTGTCACATTACATTCACTAGTAGGAGTGAGAAAAAAATCACGGGGTGGTGCGCATTGTACGGGTGTGTGTCACATTACATTGACTAGTAGGAGTGAGAAAAACATCACGGGGTGGTGCGCATTGTACAGGTGTGTGTCACATTACATTGACTAGTAGGAGTGAGAAAAACATCACGGGGTGGTGCGCATTGTACGGGTGTGTGTCACATTACATTCACTAGTAGGAGTGAGAAAAACATCACGGTGTGGTGCGCATTGTATGGGTGTGTGTCACATTACATTCACTAGCAGGAGTGAGAAAAACATCACGGGGTGGTGCGCATTGTACGGGTGTGTGTCACATTACATTCACTAGCAGGAGTGAGAAAAACATCACGGGGTGGTGCGCATTGTACGGGTGTGTGTCACATTAGATTCACTAGTAGGAGTGAGAAAAACATCACGGGGTGGTGCGCATTGTACTGGTGTGTGTCACATTAGATTCACTAGTAGGAGTGAGAAAAACATCACGGGGTGGTGCGCATTGTACGGGTGTGTGTCACATTAGATTCAGTAGTATGAGTGTGAAAAACATCACGGGGTGGTGCGCATTGTACGGGTGTGTGTCACATTAGATTCACTAGTAGGAGTGAGAAAAACATCACGGGGTGGTGCGCATTGTACGGGTGTGTGTCACATTAGATTCACTATTAGGAGTGAGAAAAACATCACGGGGTGGTGCGCATTGTACGGGTGTGTGTCACATTAGATTCACTAGTAGGAGTGAGAAAAACATCACGGGGTGGTGCGCATTGTACCGGTGTGTGTCACATTAGATTCACTAGTAGGAGTGAGAAAAACATCACGGGGTGGTGCGCACTGTATGGGTGTGTGTTACATTACAATCACTAGTAGCAGTGAGAAAAACATCACGGGGTGGTGCGCATTGTATGGGTGTGTGTTACATTACATTCACTAGTAGCAGTGAGAAAAACATCACGGGGTGGTGCGCATTGTATGGGTGTGTGTTACATTACATTCACTAGTAGGAGTGAGAAAAACATCACGGGGTGGTGCGCATTGTATGGGTGTGTGTTACATTACATTCAGTAGTAGGAGTGAGAAAAACATCACGGGGTGGTGCGCATTGTATGGGTGTGTGTTACATTAGATTCACTAGTAGGAGTGAGAAAAACATCACGGGGTGGTGCGCATTGTACGGGTGTGTGTTACATTAGATTTACTAGTAGGAGTGAGAAAAACATCACGGGGTGGTGCGCATTGTATGGGTGTGTGTCACATTAGATTCACTAGTAGGAGTGAGAAAAACATCACGGGGTGGTGCGCATTTTATGGGTGTGTGTCACATTAGATTCACTAGTAGGAGTGAGAAAAACATCAGGGGGTGGTGCGCATTGTATGGGTGTGTGTCACATTAGATTCACTAGTAGGAGTGAGAAAAACATCACGGGGTGGTGCGCATTGTATGGGTGTGTGTCACATTACATTCACTAGTAGGAGTGAGAAAAACATCACGGGGTGGTGCGCATTGTACGGATGTGTGTCACATTACATTCACTAGTAGGAGTGAGAAAAACATCACGGGGTGGTGCGCATTGTACGGGTGTGTGTCACATTACATTCACTAGTAGGAGTGAGGAAAACATCACGGGGTGGTGCGCATTGTACGGGTGTGTGTCACATTACATTCACTAGTAGGAGTGAGAAAAACATCACGGGGTGGTGCGCATTGTACGGGTGTGTGTCACATTACATTCACTAGTAGGAGTGAGAAAAACATCACGGGGTGGTGCGCATTGTACGGGTGTGTGTCACATTACATTCACTAGTAGGAGTGAGAAAAAAATCACGGGGTGGTGCGCATTGTACGGGTGTGTGTCACATTACATTGACTAGTAGGAGTGAGAAAAACATCACGGGGTGGTGCGCATTGTACGGGTGTGTGTCACATTACATTGACTAGTAGGAGTGAGAAAAACATCACGGGGTGGTGCGCATTGTACGGGTGTGTGTCACATTACATTCACTAGTAGGAGTGAGAAAAATATCACGGGGTGGTGCGCATTGTACGGGTGTGGGTCACATTACATTCACTAGTAGGAGTGAGAAAAACATCACGGGGTGGTGCGCATTGTACAGGTGTGTGTCACATTACATTCACTAGTAGGAGTGAGAAAAACATCACGGGGTGGTGCGCATTGTATGGGTGTGTGTTACATTACATTCACTCGTAGGAGTGAGAAAAACATCACGGGGTGGTGCGCATTGTATGGGTGTGTGTTACATTACATTCACTAGTAGGAGTGAGAAAAACATCACGGGGTGGTGCGCATTGTATTCGTGTGTGTTACATTACATTCACTAGTAGGAGTGAGAAAAACATCACGGGGTGGTGCGCATTGTATGGGTGTGTGTTACATTACATTCACTAGTAGGAGTGAGCAAAACATCACGGGGTGGTGCGCATTGTATGGGTGTGTGTTACATTACATTCACTAGTAGGCGTGAGAAAAACATCACGGGTTGGTGCGCATTGTATGGGTGTGTGTTACATTAGATTCACTAGTAGGAGTGAGAAAAACATCACGGGGTGGTGCGCATTGTATGGGTGTGTGTTACATTACATTCACTAGTAGGAGTGAGAAAAACATCACGGGGTGGTGCGCATTGTATGGGTGTGTGTTACATTACATTCACTAGTAGTAGTGAGAAAAACATCACGGGGTGGTGCGCATTGTATGGGTGTGTGTTACATTACATTCACTAGTAGGAGTGAGAAAAACATCACGGGGTGGTGCGCATTGTATGGGTGTGTGTTACATTACATTCACTAGTAGGAGTGAGAAAAACATCACGGGGTGGTGCGCATTGTATGGGTGTGTGTTACATTACATTCACAAATAGGAGTGAGAAAAACATCACGGGGTGGTGCGCATTGTATGGGTGTGTGTTACATTACATTCACTAGTAGGAGTGAGAAAAACATCACGGGGTGGTGCGCATTTTATGGGTGTGTGTTACATTACATTCACTAGTAGGAGTGAGAATAACATCACGGGGTGGTGCGCATTGTATGGGTGTGTGTTACATTAGATTCACTAGTAGGAGTGAGAAAATCTTCACGGGGTGGTGCGCATTGTATGGGTGTGTGTTACATTACATTCACTAGTAGGAGTGAGAATAACATCACGGGGTGGTGCGCATTGTATGGGTGTGTGTTACATTAGATTCACTAGTAGGAGTGAGAAAAACATCACGGGGTGGTGCGCATTGTATGGGTGTGTGTTACATTACATTCACTAGTAGGAGTGAGAAAAACATCACGGGGTGGTGCGCATTGTATGGGTGTGTGTTACATTACATTCACTAGTAGGAGTGAGAAAAACATCACGGGGTGGTGCGCATTGTATGGGTGTGTTTTACATTACATTCACTAGTAGGAGTGAGAAAAACATCACGGGGTGGTGCGCATTGTATGGGTGTGTGTTACATTACATTCACTAGTAGGAGTGAGAAAAACATCACGGGGTGGTGCGCATTGTATGGGTGTGTGTTACATTACATTCACTAGTAGGAGTGAGAAAAACATCACGGGGTGGTGCGCATTGTATGGGTGTGTGTTACATTAGATTCACTAGGAGGAGTGAGAAAAACATCACGGGGTGGTGCGCATTGTATGGGTGTGTGTTACATTAGATTCACTAGGAGGAGTGAGAAAAACATCACGGGGTGGTGCGCATTGTATGGGTGTGTGTTACATTAGATTCACTAGGAGGAGTGAGAAAAACATCACGGGGTGGTGCGCATTGTATGGGTGTGTGTTACATTAGATTCACTAGTAGGAGTGAGAAAAACATCACGGGGTGGTGCGCATTGTATGGGTGTGTGTTACATTACATTCACTAGTAGGAGTGAGAAAAACATCACGGGGTGGTGCGCATTGTATGGGTGTGTGTTACATTACATTCACTAGTAGGAGTGAGAAAAACATCACGGGGTGGTGCGCATTGTATGGGTGTGTGTTACATTACATTCACTAGTAGGAGTGAGAAAAACATCACGGGGTGGTGCGCATTGTATGGGTGTGTGTTACATTACATTCACTAGTAGGAGTGAGAAAAACATCACGGGGTGGTGCGCATTGTATGGGTGTGTGTTACATTACATTCACTAGTAGGAGTGAGAAAAACATCACGGGGTGGTGCGCATTGTATGGGTGTGTGTTACATTACATTCACTAGTAGGAGTGAGAAAAACATCACGGGGTGGTGCGCATTGTATGGGTGTGTGTTACATTACATTCACTAGTAGGAGTGAGAAAAACATCACGGGGTGGTGCGCATTGTATGGTTGTGTGTTACATTACATTCACTAGTAGGAGTGAAAAAAACATCACGGGGTGGTGCGCATTGTATGGGTGTGTGTTACATTACATTCACTAGTAGGAGTGAGAAAAACATCACGGGGTGGTGCGCATTGTATGGGTGTGTGTTACATTACATTCACTAGTAGGAGTGAGAAAAACATCACGGGGTGGTGCGCATTGTATGGGTGTGTGTTACATTAGATTCACTAGTAGGAGTGAGAAAAACATCACGGGGTGGTGCGCATTGTATGGGTGTGTGTTACATTACATTCAATAGTAGGAGTGAGAAAAAAATCACGGGGTGGTGCGCATTGTATGGGTGTGTGTTACATTACATTCACTAGTAGGAGTGAGAAAAACATCACGGGGTGGTGCGCATTGTATGGGTGTGTGTTACATTACATTCACTAGTAGGAGTGAGAAAAACATCACGGGGTGGTGCGCATTGTATGCGTGTGTGTTACATTACATTCACTAGTAGGAGTGAGAAAAACATCACGGGGTGGTGCGCATTGTATGCGTATGTGTTACATTACATTCACTAGTAGGAGTGAGAAAAACATCACGGGGTGGTGCGCATTGTATGGGTGTGTGTTACATTACATTCACTAGTAGGAGTGAGAAAAACATCACGGGGTGGTGCGCATTGTATGGGTGTGTGTTACATTACATTCACTAGTAGGAGTGAGAAAAACATCACGGGGTGGTGCGCATTGTATGGGTGTGTGTTACATTACATTCACTAGTAGGAGTGAGAAAAACATCACGGGGTGGTGCGCATTGTATGGGTGTGTGTTACATTATATTCACTAGTAGGAGTGAGAAAAACATCACGGGGTGGTGCGCATTGTATGGGTGTGTGTTACATTACATTCACTAGTAGGAGTGAGAAAAACATCACGGGGTGGTGCGCATTGTATGGGTGTGTGTTACATTACATTCACAAATAGGAGTGAGAAAAACATCACGGGGTGGTGCGCATTGTATGGGTGTGTGTTACATTACATTCACTAGTAGGAGTGCGAAAAACATCACGGGGTGGTGCGCATTTTATGGGTGTGTGTTACATTACATTTACTAGTAGGAGTGAGAAAAACATCACGGGGTGGTGCGCATTTTATGGGTGTGTGTTACATTACATTCACTAGTAGGAGTGAGAATAACATCACGGGGTGGTGCGCATTGTATGGGTGGGTGTTACATTAGATTCACTAGTAGGAGTGAGAAAAACTTCACGGGGTGGTGCGCATTGTATGGGTGTGTGTTACATTACATTCACTAGTAGGAGTGAGAAAAACATCACGGGGTGGTGCGCATTGTATGGGTGTGTGTTACATTACATTCACTAGTAGGCGTGAGAAAAACATCACGGGTTGGTGCGCATTGTATGGGTGTGTGTTACATTACATTCACTAGTAGGAGTGAGAAAAACATCACGGGGTGGTGCGCATTGTATGGGTGTGTGTTACATTAGATTCACTAGTAGGAGTGAGAAAAACATCACGGGGTGGTGAGCATTGTATGGGTGTGTGTTACATTAGATTCACTAGTAGGAGTGAGAAAAACATCACGGGGTGGTGCGCATTGTATGGGTGTGTGTTACATTACATTCACTAGTAGGAGTGAGAAAAACATCACGGGGTGGTGCGCATTGTATGGGTGTGTGTTACATTAGATTCACTAGTAGGAGTGAGAATAACATCACGGGGTGGTGCGCATTGTATGGGTGTGTGTTACATTAGATTCACTAGTAGGAGTGAGAAAAACATCACGGGGTGGTGCGCATTGTATGGGTGTGTGTTACATTACATTCACTAGTAGGAGTGAGAAAAACATCACGGGGTGGTGCGCATTGTATGGGTGTGTGTTACATTACATTCACTAGTAGGAGTGAGAAAAACATCACGGGGTGGTGCGCATTGTATGGGTGTGTGTTACATTACATTCACTAGTAGGAGTGAGAAAAACATCACGGGGTGGTGCGCATTGTATGGGTGTGTGTTACATTACATTCACTAGTAGGAGTGAGAAAAACATCACGGGGTGGTGCGCATTGTATGGGTGTGTGTTACATTACATTCACTAGTAGCAGTGAGAAAAACATCACGGGGTGGTGCGCATTGTATGGGTGTGTGTTACATTACATTCACTAGTAGGAGTGAGAAAAACATCACGGGGTGGTGCGCATTGTATGGGTGTGTGTTACATTACATTCACTAGTAGGAGTGAGAAAAACATCACGGGGTGGTGCGCATTGTATGGGTGTGTGTTACATTACATTCACTAGTAGGAGTGAGAAAAACATCACGGGGTGGTGCGCATTGTATGGGTGTGTGTTACATTACATTCACTAGTAGGAGTGAGAAAAACATCACGGGGTGGTGCGCATTGTATGCGTGTGTGTTACATTACATTCACTAGTAGGAGTGAGAAAAACATCACGGGGTGGTGCGCATTGTATGGGTGTGTGTTACATTACATTCACTAGTAGGAGTGAGCAAAACATCACGGGGTGGTGCGCATTGTATGGGTGTGTGTTACATTACATTCACTAGTAGGCGTGAGAAAAACATCACGGGTTGGTGCGCATTGTATGGGTGTGTGTTACATTAGATTCACTAGTAGGAGTGAGAAAAACATCACGGGGTGGTGCGCATTGTATGGGTGTGTGTTACATTAGATTCACTAGTAGGAGTGAGAAAAACATCACGGGGTGGTGCGCATTGTATGGGTGTGTGTTACATTACATTCACTAGTAGGATTGAGAAAAACATCACGGGGTGGTGCGCATTGTATGGGTGTGTGTTACATTACATTCACTAGTAGGAGTGAGAAAAACATCACGGGGTGGTGCGCATTGTATGGGTGTGTGTTACATTACATTCACTAGTAGGAGTGAGAAAAACATCACGGGGTGGTGCGCATTGTATGGGTGTGTGTTACATTACATTCACAAATAGGAGTGAGAAAAACATCACGGGGTGGTGCGCATTGTATGGGTGTGTGTTACATTACATTTACTAGTAGGAGTGAGAAAAACATCACGGGGTGGTGCGCATTTTATGGGTGTGTGTTACATTACATTCACTAGTAGGAGTGAGAATAACATCACGGGGTGGTGCGCATTGTATGGGTGTGTGTTACATTAGATTCACTAGTAGGAGTGAGAAAATCTTCACGGGGTGGTGCGCATTGTATGGGTGTGTGTTACATTACATTCACTAGTAGGAGTGAGAATAACATCACGGGGTGGTGCGCATTGTATGGGTGTGTGTTACATTAGATTCACTAGTAGGAGTGAGAAAAACATCACGGGGTGGTGCGCATTGTATGGGTGTGTGTTACATTACATTCACTAGTAGGAGTGAGAAAAACATCACGGGGTGGTGCGCATTGTATGGGTGTGTGTTACATTACATTCACTAGTAGGAGTGAGAAAAACATCACGGGGTGGTGCGCATTGTATGGTTGTGTGTTACATTACATTCACTAGTAGGAGTGAGAAAAACATCACGGGGTGGTGCACATTGTATGGGTGTGTGTTACATTACATTCACTAGTAGGAGTCAGAAAAACATCACGGGGTGGTGCGCATTGTATGGGTGTGTGTTACATTAGATTCACTAGTAGGATTGAGAAAAACATCACGGGGTGGTGCGCATTGTATGGGTGTGTGTTACATTAGATTCACTAGGACGAGTGAGAAAAACATCACGGGGTGGTGCGCATTGTATGGGTGTGTGTTACATTAGATTCACTAGGAGGAGTGAGAAAAACATCACGGGGTGGTGCGCATTGTATGGGTGTGTGTTACATTAGATTCACTAGTAGGAGTGAGAAAAACATCACGGGGTGGTGCGCATTGTATGGGTGTGTGTTACATTACATTCACTAGTAGGAGTGAGAAAAACATCACGGGGTGGTGCGCATTGTATGGGTGTGTGTTACATTACATTCACTAGTAGGAGTGAGAAAAACATCATGGGGTGGTGCGCATTGTATGGGTGTGTGTTACATTACATTCACTAGTAGGAGTGAGAAAAACATCACGGGGTGGTGCGCATTGTATGGGTGTGTGTTACATTACATTTACTAGTAGGAGTGAGAAAAACATCACGGGGTGGTGCGCATTGTATGGGTGTGTGTTACATTACATTCACTAGTAGGAGTGAGAAAAACATCACGGGGTGGTGCGCATTGTATGGGTGTGTGTTACATTAGATTCACTAGTAGGAGTGAGAATAACATCACGGGGTGGTGCGCATTGTATGGGTGTGTGTTACATTAGATTCACTAGTAGGAGTGAGAAAAATATCACGGGGTGGTGCGCATTGTATGGGTGTGTGTTACATTAGATTCACTAGTAGGAGTGAGAAAAACATCACGGGGTGGTGCGCATTGTATGGGTGTGTGTTACATTAGATTCACTAGTAGGAGTGAGAAAAACATCACGGGGTGGTGCGCATTGTATGGGTGTGTGTTACATTACATTCACTAGTAGGAGTGAGAAAAACATCACGGGGTGGTTCGCATTGTATGGGTGTGTGTTACATTAGATTCACTAGTAGGAGTGAGAAAAACAACACGGGGTGGTGCGCATTGTATGGGTGTGTGTTACATTACATTCACTAGTAGCAGTGAGAAAAACATCACGGGGTGGTGCGCATTGTATGGGTGTGTGTTACATTACATTCACTAGTAGGAGTGAGAAAAACATCATGGGGTGGTGCGCATTGTATGGGTGTGTGTTACATTAGATTCACTAGTAGGAGTGAGAAAAACTTCACGGGGTGGTGCGCATTGTATGGGTGTGTGTTACATTACATTCACTAGTAGGAGTGAGAAAAACATCACGGGGTGGTGCGCATTGTATGGGTGTGTGTTACATTAGATTCACTAGTAGGAGTGAGAAAAACATCACGGGGTGGTGCGCATTGTATGGGTGTGTGTTACATTACATTCACTAGTAGGAGTGAGAAAAACATCACGGGGTGGTGCGCATTGTATGGGTGTGTGTTACATTACATTCACTAGTAGGAGTGAGAAAAACATCATGGGGTGGTGCGCATTGTATGGGTGTGTGTTACATTACATTCACTAGTAGGCGTGAGAAAAACATCACGGGGTGGTGCGCATTGTATGGGTGTGTGTTATATTACATTCACTAGTAGGAGTGAGAAAAACATCACGGGGTGGTGCGCATTGTATGGTTGTGTGTTACATTAGATTCACTAGTAGGAGTGAGAAAAACATCACGGGGTGGTGCGCATTGTATGGGTGTGTGTTACATTAGATTCACTAGTAGGAGTGAGAAAAACATCACGGGGTGGTGCGCATTGTATGGGTGTGTGTTTCATTAGATTCACTAGTAGGAGTGAGAAAAACATCACGGGGTGGTGCGCATTGTATGGGTGTGTGTTACATTAGATTCACTAGTAGGAGAGAGAAAAACATCACGGGGTGGTGCGCATTGTATGGGTGTGTGTTACATTAGATTCACTAGTAGGAGTGAGAAAAACATCACGGGGTGGTGCGCATTGTATGGGTGTGTGTTACATTAGATTCACTAGTAGGATTGAGAAAAACATCACGGGGTGGTGCGCATTGTATGGGTGTGTGTTACATTAGATTCACTAGTAGGATTGAGAAAAACATCACGGGGTGGTGCGCATTGTATGGGTGTGTGTTACATTAGATTCACTAGGAGGAGTGAGAAAACATCACGGGGTGGTGCGCATTGTATGGTGTGTGTTACATTAGATTCACTAGTAGGAGTGAGAAAAACTTCACGGGGTGGTGCGCATTGTATGGGTGTGTGTTACATTAGATTCACTAGTAGGAGTGAGAAAAACATCACGGGGTGGTGCGCATTGTATGGGTGTGTGTTACATTAGATTCACTAGTAGGAGTGAGAAACACATCACGGGGTGGTGGGCATTGTATGGGTGTGTGTTACATTAGATTCACTAGTAGGAGTGAGAAAAACATCACGGGGTGGTGCGCATTGTATGGGTGTGTGTTACATTACATTCACTAGTAGGAGTGAGAAAAACATCACGGGGTGGTGCGCATTGTATGGGTGTGTGTTACATTACATTCACTAGTAGGAGTGAAAAAAACATCACGGGGTGGTGCGCATTGTACGGGTGTGTGTTACATTACATTCACTAGTAGGAGTGAGAAAAACATCACGGGGTGGTGCGCATTGTATGGGTGTGTGTTACATTACATTCACCAGTAGGAGTGAGAAAAACATCACGGGGTGTTGCGCATTGTATGGGTGTGTGTTACATTACATTCACTAGTAGGAGTGAGAAAAACATCACGGGGTGGTGCGCATTGTATTGGTGTGTGTTACATTACATTCACTAGTAGGAGTGAGAAAAACATCACGGGGTGATGCGCATTGTATGGGTGTGTGTTACATTACATTCACTAGTAGGAGTGAGAAAAACATCATGGGGTGGTGCGCATTGTATGCGTGTGTGTTACATTACATTCACTAGTAGGAGTGAGAAAAACATCAAGGGGTGGTGCGCATTGTATGGGTGTGTGTTACATTACCTTTACTAGTAGTAGTGAGAAAAACATCACGGGGTGGTGCGCATTGTATGGGTGTGTGTTACATTACCTTTACTAGTAGTAGTGAGAAAAACATCACGGGGTGGTGCGCATTGTATGGGTGTGTGTTACATTACATTCACTAGTAGGCGTGAGAAAAACATCTCGGGTTGGTGCGCATTGTATGGGTGTGTGTTACATTACATTCACTAGTAGGAGTGAGAAAAACATCACGGGGTGGTGCGCATTGTATGGGTGTCTCTTACATTAGATTCACTAGTAGGAGTGAGAAAAACATCACGGGGTGGTGCGCATTGTATGGTTGTGTGTTACATTACATTCACTAGTAGGAGTGAGAAAAACATCACGGGGTGGTGCGCATTGTATGGGTGTGTGTTACATTACATTCACTAGTAGGAGTGAGACAAACATCACGGGGTGGTGCGCATTGTATGGGTGTGTGTTACATTACATTCACTAGTAGGAGTGAGAAAAACATCACGGGGTGGTGCGCATTGTATGGGTGTGTGTTACATTAGATTCACTAGTAGGAGTGAGAAAAACATCACGGGGTGGTGCGCATTGTATGGGTGTGTGTTACATTACATTCACTAGTAGGAGTGAGAAAAAAATCACGGGGTGGTGCGCATTGTATGGGTGTGTGTTACATTACATTCACTAGTAGGAGTGAGAAAAACATCACAGGGTGGTGCGCATTGTATGGGTGTGTGTTACATTACATTCACTAGTAGGAGTGAGAAAAACATCACGGGGTGGTGTGCATTGTATGCGTGTGTGTTACATTACATTCACTAGTAGGAGTGAGAAAAACATCACGGGGTGGTGCGCATTGTATGCGTATGTGTTACATTACATTCACTAGTAGGAGTGAGAAAAACATCACGGGGTGGTGCGCATTGTATGGGTGTGTGTTACATTACATTCACTAGTAGGAGTGAGAAAAACATCACGTGGTGGTGCGCATTGTATGGGTGTGTGTTACATTACATTCACTAGTAGGAGTGAGAAAAACATCACGGGGTGGTGCGCATTGTATGGGTGTGTGTTACATTACATTCACTAGTAGGAGTGAGAAAAACATCATGGGGTGGTGCGCATTGTATGGGTGTGTGTTACATTACATTCACTAGTAGGAGTGAGAAAAACATCACGGGGTGGTGCGCATTGTATGGGTGTGTGTTACATTACATTTACTAGTAGGAGTGAGAAAAACATCACGGGGTGGTGCGCATTGTATGGGTGTGTGTTACATTACATTCACTAGTAGGAGTGAGAAAAACATCACGGGGTGGTGCGCATTGTATGGGTGTGTGTTACATTAGATTCACTAGTCGGAGTGAGAATAACATCACGGGGTGGTGCGCATTGTATGGGTGTGTGTTACATTAGATTCACTAGTAGGAGTGAGAAAAACATCACGGGGTGGTGCGCATTGTATGGGTGTGTGTTACATTAGATTCACTAGTAGGAGTGAGAAAAACATCACGGGGTGGTGCGCATTGTATGGGTGTGTGTTACATTAGATTCACTAGTAGGAGTGAGAAAAACATCACGGGGTGGTGCGCATTGTATGGGTGTGTGTTACATTAGATTCACTAGGAGGAGTGAGAAAACATCACGGGGTGGTGCGCATTGTATGGTGTGTGTTACATTAGATTCACTAGTAGGAGTGAGAAAAACTTCACGGGGTGGTGCGCATTGTATGGGTGTGTGTTACATTAGATTCACTAGTAGGAGTGAGAAAAACATCACGGGGTGGTGCGCATTGTATGGGTGTGTGTTACATTAGATTCACTAGTAGGAGTGAGAAACACATCACGGGGTGGTGGGCATTGTATGGGTGTGTGTTACATTAGATTCACTAGTAGGAGTGAGAAAAACATCACGGGGTGGTGCGCATTGTATGGGTGTGTGTTACATTACATTCACTAGTAGGAGTGAGAAAAACATCACGGGGTGGTGCGCATTGTATGGGTGTGTGTTACATTACATTCACTAGTAGGAGTGAAAAAAACATCACGGGGTGGTGCGCATTGTACGGGTGTGTGTTACATTACATTCACTAGTAGGAGTGAGAAAAACATCACGGGGTGGTGCGCATTGTATGGGTGTGTGTTACATTACATTCACTAGTAGGAGTGAGAAAAACATCACGGGGTGTTGCGCATTGTATGGGTGTGTGTTACATTACATTCACTAGTAGGAGTGAGAAAAACATCACGGGGTGGTGCGCATTGTATTGGTGTGTGTTACATTACATTCACTAGTAGGAGTGAGAAAAACATCACGGGGTGATGCGCATTGTATGGGTGTGTGTTACATTACATTCACTAGTAGGAGTGAGAAAAACATCATGGGGTGGTGCGCATTGTATGCGTGTGTGTTACATTACATTCACTAGTAGGAGTGAGAAAAACATCAAGGGGTGGTGCGCATTGTATGGGTGTGTGTTACATTACCTTTACTAGTAGTAGTGAGAAAAACATCACGGGGTGGTGCGCATTGTATGGGTGTGTGTTACATTACCTTTACTAGTAGTAGTGAGAAAAACATCACGGGGTGGTGCGCATTGTATGGGTGTGTGTTACATTACATTCACTAGTAGGCGTGAGAAAAACATCTCGGGTTGGTGCGCATTGTATGGGTGTGTGTTACATTACATTCACTAGTAGGAGTGAGAAAAACATCACGGGGTGGTGCGCATTGTATGGGTGTCTCTTACATTAGATTCACTAGTAGGAGTGAGAAAAACATCACGGGGTGGTGCGCATTGTATGGTTGTGTGTTACATTACATTCACTAGTAGGAGTGAGAAAAACATCACGGGGTGGTGCGCATTGTATGGGTGTGTGTTACATTACATTCACTAGTAGGAGTGAGACAAACATCACGGGGTGGTGCGCATTGTATGGGTGTGTGTTACATTACATTCACTAGTAGGAGTGAGAAAAACATCACGGGGTGGTGCGCATTGTATGGGTGTGTGTTACATTAGATTCACTAGTAGGAGTGAGAAAAACATCACGGGGTGGTGCGCATTGTATGGGTGTGTGTTACATTACATTCACTAGTAGGAGTGAGAAAAAAATCACGGGGTGGTGCGCATTGTATGGGTGTGTGTTACATTACATTCACTAGTAGGAGTGAGAAAAACATCACAGGGTGGTGCGCATTGTATGGGTGTGTGTTACATTACATTCACTAGTAGGAGTGAGAAAAACATCACGGGGTGGTGTGCATTGTATGCGTGTGTGTTACATTACATTCACTAGTAGGAGTGAGAAAAACATCACGGGGTGGTGCGCATTGTATGCGTATGTGTTACATTACATTCACTAGTAGGAGTGAGAAAAACATCACGGGGTGGTGCGCATTGTATGGGTGTGTGTTACATTACATTCACTAGTAGGAGTGAGAAAAACATCACGGGGTGGTGCGCATTGTATGGGTGTGTGTTACATTACATTCACTAGTAGGAGTGAGAAAAACATCACGGGGTGGTGCGCATTGTATGGGTGTGTGTTACATTACATTCACTAGTAGGAGTGAGAAAAACATCATGGGGTGGTGCGCATTGTATGGGTGTGTGTTACATTACATTCACGAGTAGGAGTGAGAAAAACATCACGGGGTGGTGCGCATTGTATGGGTGTGTGTTACATTACATTTACTAGTAGGAGTGAGAAAAACATCACGGGGTGGTGCGCATTGTATGGGTGTGTGTTACATTACATTCACTAGTAGGAGTGAGAAAAACATCACGGGGTGGTGCGCATTGTATGGGTGTGTGTTACATTAGATTCACTAGTCGGAGTGAGAATAACATCACGGGGTGGTGCGCATTGTATGGGTGTGTGTTACATTAGATTCACTAGTAGGAGTGAGAAAAACATCACGGGGTGGTGCGCATTGTATGGGTGTGTGTTACATTAGATTCACTAGTAGGAGTGAGAAAAACATCACGGGGTGGTGCGCATTGTATGGGTGTGTGTTACATTAGATTCACTAGTAGGAGTGAGAAAAACATCACGGGGTGGTGCGCATTGTATGGGTGTGTGTTACATTACATTCACTAGTAGGAGTGAGAAAAACATCACGGGGTGGTTCGCATTGTATGGGTGTGTGTTACATTAGATTCACTAGTAGGAGTGAGAAAAACAACACGGGGTGGTGCGCATTGTATGGGTGTGTGTTACATTACATTCACTAGTAGCAGTGAGAAAAACATCACGGGGTGGTGCGCATTGTATGGGTGTGTGTTACATTACATTCACTAGTAGGAGTGAGAAAAACATCATGGGGTGGTGCGCATTGTATGGGTGTGTGTTACATTAGATTCACTAGTAGGAGTGAGAAAAACTTCACGGGGTGGTGCGCATTGTATGGGTGTGTGTTACATTACATTCACTAGTAGGAGTGAGAATAACATCACGGGGTGGTGCGCATTTTATGGGTGTGTGTTACATTAGATTCACTAGTAGGAGTGAGAAAAACATCGAGGGGTGGTGCGCATTGTATGGGTGTGTGTTACATTACATTCACTAGTAGGAGTGAGAAAAACATCACGGGTGGTGCGCATTGTATGGGTGTGTGTTACATTAGATTCACTAGTAGGAGTGAGAAAAACATCACGGGGTGGTGCGCATTGTATGGGTGTGTGTTACATTACATTCACTAGTAGGAGTGAGAAAAACATCACGGGGTGGTGCGCATTGTATGGGTGTGTGTTACATTACATTCACTAGTAGGAGTGAGAAAAACATCACGGGGTGGTGCGCATTGTATGGGTGTGTGTTACATTACATTCACTAGTAGGAGTGAGAAAAACATCACGGGGTGGTGCGCATTGTATGGGTGTGTGTTATATTACATTCACTAGTAGGAGTGAGAAAAACATCACGGGGTGGTGCGCATTGTATGGTTGTGTGTTACATTAGATTCACTAGTAGGAGTGAGAAAAACATCACGGGGTGGTGCGCATTGTATGGGTGTGTGTTACATTAGATTCACTAGTAGGAGTGAGAAAAACATCACGGGGTGGTGCGCATTGTATGGGTGTGTGTTTCATTAGATTCACTAGTAGGAGTGAGAAAAACATCACGGGGTGGTGCGCATTGTATGGGTGTGTGTTACATTACATTCACTAGTAGGAGTGAGAAAAACATCACGGGTGGTGCGCATTGTATGGGTGTGTGTTACATTAGATTCACTAGTAGGAGTGAGAAAAACATCACGGGGTGGTGCGCATTGTATGGGTGTGTGTTACATTACATTCACTAGTAGGAGTGAGAAAAACATCACGGGGTGGTGCGCATTGTATGGGTGTGTGTTACATTACATTCACTAGTAGGAGTGAGAAAAACATCACGGGGTGGTGCGCATTGTATGGGTGTGTGTTACATTACATTCACTAGTAGGAGTGAGAAAAACATCACGGGGTGGTGCGCATTGTATGGGTGTGTGTTATATTACATTCACTAGTAGGAGTGAGAAAAACATCACGGGGTGGTGCGCATTGTATGGTTGTGTGTTACATTAGATTCACTAGTAGGAGTGAGAAAAACATCACGGGGTGGTGCGCATTGTATGGGTGTGTGTTACATTAGATTCACTAGTAGGAGTGAGAAAAACATCACGGGGTGGTGCGCATTGTATGGGTGTGTGTTTCATTAGATTCACTAGTAGGAGTGAGAAAAACATCACGGGGTGGTGCGCATTGTATGGGTGTGTGTTACATTAGATTCACTAGTAGGAGAGAGAAAAACATCACGGGGTGGTGCGCATTGTATGGGTGTGTGTTACATTAGATTCACTAGTAGGAGTGAGAAAAACATCACGGGGTGGTGCGCATTGTATGGGTGTGTGTTACATTAGATTCACTAGTAGGATTGAGAAAAACATCACGGGGTGGTGCGCATTGTATGGGTGTGTGTTATATTAGATTCACTAGTAGGATTGAGAAAAACATCACGGGGTGGTGCGCATTGTATGGGTGTGTGTTACATTAGATTCACTAGGAGGAGTGAGAAAACATCACGGGGTGGTGCGCATTGTATGGTGTGTGTTACATTAGATTCACTAGTAGGAGTGAGAAAAACTTCACGGGGTGGTGCGCATTGTATGGGTGTGTGTTACATTAGATTCACTAGTAGGAGTGAGAAAAACATCACGGGGTGGTGCGCATTGTATGGGTGTGTGTTACATTAGATTCACTAGTAGGAGTGAGAAACACATCACGGGGTGGTGGGCATTGTATGGGTGTGTGTTACATTAGATTCACTAGTAGGAGTGAGAAAAACATCACGGGGTGGTGCGCATTATATGGGTGTGTGTTACATTACATTCACTAGTAGGAGTGAGAAAAACATCACGGGGTGGTGCGCATTGTATGGGTGTGTGTTACATTACATTCACTAGTAGGAGTGAAAAAAACATCACGGGGTGGTGCGCATTGTACGGGTGTGTGTTACATTACATTCACTAGTAGGAGTGAGAAAAACATCACGGGGTGGTGCGCATTGTATGGGTGTGTGTTACATTACATTCACTAGTAGGAGTGAGAAAAACATCACGGGGTGGTGCGCATTGTATGGGTGTGTGTTACATTACATTCACTAGTAGGAGTGAGAAAAACATCACGGGGTGGTGCGCATTGTATGGGTGTGTGTTACATTACATTCACTAGTAGGAGTGAGAAAAACATCACGGGGTGGTGCGCATTGTATGGGTGTGTGTTACATTACATTCACTAGTAGGAGTGAGAAAAACATCATGGGGTGGTGCGCATTGTATGGGTGTGTGTTACATTACATTCACTAGTAGGAGTGAGAAAAACATCACGGGGTGGTGCGCATTGTATGGGTGTGTGTTACATTACATTTACTAGTAGGAGTGAGAAAAACATCACGGGGTGGTGCGCATTGTATGGGTGTGTGTTACATTACATTCACTAGTAGGAGTGAGAAAAACATCACGGGGTGGTGCGCATTGTATGGGTGTGTGTTACATTAGATTCACTAGTCGGAGTGAGAATAACATCACGGGGTGGTGCGCATTGTATGGGTGTGTGTTACATTAGATTCACTAGTAGGAGTGAGAAAAACATCACGGGGTGGTGCGCATTGTATGGGTGTGTGTTACATTAGATTCACTAGTAGGAGTGAGAAAAACATCACGGGGTGGTGCGCATTGTATGGGTGTGTGTTACATTAGATTCACTAGTAGGAGTGAGAAAAACATCACGGGGTGGTGCGCATTTTATGGGTGTGTGTTACATTACATTCACTAGTAGGAGTGAGAAAAACATCACGGGGTGGTTCGCATTGTATGGGTGTGTGTTACATTAGATTCACTAGTAGGAGTGAGAAAAACAACACGGGGTGGTGCGCATTGTATGGGTGTGTGTTACATTACATTCACTAGTAGCAGTGAGAAAAACATCTCGGGGTGGTGCGCATTGTATGGGTGTGTGTTACATTACATTCACTAGTAGGAGTGAGAAAAACATCATGGGGTGGTGCGCATTGTATGGGTGTGTGTTACATTAGATTCACTAGTAGGAGTGAGAAAAACTTCACGGGGTGGTGCGCATTGTATGGGTGTGTGTTACATTACATTCACTAGTAGGAGTGAGAATAACATCACGGGGTGGTGCGCATTTTATGGGTGTGTGTTACATTAGATTCACTAGTAGGAGTGAGAAAAACATCACGGGGTGGTGCGCATTGTATGGGTGTGTGTTACATTACATTCACTAGTAGGAGTGAGAAAAACATCACGGGTGGTGCGCATTGTATGGGTGTGTGTTACATTAGATTCACTAGTAGGAGTGAGAAAAACATCACGGGGTGGTGCGCATTGTATGGGTGTGTGTTACATTACATTCACTAGTAGGAGTGAGAAAAACATCACGGGGTGGTGCGCATTGTATGGGTGTGTGTTACATTACATTCACTAGTAGGAGTGAGAAAAACATCACGGGGTGGTGCGCATTGTATGGGTGTGTGTTACATTACATTCACTAGTAGGAGTGAGAAAAACATCACGGGGTGGTGCGCATTGTATGGGTGTGTGTTATATTACATTCACTAGTAGGAGTGAGAAAAACATCACGGGGTGGTGCGCATTGTATGGTTGTGTGTTACATTAGATTCACTAGTAGGAGTGAGAAAAACATCACGGGGTGGTGCGCATTGTATGGGTGTGTGTTACATTAGATTCACTAGTAGGAGTGAGAAAAACATCACGGGGTGGTGCGCATTGTATGGGTGTGTGTTTCATTAGATTCACTAGTAGGAGTGAGAAAAACATCACGGGGTGGTGCGCATTGTATGGGTGTGTGTTACATTACATTCACTAGTAGGAGTGAGAAAAACATCACGGGTGGTGCGCATTGTATGGGTGTGTGTTACATTACATTCACTAGTAGGAGTGAGAAAAACATCACGGGGTGGTGCGCATTGTATGGGTGTGTGTTACATTACATTCACTAGTAGGAGTGAGAAAAACATCACGGGGTGGTGCGCATTGTATGGGTGTGTGTTACATTACATTCACTAGTAGGAGTGAGAAAAACATCACGGGGTGGTGCGCATTGTATGGGTGTGTGTTACATTACATTCACTAGTAGGAGTGAGAAAAACATCACGGGGTGGTGCGCATTGTATGGGTGTGTGTTATATTACATTCACTAGTAGGAGTGAGAAAAACATCACGGGGTGGTGCGCATTGTATGGTTGTGTGTTACATTAGATTCACTAGTAGGAGTGAGAAAAACATCACGGGGTGGTGCGCATTGTATGGGTGTGTGTTACATTAGATTCACTAGTAGGAGTGAGAAAAACATCACGGGGTGGTGCGCATTGTATGGGTGTGTGTTTCATTAGATTCACTAGTAGGAGTGAGAAAAACATCACGGGGTGGTGCGCATTGTATGGGTGTGTGTTACATTAGATTCACTAGTAGGAGAGAGAAAAACATCACGGGGTGGTGCGCATTGTATGGGTGTGTGTTACATTAGATTCACTAGTAGGAGTGAGAAAAACATCACGGGGTGGTGCGCATTGTATGGGTGTGTGTTACATTAGATTCACTAGTAGGATTGAGAAAAACATCACGGGGTGGTGCGCATTGTATGGGTGTGTGTTACATTAGATTCACTAGTAGGATTGAGAAAAACATCACGGGGTGGTGCGCATTGTATGGGTGTGTGTTACATTAGATTCACTAGGAGGAGTGAGAAAACATCACGGGGTGGTGCGCATTGTATGGTGTGTGTTACATTAGATTCACTAGTAGGAGTGAGAAAAAATTCACGGGGTGGTGCGCATAGTATGGGTGTGTGTTACATTAGATTCACTAGTAGGAGTGAGAAAAACATCACGGGGTGGTGCGCATTGTATGGGTGTGTGTTACATTAGATTCACTAGTAGGAGTGAGAAACACATCACGGGGTGGTGGGCATTGTATGGGTGTGTGTTACATTAGATTCACTAGTAGGAGTGAGAAAAACATCACGGGGTGGTGCGCATTGTATGGGTGTGTGTTACATTACATTCACTAGTAGGAGTGAGAAAAACATCACGGGGTGGTGCGCATTGTATGGGTGTGTGTTACATTACATTCACTAGTAGGAGTGAAAAAAACATCACGGGGTGGTGCGCATTGTACGGGTGTGTGTTACATTACATTCACTAGTAGGAGTGAGAAAAACATCACGGGGTGGTGCGCATTGTATGGGTGTGTGTTACATTACATTCACTAGTAGGAGTGAGAAAAACATCACGGGGCGGTGCGCATTGTATGGGTGTGTGTTACATTACATTCACTAGTAGGAGTGAGAAAAACATCACGGGGTGGTGCGCATTGTATTGGTGTGTGTTACATTACATTCACTAGTAGGAGTGAGAAAAACATCACGGGGTGGTGCGCATTGTATTGGTGTGTGTTACATTACATTCACTAGTAGGAGTGAGAAAAACATCACGGGGTGATGCGCATTGTATGGGTGTGTGTTACATTACATTCACTAGTAGGAGTGAGAAAAACATCATGGGGTGGTGCGCATTGCATGCGTGTGTGTTACATTACATTCACTAGTAGGAGTGAGAAAAACATCACGGGGTGGTGCGCATTGTATGGGTGTGTGTTACATTACCTTTACTAGTAGTAGTGAGAAAAACATCACGGGGTGGTGCGCATTGTATGGGTGTGTGTTACATTACCTTTACTAGTAGGCGTGAGAAAAACATCACGGGGTGGTGCGCATTGTATGGGTGTGTGTTACATTACATTCACTAGTAGGCGTGAGAAAAACATCTCGGGGTGGTGCGCATTGTATGGGTGTCTCTTACATTAGAGATTCACTAGTAGGAGTGAGAAAAACATCACGGGGTGGTGCGCATTGTATGGGTGTGTGTTACATTAGATTCACTAGTAGGAGTGAGAAAAACATCACGGGGTGGTGCGCATTGTATGGGTGTGTGTTACATTAGATTCACTAGGAGGAGTGAGAAAAACATCACGGGGTGGTGCGCATTGTATGGGTGTGTGTTACATTACATTCACTAGTAGGAGTGAGAAAAACATCACGGGGTGGTGCTCATTGTATGGGTGTGTGTTACATTAGATTCACTAGTAGGAGTGAGAAAAACATCACGGGGTGGTGCGCATTGTACGGGTGTGTGTTACATTAGATTCACTAGTAGGAGTGAGAAAAACATCACGGGGTGGTGCGCATTGTATGGATGTGTGTTACATTACATTCACTAGTAGGAGTGAGAAAAACATCACGGGGTGGTGCGCATTGTATGGGTGTGTGTTACATTACATTCACTAGTAGGAGTGAGAAAAACATCAAGGGGTGGTGCGCATTGTATGGGTGTGTGTTACATTACATTCACTAGTAGGAGTGAGAAAAACATCACGGGGTGATGCGCATTGTATGGGTGTGTGTTACATTACATTCACTAGTAGGAGTGAGAAAAACATCACGGGGTGGTGCGCATTGTATGCGTGTGTGTTACATTACATTCACTAGTAGGAGTGAGAAAAACATCACGGGGTGGTGCGCATTGTATGGGTGTGTGTTACATTACATTCACTAGTAGGAGTGAGAAAAACATCACGGGGTGGTGCGCATTGTATGCGTGTGTGTTACATTACATTCACTAGTAGGAGTGAGAAAAACATCACGGGGTGGTGCGCATTGTATGGGTGTGTGTTACATTACATTCACTAGTAGGAGTGAGAAAAACATCAAGGGGTGGTGCGCATTGTATGGGTGTGTGTTACATTACATTCACTAGTAGGAGTGAGAAAAACATCACCGGGTGATGCGCATTGTATGGGTGTGTGTTACATTACATTCACTAGTAGGAGTGAGAAAAACATCACGGGGTGGTGCGCATTGTATGCGTGTGTGTTACATTACATTCACTAGTAGGAGTGAGAAAAACATCACGGGGTGGTGCGCATTGTATGGGTGTGTGTTACATTACATTCACTAGTAGGAGTGAGAAAAACATCACGGGGTGGTGCGCATTGTATGCGTGTGTGTTACATTACATTCACTCGTAGGAGTGAGAAAAACATCACGGGGTGGTGCGCATTGTATGGGTGTGTGTTACATTACATTCACTAGTAGGAGTGAGAAAAACATCACGGGGTGGTGCGCATTGAATGGGTGTGTGTTACATTACATTCACTAGTAGGAGTGAGAAAAACATCACGGGGTGGTGCGCATTGTATGGGTGTGTGTTACATTACATTCACTAGTAGGAGTGAGAAAAACATCACGGGGTAGTGCGCATTGTATGGGTGTGTGTTACATTACATTCACTAGTAGGAGTGAGAAAAACATCACGGGGTGGTGCGCATTGTATGGGTGTGTGTTACATTACATTCACTAGTAGGAGTGAGAAAAACATCACGGGGTGGTGCGCATTGTATGGGTGTGTGTTACATTACATTCACTAGTAGGAGTGAGAAAAACATCACGGGGTGGTGCGCATTGTATGGGTGTGTGTTACATTACATTCACTAGTAGGAGTGAGAAAAACATCACGGGGTAGTGCGCATTGTATGGGTGTGTGTTACATTACATTCACTAGTAGGAGTGAGAAAAACATCACGGGGTGGTGCGCATTGTATGGGTGTGTGTTACATTACATTCACTAGTAGGAGTGAGAAAAACATCACGGGGTGGTGCGCATTGTATGGGTGTGTGTTACATTACATTCACTAGTAGGAGTGAGAAAAACATCACGGGGTGGTGCGCATTGTATGGGTGTGTGTTACATTACATTCACTAGTAGGAGTGAGAAAAACATCACGGGGTGGTGCGCATTGTATGCGTGTGTGTTACATTACATTCACTAGTAGGAGTGAGAAAAACATCACGGGGTGGTGCGCATTGTATGGGTGTGTGTTACATTACATTCACTAGTAGGAGTGAGAAAAACATCACGGGGTGGTGCGCATTGTATGGGTGTGTGTTACATTACCTTTACTAGTAGTAGTGAGAAAAACATCACGTGGTGGTGCGCATTGTATTGGTGTGTGTTACATTACATTCACTAGTAGGCGTGAGAAAAACATCACGGGTTGGTGCGCATTGTATGGGTGTGTGTTACATTACATTCACTAGTAGGAGTGAGAAAAACATCACGGGGTGGTGCGCATTGTATGGGTGTCTCTTACATTAGATTCACTAGTAGGAGTGAGAAAAACATCACGGGGTGGTGCGCATTGTATGGGTGTGTGTTACATTACATTCACTAGTAGGAGTGAGAAAAACATCACGGGGTGGTGCGCATTGTATGGGTGTGTGTTACATTACATTCACTAGTAGGAGTGAGCAAAACATCACGGGGTGGTGCGCATTGTATGGGTGTGTGTTACATTACATTCACTAGTAGGAGTGAGAAAAACATCACGGGGCGGTGCGCATTGTATGGGTGTGTGTTACATTACATTCACTAGTAGGAGTGATAAAAACATCACGGGGTGGTGCGCATTGTATGGGTGTGTGTTACATTACATTCACTAGTAGGAGTGAGAAAAACATCACGGGGTGGTGCGCATTGTATGGGTGTGTGTTACATTACATTCACTAGTAGGAGTGAGAAAAACATCACGGGGTGGTGCGCATTGTATGGGTGTGTGTTACATTAGATTAACTAGTAGGAGAGAGAAAAACATCACGGGGTGGTGCGCATTGTATGGGTGTGTGTTACATTAGATTCACTAGTAGGAGTGAGAAAAACATCACGGGGTGGTGCGCATTGTATGGGTGTGTGTTACATTAGATTCACTAGTAGGATTGAGAAAAACATCACGGGGTGGTGCGCATTGTATGGGTGTGTGTTACATTAGATTCACTAGTAGGATTGAGAAAAACATCACGGGGTGGTGCGCATTGTATGGGTGTGTGTTACATTAGATTCACTAGGAGGAGTGAGAAAACATCACGGGGTGGTGCGCATTGTATGGGTGTGTGTTACATTAGATTCACTAGTAGGAGTGAGAAAAACATCACGGGGTGGTGCGCATTGTATAGGTGTGTGTTACATTAGATTCACTAGTAGGAGTGAGAAAAACATCACGGGGTGGTGCGCATTGTATGGGTGTGTGTTACATTAGATTCACTAGTAGGAGTGAGAAAAACATCACGGGGTGGTGCGCATTGTATGGGTGTGTGTTACATTAGATTCACTAGGAGGAGTGAGAAAAACATCACGGGGTGGTGCGCATTGTATGGATGTGTGTTACATTACATTCACTAGTAGGAGTGAGAAAAACATCACGGGGTGGTGCTCATTGTATGGGTGTGTGTTACATTAGATTCACTAGTAGGAGTGAAAAAAACATCACGGGGTGGTGCGCATTGTACGGGTGTGTGTTACATTAGATTCACTAGTAGGAGTGAGAAAAACATCACGGGGTGGTGCGCATTGTATGGATGTGTGTTACATTACATTCACTAGTAGGAGTGAGAAAAACATCACGGGGTGGTGCGCATTGTATGGGTGTGTGTTACATTACATTCACTAGTAGGAGTGAGAAAAACATCAAGGGGTGGTGCGCATTGTATGGGTGTGTGTTACATTACATTCACTAGTAGGAGTGAGAAAAACATCACGGGGTGATGCGCATTGTATGGGTGTGTGTTACATTACATTCACTAGTAGGAGTGAGAAAAACATCACGGGGTGGTGCGCATTGTATGCGTGTGTGTTACATTACATTCACTAGTAGGAGTGAGAAAAACATCACGGGGTGGTGCGCATTGTATGGGTGTGTGTTACATTACATTCACTAGTAGGAGTGAGAAAAACATCACGGGGTGGTGCGCATTGTATGCGTGTGTGTTACATTACATTCACTAGTAGGAGTGAGAAAAACATCACGGGGTGGTGCGCATTGTATGGGTGTGTGTTACATTACATTCACTAGTAGGAGTGAGAAAAACATCAAGGGGTGGTGCGCATTGTATGGGTGTGTGTTACATTACATTCACTAGTAGGAGTGAGAAAAACATCACCGGGTGATGCGCATTGTATGGGTGTGTGTTACATTACATTCACTAGTAGGAGTGAGAAAAACATCACGGGGTGGTGCGCATTGTATGCGTGTGTGTTACATTACATTCACTAGTAGGAGTGAGAAAAACATCACGGGGTGGTGCGCATTGTATGGGTGTGTGTTACATTACATTCACTAGTAGGAGTGAGAAAAACATCACGGGGTGGTGCGCATTGTATGCGTGTGTGTTACATTACATTCACTCGTAGGAGTGAGAAAAACATCACGGGGTGGTGCGCATTGTATGGGTGTGTGTTACATTACATTCACTAGTAGGAGTGAGAAAAACATCACGGGGTGGTGCGCATTGAATGGGTGTGTGTTACATTACATTCACTAGTAGGAGTGAGAAAAACATCACGGGGTGGTGCGCATTGTATGGGTGTGTGTTACATTACATTCACTAGTAGGAGTGAGAAAAACATCACGGGGTAGTGCGCATTGTATGGGTGTGTGTTACATTACATTCACTAGTAGGAGTGAGAAAAACATCACGGGGTGGTGCGCATTGTATGGGTGTGTGTTACATTACATTCACTAGTAGGAGTGAGAAAAACATCACGGGGTGGTGCGCATTGTATGGGTGTGTGTTACATTACATTCACTAGTAGGAGTGAGAAAAACATCACGGGGTGGTGCGCATTGTATGGGTGTGTGTTACATTACATTCACTAGTAGGAGTGAGAAAAACATCACGGGGTAGTGCGCATTGTATGGGTGTGTGTTACATTACATTCACTAGTAGGAGTGAGAAAAACATCACGGGGTGGTGCGCATTGTATGGGTGTGTGTTACATTACATTCACTAGTAGGAGTGAGAAAAACATCACGGGGTGGTGCGCATTGTATGGGTGTGTGTTACATTACATTCACTAGTAGGAGTGAGAAAAACATCACGGGGTGGTGCGCATTGTATGGGTGTGTGTTACATTACATTCACTAGTAGGAGTGAGAAAAACATCACGGGGTGGTGCGCATTGTATGCGTGTGTGTTACATTACATTCACTAGTAGGAGTGAGAAAAACATCACGGGGTGGTGCGCATTGTATGGGTGTGTGTTACATTACATTCACTAGTAGGAGTGAGAAAAACATCACGGGGTGGTGCGCATTGTATGGGTGTGTGTTACATTACCTTTACTAGTAGTAGTGAGAAAAACATCACGTGGTGGTGCGCATTGTATTGGTGTGTGTTACATTACATTCACTAGTAGGCGTGAGAAAAACATCACGGGTTGGTGCGCATTGTATGGGTGTGTGTTACATTACATTCACTAGTAGGAGTGAGAAAAACATCACGGGGTGGTGCGCATTGTATGGGTGTCTCTTACATTAGATTCACTAGTAGGAGTGAGAAAAACATCACGGGGTGGTGCGCATTGTATGGGTGTGTGTTACATTACATTCACTAGTAGGAGTGAGAAAAACATCACGGGGTGGTGCGCATTGTATGGGTGTGTGTTACATTACATTCACTAGTAGGAATGAGAAAAACATCACGGGGTGGTGCGCATTGTATGGGTATGTGTTACATTACATTCACTAGTAGGAGTGAGAAAAACATCACGGGGTGGTGCGTATTGTATGGGTGTGTGTTACATTACATTCACTAGTAGGAGTGATAAAAACATCACGGGGTGGTGCGCATTGTATGGGTGTGTGTTACATTACATTCACTAGTAGGAGTGAGAAAAACATCACGGGGTGGTGCGCATTGTATGGGTGTGTGTTACATTACATTCACTAGTAGGAGTGAGAAAAACATCACGGGGTGGTGCGCATTGTATGGGTGTGTGTTACATTAGATTCACTAGTAGGAGAGAGAAAAACATCACGGGGTGGTGCGCATTGTATGGGTGTGTATTACATTAGATTCACTAGTAGGAGTGAGAAAAACATCACGGGGTGGTGCGCATTGTATGGGTGTGTGTTACATTAGATTCACTAGTAGGATTGAGAAAAACATCACGGGGTGGTGCGCATTGTATGGGTGTGTGTTACATTAGATTCACTAGTAGGATTGAGAAAAACATCACGGGGTGGTGCGCATTGTATGGGTGTGTGTTACATTAGATTCACTAGGAGGAGTGAGAAAACATCACGGGGTGGTGCGCATTGTATGGGTGTGTGTTACATTAGATTCACTAGTAGGAGTGAGAAAAACATCACGGGGTGGTGCGCATTGTATGGGTGTGTGTTACATTAGATTCACTAGTAGGAGTGAGAAAAACATCACGGGGTGGTGCGCATTGTATGGGTGTGTGTTACATTAGATTCACTAGTAGGAGTGAGAAAAACATCACGGGGTGGTGCGCATTGTATGGGTGTGTGTTACATTAGATTCACTAGGAGGAGTGAGAAAAACATCACGGGGTGGTGCGCATTGTATGGGTGTGTGTTACATTACATTCACTAGTAGGAGTGAGAAAAACATCACGGGGTGGTGCTCATTGTATGGGTGTGTGTTACATTAGATTCACTAGTAGGAGTGAAAAAAACATCACGGGGTGGTGCGCATTGTACGGGTGTGTGTTACATTACATTCACTAGTAGGAGTGAGAAAAACATCACGGGGTGGTGCGCATTGTATGGATGTGTGTTACATTACATTCACTAGTAGGAGTGAGAAAAACATCACGGGGTGGTGCGCATTGTATGGGTGTGTGTTACATTACATTCACTAGTAGGAGTGAGAAAAACATCAAGGGGTGGTGCGCATTGTATGGGTGTGTGTTACATTACATTCACTAGTAGGAGTGAGAAAAACATCACGGGGTGATGCGCATTGTATGGGTGTGTGTTACATTACATTCACTAGTAGGAGTGAGAAAAACATCACGGGGTGGTGCGCATTGTATGGGTGTGTGTTACATTAGATTCACTAGTAGGAGTGAGAAAAACATCACGGGGTGGTGCGCATTGTATGGGTGTGTGTTACATTAGATTCACTAGTAGGATTGAGAAAAACATCACGGGGTGGTGCGCATTGTATGGGTGTGTGTTACATTAGATTCACTAGTAGGATTGAGAAAAACATCACGGGGTGGTGCGCATTGTATGGGTGTGTGTTACATTAGATTCACTAGGAGGAGTGAGAAAACATCACGGGGTGGTGCGCATTGTATGGGTGTGTGTTACATTAGATTCACTAGTAGGAGTGAGAAAAACATCACGGGGTGGTGCGCATTGTATGGGTGTGTGTTACATTAGATTCACTAGTAGGAGTGAGAAAAACATCACGGGGTGGTGCGCATTGTATGGGTGTGTGTTACATTAGATTCACTAGTAGGAGTGAGAAAAACATCACGGGGTGGTGCGCATTGTATGGGTGTGTGTTACATTAGATTCACTAGGAGGAGTGAGAAAAACATCACGGGGTGGTGCGCATTGTATGGGTGTGTGTTACATTACATTCACTAGTAGGAGTGAGAAAAACATCACGGGGTGGTGCTCATTGTATGGGTGTGTGTTACATTAGATTCACTAGTAGGAGTGAAAAAAACATCACGGGGTGGTGCGCATTGTACGGGTGTGTATTACATTACATTCACTAGTAGGAGTGAGAAAAACATCACGGGGTGGTGCGCATTGTATGGATGTGTGTTACATTACATTCACTAGTAGGAGTGAGAAAAACATCACGGGGTGGTGCGCATTGTATGGGTGTGTGTTACATTACATTCACTAGTAGGAGTGAGAAAAACATCAAGGGGTGGTGCGCATTGTATGGGTGTGTGTTACATTACATTCACTAGTAGGAGTGAGAAAAACATCACGGGGTGATGCGCATTGTATGGGTGTGTGTTACATTACATTCACTAGTAGGAGTGAGAAAAACATCACGGGGTGGTGCGCATTGTATGCGTGTGTGTTACATTACATTCACTAGTAGGAGTGAGAAAAACATCACGGGGTGGTGCGCATTGTATGGGTGTGTGTTACATTAGATTCACTAGTAGGAGTGAGAAAAACATCACGGGGTGGTGCGCATTGTATGGGTGTGTGTTACATTAGATTCACTAGTAGGATTGAGAAAAACATCACGGGGTGGTGCGCATTGTATGGGTGTGTGTTACATTAGATTCACTAGTAGGATTGAGAAAAACATCACGGGGTGGTGCGCATTGTATGGGTGTGTGTTACATTAGATTCACTAGGAGGAGTGAGAAAACATCACGGGGTGGTGCGCATTGTATGGGTGTGTGTTACATTAGATTCACTAGTAGGAGTGAGAAAAACATCACGGGGTGGTGCGCATTGTATGGGTGTGTGTTACATTACATTCACTAGTAGGAGTGAGAAAAACATCACGGGGTAGTGCGCATTGTATGGGTGTGTGTTACATTACATTCACTAGTAGGAGTGAGAAAAACATCACGGGGTGGTGCGCATTGTATGGGTGTGTGTTACATTACATTCACTAGTAGGAGTGAGAAAAACATCACGGGGTGGTGCGCATTGTATGGGTGTGTGTTACATTACATTCACTAGTAGGAGTGAGAAAAACATCACGGGGTGGTGCGCATTGTATGGGTGTGTGTTACATTACATTCACTAGTAGGAGTGAGAAAAACATCACGGGGTAGTGCGCATTGTATGGGTGTGTGTTACATTACATTCACTAGTAGGAGTGAGAAAAACATCACGGGGTGGTGCGCATTGTATGGGTGTGTGTTACATTACATTCACTAGTAGGAGTGAGAAAAACATCACGGGGTGGTGCGCATTGTATGGGTGTGTGTTACATTACATTCACTAGTAGGAGTGAGAAAAACATCACGGGGTGGTGCGCATTGTATGGGTGTGTGTTACATTACATTCACTAGTAGGAGTGAGAAAAACATCACGGGGTGGTGCGCATTGTATGCGTGTGTGTTACATTACATTCACTAGTAGGAGTGAGAAAAACATCACGGGGTGGTGCGCATTGTATGGGTGTGTGTTACATTACATTCACTAGTAGGAGTGAGAAAAACATCACGGGGTGGTGCGCATTGTATGGGTGTGTGTTACATTACCTTTACTAGTAGTAGTGAGAAAAACATCACGTGGTGGTGCGCATTGTATGGGTGTGTGTTACATTACATTCACTAGTAGGCGTGAGAAAAACATCACGGGTTGGTGCGCATTGTATGGGTGTGTGTTACATTACATTCACTAGTAGGAGTGAGAAAAACATCACGGGGTGGTGCGCATTGTATGGGTGTCTCTTACATTAGATTCACTAGTAGGAGTGAGAAAAACATCACGGGGTGGTGCGCATTGTATGGGTGTGTGTTACATTACATTCACTAGTAGGAGTGAGAAAAACATCACGGTTTGGTGCGCATTGTATGGGTGTGTGTTACATTACATTCACTAGTAGGAATGAGAAAAACATCACGGGGTGGTGCGCATTGTATGGGTATGTGTTACATTACATTCACTAGTAGGAGTGAGAAAAACATCACGGGGTGGTGCGTATTGTATGGGTGTGTGTTACATTACATTCACTAGTAGGAGTGAGCAAAACATCACAGGGTGGTGCGCATTGTATGGGTGTGTGTTACATTACATTCACTAGTAGGAGTGAGCAAAACATCACGGGGTGGTGCGCATTGTATGGGTGTGTGTTACATTACATTCACTAGTAGGAGTGAGAAAAACATCACGGGGCGGTGCACATTGTATGGGTGTGTGTTACATTACATTCACTAGTAGGAGTGATAAAAACATCACGGGGTGGTGCGCATTGTATGGGTGTGTGTTACATTACATTCACTAGTAGGAGTGAGAAAAACATCACGGGGCGGTGCGCATTGTATGGGTGTGTGTTACATTACATTCACTAGTAGGAGTGAGAAAAACATCACGGGGTGGTGCGCATTGTATGGGTGTGTGTTACATTAGATTCACTAGTAGGAGAGAGAAAAACATCACGGGGTGGTGCGCATTGTATGGGTGTGTGTTACATTACATTCACTAGTAGGAGTGAGAAAAACATCACGGGGTGGTGCGCATTGTATGGGTGTGTGTTACATTAGATTCACTAGTAGGAGAGAGAAAAACATCACGGGGTGGTGCGCATTGTATGGGTGTGTGTTACATTAGATTCACTAGTAGGAGTGAGAAAAACATCACGGGGTGGTGCGCATTGTATGGGTGTGTGTTACATTAGATTCACTAGTAGGATTGAGAAAAACATCACGGGGTGGTGCGCATTGTATGGGTGTGTGTTACATTAGATTCACTAGTAGGATTGAGAAAAACATCACGGGGTGGTGCGCATTGTATGGGTGTGTGTTACATTAGATTCACTAGGAGGAGTGAGAAAACATCATGGGGTGGTGCGCATTGTATGGGTGTGTGTTACATTAGATTCACTAGTAGGAGTGAGAAAAACATCACGGGGTGGTGCGCATTGTATGGGTGTGTGTTACATTAGATTCACTAGTAGGAGTGAGAAAAACATCACGGGGTGGTGCGCATTGTATGGGTGTGTGTTACATTAGATTCACTAGTAGGAGTGAGAAAAACATCACGGGGTGGTGCGCATTGTATGGGTGTGTGTTACATTAGATTCACTAGGAGGAGTGAGAAAAACATCACGGGGTGGTGCGCATTGTATGGGTGTGTGTTACATTACATTCACTAGTAGGAGTGAGAAAAACATCACGGGGTGGTGCTCATTGTATGGGTGTGTGTTACATTAGATTCACTAGTAGGAGTGAAAAAAACATCACGGGGTGGTGCGCATTGTACGGGTGTGTGTTACATTACATTCACTAGTAGGAGTGAGAAAAACATCACGGGGTGGTGCGCATTGTATGGATGTGTGTTACATTACATTCACTAGTAGGAGTGAGAAAAACATCACGGGGTGGTGCGCATTGTATGGGTGTGTGTTACATTACATTCACTAGTAGGAGTGAGAAAAACATCAAGGGGTGGTGCGCATTGTATGGGTGTGTGTTACATTACATTCACTAGTAGGAGTGAGAAAAACATCACGGGGTGGTGCGCATTGTATGCGTGTGTGTTACATTACATTCACTAGTAGGAGTGAGAAAAACATCACGGGGTGGTGCGCATTGTATGGGTGTGTGTTACATTACATTCACTAGTAGGAGTGAGAAAAACATCACGGGGTGGTGCGCATTGTATGCGTGTGTGTTACATTACATTCACTAGTAGGAGTGAGAAAAACATCACGGGGTGGTGCGCATTGTATGGGTGTGTGTTACATTACATTCACTAGTAGGAGTGAGAAAAACATCAAGGGGTGGTGCGCATTGTATGGGTGTGTGTTACATTACATTCACTAGTAGGAGTGAGAAAAACATCACCGGGTGATGCGCATTGTATGGCTGTGTGTTACATTACATTCACTAGTAGGAGTGAGAAAAACATCACGGGGTGGTGCGCATTGTATGCGTGTGTGTTACATTACATTCACTAGTAGGAGTGAGAAAAACATCACGGGATGTTGCGCATTGTATGGGTGTGTGTTACATTACATTCACTAGTAGGAGTGAGAAAAACATCACGGGGTGGTGCGCATTGTATGCGTGTGTGTTACATTACATTCACTCGTAGGAGTGAGAAAAACATCACGGGGTGGTGCGCATTGTATGGGTGTGTGTTACATTACATTCACTAGTAGGAGTGAGAAAAACATCACGGGGTGGTGCGCATTGAATGGGTGTGTGTTACATTACATTCACTAGTAGGAGTGAGAAAAACATCACGGGGTGGTGCGCATTGTATGGGTGTGTGTTACATTACATTCACTAGTAGGAGTGAGAAAAACATCACGGGGTAGTGCGCATTGTATGGGTGTGTGTTACATTACATTCACTAGTAGGAGTGAGAAAAACATCACGGGGTGGTGCGCATTGTATGGGTGTGTGTTACATTACATTCACTAGTAGGAGTGAGAAAAACATCACGGGGTGGTGCGCATTGTATGGGTGTGTGTTACATTACATTCACTAGTAGGAGTGAGAAAAACATCACGGGGTGGTGCGCATTGTATGGGTGTGTGTTACATTACATTCACTAGTAGGAGTGAGAAAAACATCACGGGGTGGTGCGCATTGTATGGGTGTGTGTTACATTACATTCACTAGTAGGAGTGAGAAAAACATCACGGGGTGGTGCGCATTGTATGGGTGTGTGTTACATTACATTCACTAGTAGGAGTGAGAAAAACATCACGGGGTGGTGCGCATTGTATGGGTGTGTGTTACATTACATTCACTAGTAGGAGTGAGAAAAACATCACGGGGTGGTGCGCATTGTATGGGTGTGTGTTACATTACATTCACTAGTAGGAGTGAGAAAAACATCACGGGGTGGTGCGCATTGTATGCGTGTGTGTTACATTACATTCACTAGTAGGAGTGAGAAAAACATCACGGGGTGGTGCGCATTGTATGGGTGTGTGTTACATTACATTCACTAGTAGGAGTGAGAAAAACATCACGGGGTGGTGCGCATTGTATGGGTGTGTGTTACATTACCTTTACTAGTAGTAGTGAGAAAAACATCACGTGGTGGTGCGCATTGTATGGGTGTGTGTTACATTACATTCACTAGTAGGCGTGAGAAAAACATCACGGGTTGGTGCGCATTGTATGGGTGTGTGTTACATTACATTCACTAGTAGGAGTGAGAAAAACATCACGGGGTGGTGCGCATTGTATGGGTGTCTCTTACATTAGATTCACTAGTAGGAGTGAGAAAAACATCACGGGGTGGTGCGCATTGTATGGGTGTGTGTTACATTACATTCACTAGTAGGAGTGAGAAAAACATCACGGGGTGGTGCGCATTGTATGGGTGTGTGTTACATTACATTCACTAGTAGGAGTGAGAAAAACATCACGGGGTGGTGCGCATTGTATGGGTATGTGTTACATTACATTCACTAGTAGGAGTGAGAAAAACATCACGGGGTGGTGCGTATTGTATGGGTGTGTGTTACATTACATTCACTAGTAGGAGTGAGCAAAATATCACAGGGTGGTGCGCATTGTATGGGTGTGTGTTACATTACATTCACTAGTAGGAGTGAGCAAAACATCACGGGGTGGTGCGCATTGTATGGGTGTGTGTTACATTACATTCACTAGTAGGAGTGAGAAAAACATCACGGGGCGGTGCGCATTGTATGGGTGTGTGTTACATTACATTCACTAGTAGGAGTGATAAAAACATCACGGGGTGGTGCGCATTGTATGGGTGTGTGTTACATTACATTCACTAGTAGGAGTGAGAAAAACATCACGGGGTGGTGCGCATTGTATGGGTGTGTGTTACATTACATTCACTAGTAGGAGTGAGAAAAACATCACGGGGTGGTGCGCATTGTATGGGTGTGTGTTACATTAGATTCACTAGTAGGAGAGAGAAAAACATCACGGGGTGGTGCGCATTGTATGGGTGTGTGTTACATTAGATTCACTAGTAGGAGTGAGAAAAACATCACGGGGTGGTGCGCATTGTATGAGTGTGTGTTACATTAGATTCACTAGTAGGATTGAGAAAAACATCACGGGGTGGTGCGCATTGTATGGGTGTGTGTTACATTAGATTCACTAGTAGGATTGAGAAAAACATCACGGGGTGGTGCGCATTGTATGGGTGTGTGTTACATTAGATTCACTAGGAGGAGTGAGAAAACATCACGGGGTGGTGCGCATTGTATGGGTGTGTGTTACATTAGATTCACTAGTAGGAGTGAGAAAAACATCACGGGGTGGTGCGCATTGTATGGGTGTGTGTTACATTAGATTCACTAGTAGGAGTGAGAAAAACATCACGGGGTGGTGCGCATTGTATGGGTGTGTGTTACATTAGATTCACTAGTAGGAGTGAGAAAAACATCACGGGGTGGTGCGCATTGTATGGGTGTGTGTTACATTAGATTCACTAGGAGGAGTGAGAAAAACATCACGGGGTGGTGCGCATTGTATGGGTGTGTGTTACATTACATTCACTAGTAGGAGTGAGAAAAACATCACGGGGTGGTGCTCATTGTATGGGTGTGTGTTACATTAGATTCACTAGTAGGAGTGAAAAAAACATCACGGGGTGGTGCGCATTGTACGGGTGTGTGTTACATTACATTCACTAGTAGGAGTGAGAAAAACATCACGGGGTGGTGCGCATTGTATGGATGTGTGTTACATTACATTCACTAGTAGGAGTGAGAAAAACATCACGGGGTGGTGCGCATTGTATGGGTGTGTGTTACATTACATTCACTAGTAGGAGTGAGAAAAACATCAAGGGGTGGTGCGCATTGTATGGGTGTGTGTTACATTACATTCACTAGTAGGAGTGAGAAAAACATCACGGGGTGATGCGCATTGTATGGGTGTGTGTTACATTACATTCACTAGTAAGAGTGAGAAAAACATCACGGGGTGGTGCGCATTGTATGCGTGTGTGTTACATTACATTCACTAGTAGGAGTGAGAAAAACATCACGGGGTGGTGCGCATTGTATGGGTGTGTGTTACATTACATTCACTAGTAGGAGTGAGAAAAACATCACGGGGTGGTGCGCATTGTATGGGTGTGTGTTACATTACCTTTACTAGTAGTAGTGAGAAAAACATCACGGGGTGGTGCGCATTGTATGGGTATGTGTTACATTACATTCACTAGTAGGAGTGAGAAAAACATCACGGGGTGGTGCGTATTGTATGGGTGTGTGTTACATTACATTCACTAGAAGGAGTGAGCAAAACATCACAGGGTGGTGCGCATTGTATGGGTGTGTGTTACATTACATTCACTAGTAGGAGTGAGCAAAACATCACGGGGTGGTGCGCATTGTATGGGTGTGTGTTACATTACATTCACTAGTAGGAGTGAGAAAAACATCACGGGGTGGTGCGCATTGTATGGGTGTGTGTTACATTACATTCACTAGTAGGAGTGATAAAAACATCACGGGGTGGTGCGCATTGTATGGGTGTGTGTTACATTACATTCACTAGTAGGAGTGAGAAAAACATCACGGGGTGGTGCGCATTGTATGGGTGTGTGTTACATTAGATTCACTAGTAGGATTGAGAAAAACATCACGGGGTGGTGCGCATTGTATGGGTGTGTGTTACATTACATTCACTAGTAGGCGTGAGAAAAACATCACGGGTTGGTGCACATTGTATGGGTGTGTGTTACATTACATTCACTAGTAGGAGTGAGAAAAACATCACGGGGTGGTGCGCATTGTATGGGTGTCTCTTACATTAGATTCACTAGTAGGAGTGAGAAAAACATCACGGGGTGGTGCGCATTGTATGGGTGTGTGTTACATTACATTCACTAGTAGGAGTGAGAAAAACATCACGGGGTGGTGCGCATTGTATGGGTGTGTGTTACATTACATTCACTAGTAGGAGTGAGAAAAACATCACGGGGTGGTGCGCATTGTATGGGTATGTGTTACATTACATTCACTAGTAGGAGTGAGAAAAACATCACGGGGTGGTGCGTATTGTATGGGTGTGTGTTACATTACATTCACTAGTAGGAGTGAGCAAAACATCACAGGGTGGTGCGCATTGTATGGGTGTGTGTTACATTACATTCACTAGTAGGAGTGAGCAAAACATCACGGGGTGGTGCGCATTGTATGGGTGTGTGTTACATTACATTCACTAGTAGGAGTGAGAAAAACATCACGGGGCGGTGCGCATTGTATGGGTGTGTGTTACATTACATTCACTAGTAGGAGTGATAAAAACATCACGGGGTGTTGCGCATTGTATGGGTGTGTGTTACATTACATTCACTAGTAGGAGTGAGAAAAACATCACGGGGTGGTGCGCATTGTATGGGTGTGTGTTACATTACATTCACTAGTAGGAGTGAGAAAAACATCACGGGGTGGTGCGCATTGTATGGGTGTGTGTTACATTAGATTCACTAGTAGGAGAGAGAAAAACATCACGGGGTGGTGCGCATTGTATGGGTGTGTGTTACATTAGATTCACTAGTAGGAGTGAGAAAAACATCACGGGGTGGTGCGCATTGTATGGGTGTGTGTTACATTAGATTCACTAGTAGGATTGAGAAAAACATCACGGGGTGGTGCGCATTGTATGGGTGTGTGTTACATTAGATTCACTAGTAGGATTGAGAAAAACATCACGGGGTGGTGCGCATTGTATGGGTGTGTGTTACATTAGATTCACTAGGAGGAGTGAGAAAACATCACGGGGTGGTGCGCATTGTATGGGTGTGTGTTACATTAGATTCACTAGTAGGAGTGAGAAAAACATCACGGGGTGGTGCGCATTGTATGGGTGTGTGTTACATTAGATTCACTAGTAGGAGTGAGAAAAACATCACGGGGTGGTGCGCATTGTATGGGTGTGTGTTACATTAGATTCACTAGTAGGAGTGAGAAAAACATCACGGGGTGGTGCGCATTGTATGGGTGTGTGTTACATTAGATTCACTAGGAGGAGTGAGAAAAACATCACGGGGTGGTGCGCATTGTATGGGTGTGTGTTACATTACATTCACTAGTAGGAGTGAGAAAAACATCACGGGGTGGTGCTCATTGTATGGGTGTGTGTTACATTAGATTCACTAGTAGGAGTGAAAAAAACATCACGGGGTGGTGCGCATTGTACGGGTGTGTGTTACATTACATTCACTAGTAGGAGTGAGAAAAACATCACGGGGTGGTGCGCATTGTATGGATGTGTGTTACATTACATTCACTAGTAGGAGTGAGAAAAACATCACGGGGTGGTGCGCATTGTATGGGTGTGTGTTACATTACATTCACTAGTAGGAGTGAGAAAAACATCAAGGGGTGGTGCGCATTGTATGGGTGTGTGTTACATTACATTCACTAGTAGGAGTGAGAAAAACATCACGGGGTGATGCGCATTGTATGGGTGTGTGTTACATTACATTCACTAGTAAGAGTGAGAAAAACATCACGGGGTGGTGCGCATTGTATGCGTGTGTGTTACATTACATTCACTAGTAGGAGTGAGAAAAACATCACGGGGTGGTGCGCATTGTATGGGTGTGTGTTACATTACATTCACTAGTAGGAGTGAGAAAAACATCACGGGGTGGTGCGCATTGTATGGGTGTGTGTTACATTACCTTTACTAGTAGTAGTGAGAAAAACATCACGGGGTGGTGCGCATTGTATGGGTGTGTGTTACATTACATTCACTAGTAGGAGTGAGAAAAACATCACGGGGTGGTGCGTATTGTATGGGTGTGTGTTACATTACATTCACTAGAAGGAGTGAGCAAAACATCACAGGGTGGTGCGCATTGTATGGGTGTGTGTTACATTACATTCACTAGTAGGAGTGAGCAAAACATCACGGGGTGGTGCGCATTGTATGGGTGTGTGTTACATTACATTCACTAGTAGGAGTGAGAAAAACATCACGGGGTGGTGCGCATTGTATGGGTGTGTGTTACATTACATTCACTAGTAGGAGTGATAAAAACATCACGGGGTGGTGCGCATTGTATGGGTGTGTGTTACATTACATTCACTAGTAGGAGTGAGAAAAACATCACGGGGTGGTGCGCATTGTATGGGTGTGTGTTACATTACATTCACTAGTAGGAGTTAGAAAAACATCACGGGGTGGTGCGCATTGTATGGGTGTGTGTTACATTAGATTCACTAGTAGGAGTGAGAAAAACATCACGGGGTGGTGCGCATCGTATGGCTGTGTGTTACATTAGATTCACTAGTAGGATTGAGAAAAACATCACGGGGTGGTGCGCATTGTATGGGTGTGTGTTACATTAGATTCACTAGGAGGAGTGAGAAAAACATCACGGGGTGGTGCGCATTGTATGGGTGTGTGTTACATTAGATTCACTAGGAGGAGTGAGAAAAACATCACGGGGTGGTGCGCATTGAATGGGTGTGTGTTACATTACATTCACGAGTAGGAGTGAGAAAAACATCACGGGGTGGTGCGCATTGAATGGGTGTGTGTTACATTACATTCACGAGTAGGAGTGAGAAAAACATCACGGGGTGGTGCGCATTGAATGGGTGTGTGTTACATTACATTCACTAGTAGGAGTGAGAAAAACATCACGGGGTGGTGCGCATTGAATGGGTGTGTGTTACATTACATTCACTAGTAGGAGTGAGAAAAACATCACGGGGTGGTGCGCATTGTATGGGTGTGTGTTACATTACATTCACTAGTAGGAGTGAGAAAAACATCACGGGGTGGTGCGCATTGTATGGGTGTGTGTTACATTACATTCACTAGTAGGAGTGAGAAAAACATCACGGGGTGGTGCGCATTGTATGGGTGTGTGTTACATTACATTCACTAGTAGGAGTGAGAAAAACATCACGGGGTGGTGCGCATTGTATGCCTGTGTGTTACATTACATTCACTAGTAGGAGTGAGAAAAACATCACGGGGTGGTGCGCATTGTATGGGTGTGTGTTACATTACATTCACTAGTAGGAGTGAGAAAAACATCACGGGGTGGTGCGCATTGTATGGGTGTGTGTTACATTACCTTTACTAGTAGTAGTGAGAAAAACATCACGGGGTGGTGCGCATTGAATGGGTGTGTGTTACATTACATTCACTAGTAGGCGTGAGAAAAACATCACGGGTTGGTGCGCATTGTATGGGTGTGTGTTACATTACATTCACTAGTAGGAGTGAGAAAAACATCACGGGGTGGTGCGCATTGTATGGGTGTCTCTTACATTAGATTCACTAGTAGGAGTGAGAAAAACATCACGGGGTGGTGCGCATTGTATGGGTGTGTGTTACATTACATTCACTAGTAGGAGTGAGAAAAACATCACGGGGTGGTGCGCATTGAATGGGTGTGTGTTACATTACATTCACTAGTAGGAGTGAAAAAAACATCACTGGGTGGTGCGCATTGTATGGGTGTGTGTTACATTACATTCACTAGTAGGAGTGAGAAAAACATCACGGGGTGGTGCGCATTGTATGGGTGTGTGTTACATTACATTCACTAGTAGGAGTGAGAAAAACATCACGGGGTGGTGCGCATTGTATGGGTGTGTGTTACATTACATTCACTAGTAGGAGTGAGAAAAACATCACGGGGTGGTGCGCATTGTATGGGTGTGTGTTACATTACATTCACTAGTAGGAGTGAGAAAAACATCACGGGGTGGTGCGCATTGTATGGGTGTGTGTTACATTACATTCACTAGTAGGAGTGAGAAAAACATCACGGGGTGGTGCGCATTGTATGCGTGTGTGTTACATTACATTCACTAGTAGGAGTGAGAAAAACATCACGGGGTGGTGCGCATTGTATGGGTGTGTGTTACATTACATTCACTAGTAGGAGTGAGAAAAACATCACGGGGTGGTGCGCATTGTATGGGTGTGTGTTACATTACATTCACTAGTAGGAGTGAGAAAAACATCACGGGGTGGTGCGCATTGTATGGGTGTGTGTTACATTACATTCACTAGTAGGAGTGAGAAAAACATCACGGGGTGGTGCGCATTGTATGGGTGTGTGTTACATTACCTTTACTAGTAGTAGTGAGAAAAACATCACGGGGTGGTGCGCATTGTATGGGTATGTGTTACATTACATTCACTAGTAGGAGTGAGAAAAACATCACGGGGTGGTGCGTATTGTATGGGTGTGTGTTACATTACATTCACTAGAAGGAGTGAGCAAAACATCACAGGGTGGTGCGCATTGTATGGGTGTGTGTTACATTACATTCACTAGTAGGAGTGAGCAAAACATCACGGGGTGGTGCGCATTGTATGGGTGTGTGTTACATTACATTCACTAGTAGGAGTGAGAAAAACATCACGGGGTGGTGCGCATTGTATGGGTGTGTGTTACATTACATTCACTAGTAGGAGTGATAAAAACATCACGGGGTGGTGCGCATTGTATGGGTGTGTGTTACATTACATTCACTAGTAGGAGTGAGAAAAACATCACGGGGTGGTGCGCATTGTATGGGTGTGTGTTACATTACATTCACTAGTAGGAGTGAGAAAAACATCACGGGGTGGTGCGCATTGTATGGGTGTGTGTTACATTAGATTCACTAGTAGGAGTGAGAAAAACATCACGGGGTGGTGCGCATCGTATGGCTGTGTGTTACATTAGATTCACTAGTAGGATTGAGAAAAACATCACGGGGTGGTGCGCATTGTATGGGTGTGTGTTACATTAGATTCACTAGGAGGAGTGAGAAAAACATCACGGGGTGGTGCGCATTGTATGGGTGTGTGTTACATTAGATTCACTAGGAGGAGTGAGAAAAACATCACGGGGTGGTGCGCATTGAATGGGTGTGTGTTACATTACATTCACGAGTAGGAGTGAGAAAAACATCACGGGGTGGTGCGCATTGAATGGGTGTGTGTTACATTACATTCACGAGTAGGAGTGAGAAAAACATCACGGGGTGGTGCGCATTGAATGGGTGTGTGTTACATTACATTCACTAGTAGGAGTGAGAAAAACATCACGGGGTGGTGCGCATTGAATGGGTGTGTGTTACATTACATTCACTAGTAGGAGTGAGAAAAACATCACGGGGTGGTGCGCATTGTATGGGTGTGTGTTACATTACATTCACTAGTAGGAGTGAGAAAAACATCACGGGGTGGTGCGCATTGTATGGGTGTGTGTTACATTACATTCACTAGTAGGAGTGAGAAAAACATCACGGGGTGGTGCGCATTGTATGGGAGTGTGTTACATTACATTCACTAGTAGGAGTGAGAAAAACATCACGGGGTGGTGCGCATTGTATGCCTGTGTGTTACATTACATTCACTAGTAGGAGTGAGAAAAACATCACGGGGTGGTGCGCATTGTATGGGTGTGTGTTACATTACATTCACTAGTAGGAGTGAGAAAAACATCACGGGGTGGTGCGCATTGTATGGGTGTGTGTTACATTACCTTTACTAGTAGTAGTGAGAAAAACATCACGGGGTGGTGCGCATTGAATGGGTGTGTGTTACATTACATTCACTAGTAGGCGTGAGAAAAACATCACGGGTTGGTGCGCATTGTATGGGTGTGTGTTACATTACATTCACTAGTAGGAGTGAGAAAAACATCACGGGGTGGTGCGCATTGTATGGGTGTCTCTTACATTAGATTCACTAGTAGGAGTGAGAAAAACATCACGGGGTGGTGCGCATTGTATGGGTGTGTGTTACATTACATTCACTAGTAGGAGTGAGAAAAACATCACGGGGTGGTGCGCATTGAATGGGTGTGTGTTACATTACATTCACTAGTAGGAGTGAAAAAAACATCACTGGGTGGTGCGCATTGTATGGGTGTGTGTTACATTACATTCACTAGTAGGAGTGAGAAAAACATCACGGGGTGGTGCGCATTGTATGGGTGTGTGTTACATTACATTCACTAGTAGGAGTGAGAAAAACATCACGGGGTGGTGCGCATTGTATGGGTGTGTGTTACATTACATTCACTAGTAGGAGTGAGAAAAACATCACGGGGTGGTGCGCATTGTATGGGTGTTTGTTACATTACATTCACTAGTAGGAGTGATTAAAACATCACGGGGTGGTGCGCATTGTATGGGTGTGTGTTACATTACATTCACTAGTAGGAGTGAGAAAAACATCACGGGGTGGTGCGCATTGTATGCGTGTGTGTTACATTACATTCACTAGTAGGAGTGAGAAAAACATCACGGGGTGGTGCGCATTGTATGGGTGTGTGTTACATTACATTCACTAGTAGGAGTGAGAAAAACATCACGGGGTGGTGCGCATTGTATGGGTGTGTGTTACATTACCTTTACTAGTAGTAGTGAGAAAAACATCACGGGGTGGTGCGCATTGTATGGGTGTGTGTTACATTACATTCACTAGTAGGCGTGAGAAAAACATCACGGGTTGGTGCGCATTGTATGGGTGTGTGTTACATTACATTCACTAGTAGGAGTGAGAAAAACATCACGGGGTGGTGCGCATTGTATGGGTGTCTCTTACATTAGATTCACTAGTAGGAGTGAGAAAAACATCACGGGGTGGTGCGCATTGTATGGGTGTGTGTTACATTACATTCACTAGTAGGAATGAGAAAAACATCACGGGGTGGTGCGCATTGTATGGGTGTGTGTTACATTACATTCACTAGTAGGAGTGAGAAAAACATCACGGGGTGGTGCGCATTGTATGGGTATGTGTTACATTACATTCACTAGTAGGAGTGAGAAAAACATCACGGGGTGGTGCGTATTGTATGGGTGTGTGTTACATTACATTCACTAGTAGGAGTGAGCAAAACATCACGGGGTGGTGCGCATTGTATGGGTGTGTGTTACATTACATTCACTAGTAGGAGTGAGAAAAACATCACGGGGTGGTGCGCATTGTATGGGTGTGTGTTACATTACATTCACGAGTAGGAGTGAGAAAAACATCACGGGGTGGTGCGCATTGAATGGGTGTGTGTTACATTACATTCACGAGTAGGAGTGAGAAAAACATCACGGGGTTGTGCGCATTGAATGGGTGTGTGTTACATTACATTCACTAGTAGGAGTGAGAAAAACATCACGGGGTGGTGCGCATTGAATGGGTGTGTGTTACATTACATTCACTAGTAGGAGTGAGAAAAACATCACGGGGTGGTGCGCATTGTATGCCTGTGTGTTACATTACATTCACTAGTAGGAGTGAGAAAAACATCACGGGGTGGTGCGCATTGTATGGGTGTGTGTTACATTACATTCACTAGTAGGAGTGAGAAAAACATCACGGGGTGGTGCGCATTGTATGGGTGTGTGTTACATTACATTCACTAGTAGGAGTGAGAAAAACATCACGGGGTGGTGCGCATTGTATGCCTGTGTGTTACATTACATTCACTAGTAGGAGTGAGAAAAACATCACGGGGTGGTGCGCATTGTATGCCAGTGTGTTACATTACATTCACTAGTAGGAGTGAGAAAAACATCACGGGGTGGTGCGCATTGTATGGGTGTGTGTTACATTACATTCACTAGTAGGAGTGAGAAAAACATCACGGGGTGGTGCGCATTGTATGGGTGTCTCTTACATTAGATTCACTAGTAGGAGTGAGAAAAACATCACGGGGTGGTGCGCATTGTATGGGTGTGTGTTACATTACATTCACTAGTAGGAATGAGAAAAACATCACGGGGTGGTGCGCATTGTATGGGTGTGTGTTACATTACATTCACTAGTAGGAGTGAGAAAAACATCACGGGGTGGTGCGCATTGTATGGGTATGTGTTACATTACATTCACTAGTAGGAGTGACAAAAACATCACGGGGTGGTGCGTATTGTATGGGTGTGTGTTACATTACATTCACTAGTAGGAGTGAGCAAAACATCACAGGGTGGTGCGCATTGTATGGGTGTGTGTTACATTACATTCACTAGTAGGAGTGAGCAAAACATCACGGGGTGGTGCGCATTGTATGGGTGTGTGTTACATTACATTCACTAGTAGGAGTGAGAAAAACATCACGGGGTGGTGCGCATTGTATGGGTGTGTGTTACATTACATTCACTAGTAGGAGTGAGAAAAATATCACGGGGTGGTGCGCATTGTATGGGTGTGTGTTACATTACATTCAAGAGTAGGAGTGAGAAAAACATCACGGGGTGGTGCGCATTGAATGGGTGTGTGTTACATTACATTCACGAGTAGGAGTGAGAAAAACATCACGGGGTGGTGCGCATTGAATGGGTGTTTGTTACATTACATTCACTAGTAGGAGTGAGAAAAACATCACGGGGTGGTGCACATTGAATGGGTGTGTGTTACATTACATTCACTAGTAGGAGTGAGAAAAACATCACGGGGTGGTGCGCATTGTATGGGTGTGTGTTACATTACATTCACTAGTAGGAGTGAGAAAAACATCACGGGTTGGTGCGCATTGTATGGGTGTGTGTTACGTTAGATTCACTAGTAGGAGTGAGAAAAACATCACGGGGTGGTGCGCATTGTATGGGTGTGTGTTACATTACATTCACTAGTAGGAGTGAGAAAAACATCACGGGGTGGTGCGCATTGTATGCCTGTGTGTTACATTACATTCACTAGTAGGAGTGAGAAAAACATCACGGGGTGGTGCGCATTGTATGGGTGTGTGTTACATTACATTCACTAGTAGGAGTGAGAAAAACATCACGGGGTGGTGCCCATTGTATGGGTGTGTGTTACATTACCTTTACTAGTAGTAGTGAGAAAAACATCACGGGGTGGTGCGCATTGAATGGGTGTGTGTTACATTACATTCACTAGTAGGCGTGAGAAAAACATCACGGGTTGGTGCGCATTGTATGGGTGTGTATTACATTACATTCACTAGTAGGAGTGAGAAAAACATCACGGGGTGGTGCGCATTGTATGGGTGTCTCTTACATTAGATTCACTAGTAGGAGTGAGAAAAACATCACGGGGTGGTGCGCATTGTATGGGTGTGTGTTACATTACATTCACTAGTAGGAGTGAGAAAAACATCACGGGGTGGTGCGCATTGAATGGGTGTGTGTTACATTACATTCACTAGTAGGAGTGAAAAAAACATCACTGGGTGGTGCGCATTGTATGGGTGTGTGTTACATTACATTCACTAGTAGGAGTGAGAAAAACATCACGGGGTGGTGCGCATTGTATGGGTGTGTGTTACATTACATTCACTAGTAGGAGTGAGAAAAACATCACGGGGTGGTGCGCATTGTATGGGTGTGTGTTACATTACATTCACTAGTAGGAGTGAGAAAAACATCACGGGGTGGTGCGCATTGTATGGGTGTGTGTTACATTACATTCACTAGTAGGAGTGAGAAAAACATCACGGGGTGGTGCGCATTGTATGGGTGTGTGTTACATTACATTCACTAGTAGGAGTGAGAAAAACATCACGGGGTGTTGCGCATTGTATGCGTGTGTGTTACATTACATTCACTAGTAGGAGTGAGAAAAACATCACGGGGTGGTGCGCATTGTATGGGTGTGTGTTACATTACATTCACTAGTAGGAGTGAGAAAAACATCACGGGGTGGTGCGCATTGTATGGGTGTGTGTTACATTACATTCACTAGTAGGAGTGAGAAAAACATCACGGGGTGGTGCGCATTGTATGGGTATGTGTTACGTTACATTCACTAGTAGGAGTGAGAAAAACATCACGGGGTGGTGCGTATTGTATGGGTGTGTGTTACATTACATTCACTAGTAGGAGTGAGCAAAACATCACGGGGTGGTGCGCATTGTATGGGTGTGTGTTACATTACATTCACTAGTAGGAGTGAGAAAAACATCACGGGGTGGTGCGCATTGTATGGGTGTGTGTTACATTACATTCACGAGTAGGAGTGAGAAAAACATCACGGGGTGGTGCGCATTGAATGGGTGTGTGTTACATTACATTCACGAGTAGGAGTGAGAAAAACATCACGGGGTGGCGCGCATTGAATGGGTGTGTGTTACATTACATTCACTAGTAGGAGTGAGAAAAACATCACGGGGTGGTGCACATTGAATGGGTGTGTGTTACATTACATTCACTAGTAGGAGTGAGAAAAACATCACGGGGTGGTGCGCATTGTATGCCTGTGTGTTACATTACATTCACTAGTAGGAGTGAGAAAAACATCACGGGGTGGTGCGCATTGTATGGGTGTGTGTTACATTACATTCACTAGTAGGAGTGAGAAAAACATCACGGGGTGGTGCGCATTGTATGGGTGTGTGTTACATTACATTCACTAGTAGGAGTGAGAAAAACATCACGGGGTGGTGCGCATTGTATGCCTGTGTGTTACATTACATTCACTAGTAGGAGTGAGAAAAACATCACGGGGTGGTGCGCATTGTATGCCTGTGTGTTACATTACATTCACTAGTAGGAGTGAGAAAAACATCACGGGGTGGTGCGCATTGTATGGGTGTGTGTTACATTACATTCACTAGTAGGAGTGAGAAAAACATCACGGGGTGGTGCGCATTGTATGGGTGTCTCTTACATTAGATTCACTAGTAGGAGTGAGAAAAACATCACGGGGTGGTGCGCATTGTATGGGTGTGTGTTACATTACATTCACTAGTAGGAATGAGAAAAACATCACGGGGTGGTGCGCATTGTATGGGTGTGTGTTACATTACATTCACTAGTAGGAGTGAGAAAAACATCACGGGGTGGTGCGCATTGTATGGGTATGTGTTACATTACATTCATTAGTAGGAGTGAGAAAAACATCACGGGGTGGTGCGTATTGTATGGGTGTGTGTTACATTACATTCACTAGTAGGAGTGAGCAAAACATCACAGGGTGGTGCGCATTGTATGGGTGTGTGTTACATTACATTCACTAGTAGGAGTGAGCAAAACATCACGGGGTGGTGCGCATTGTATGGGTGTGTGTTACATTACATTCACTAGTAGGAGTGAGAAAAACATCACGGGGTGGTGCGCATTGTATGGGTGTGTGTTACATTACATTCACTAGTAGGAGTAAGAAAAACATCACGGGGTGGTGCGCATTGTATGGGTGTGTGTTACATTACATTCAAGAGTAGGAGTGAGAAAAACATCACGGGGTGGTGCGCATTGAATGGGTGTGTGTTACATTACATTCACGAGTAGGAGTGAGAAAAACATCACGGGGTGGTGCGCATTGAATGGGTGTGTGTTACATTACATTCACTAGTAGGAGTGAGAAAAACATCACGGGGTGGTGCGCATTGAATGGGTGTGTGTTACATTACATTCACTAGTAGGAGTGAGAAAAACATCACGGGGTGGTGCGCATTGTATGCCTGTGTGTTACATTACATTCACTAGTAGGAGTGAGAAAAACATCACGGGGTGGTGCGCATTGTATGGGTGTGTGTTACATTACATTCACTAGTAGGAGTGAGAAAAATATCACGGGGTGGTGCGCATTGTATGGGTGTGTGTTACATTACATTCACTAGTAGGAGTGAGAAAAACATCACGGGGTGGTGCGCATTGTATGCCTGTGTGTTACATTACATTCACTAGTAGGAGTGAGAAAAACATCACGGGGTGGTGCGCATTGTATGGGTGTGTGTTACATTACATTCACTAGTAGGAGTGAGAAAAACATCACGGGGTGGTGCCCATTGTATGGGTGTGTGTTACATTACCTTTACTAGTAGTAGTGAGAAAAACATCACGGGGTCGTGCGCATTGAATGGGTGTGTGTTACATTACATTCACTAGTAGGCGTGAGAAAAACATCACGGGTTGGTGCGCATTGTATGGGTGTGTGTTACATTACATTCACTAGTAGGAGTGAGAAAAACATCACGGGGTGGTGCGCATTGTATGGGTGTCTCTTACATTAGATTCACTAGTAGGAGTGAGAAAAACATCACGGGGTGGTGCGCATTGTATGGGTGTGTGTTACATTACATTCACTAGTAGGAGTGAGAAAAACATCACGGGGTGGTGCGCATTGAATGGGTGTGTGTTACATTACATTCACTAGTAGGAGTGAAAAAAACATCACTGGGTGGTGCGCATTGTATGGGTGTGTGTTACATTACATTCACTAGTAGGAGTGAGAAAAACATCACGGGGTGGTGCGCATTGTATGGGTGTGTGTTACATTACATTCACTAGTAGGAGTGAGAAAAACATCACGGGGTGGTGCGCATTGTATGGGTGTGTGTTACATTACATTCACTAGTAGGAGTGAGAAAAACATCACGGGGTGGTGCGCATTGTATGGGTGTGTGTTACATTACATTCACTAGTAGGAGTGAGAAAAACATCACGGGGTGGTGCGCATTGTATGGGTGTGTGTTACATTACATTCACTAGTAGGAGTGAGAAAAACATCACGGGGTGTTGCGCATTGTATGCGTGTGTGTTACATTACATTCACCAGTAGGAGTGAGAAAAACATCACGGGGTGGTGCGCATTGTATGGGTGTGTGTTACATTACATTCACTAGTAGGAGTGAGAAAAACATCACGGGGTGGTGCGCATTGTATGGGTGTGTGTTACATTACCTTTACTAGTAGTAGTGAGAAAAACATCACGGGGTGGTGCGCATTGTATGGGTGTGTGTTACATTACATTCACTAGTAGGCGTGAGAAAAACATCACGGGTTGGTGCGCATTGTATGGGTGTGTGTTACATTACATTCACTAGTAGGAGTGAGAAAAACATCACGGGGTGGTGCGCATTGTATGGGTGTCTCTTACATTAGATTCACTAGTAGGAGTGAGAAAAACATCACGGGGTGGTGCGCATTGTATGGGTGTGTGTTACATTACATTCACTAGTAGGAATGAGAAAAACATCACGGGGTGGTGCGCATTGTATGGGTGTGTGTTACATTACATTCACTAGTAGGAGTGAGAAAAACATCACGGGGTGGTGCGCACTGTATGGGTATGTGTTACATTACATTCACTAGTAGGAGTGAGAAAAACATCACGGGGTGGTGCGTATTGTATGGGTGTGTGTTACATTACATTCACTAGTAGGAGTGAGCAAAACATCACAGGGTGGTGCGCATTGTATGGGTGTGTGTTACATTACATTCACTAGTAGGAGTGAGCAAAACATCACGGGGTGGTGCGCATTGTATGGGTGTGTGTTACATTACATTCACTAGTAGGAGTGAGAAAAACATCACGGGGTGGTGCGCATTGTATGGGTGTGTGTTACATTACATTCACTAGTAGGAGTGATAAAAACATCACGGGGTGGTGCGCATTGTATGGGTGTGTGTTACATTACATTCACTAGTAGGAGTGAGAAAAACATCACGGGGTGGTGCGCATTGTATGGGTGTGTGTTACATTACATTCACTAGTAGGCGTGAGAAATACATCACGGGTTGGTGCGCATTGTATGGGTGTGTGTTACATTACATTCACTAGTAGCAGTGAGAAAAACATCACGGGGTGGTGCGCATTGTATGGGTGTGTGTTACATTAGATTCACTAGTAGGAGTGAGAAAAACATCACGGGGTGGTGCGCATTGTATGGGTGTGTGTTACATTAGATTCACTAGTAGGATTGAGAAAAACATCACGGGGTGGTGCGCATTGTATGGGTGTGTGTTACATTAGATTCACTAGTAGGATTGAGAAAAACATCACGGGGTGGTGCGCATTGTATGGGTGTGTGTTACATTAGATTCACTAGGAGGAGTGAGAAAACATCACGGGGTGGTGCGCATTGTATGGGTGTGTGTTACATTAGATTCACTAGTAGCAGTGAGAAAAACATCACGGGGTGGTGCGCATTGTATGGGTGTGTGTTACATTAGATTCACTAGTAGGAGTGAGAAAAACATCACGGGGTGGTGCGCATTGTATGGGTGTCTCTTACATTAGATTCACTAGTAGGAGTGAGAAAAACATCACGGGGTGGTGCGCATTGTATGGGTGTGTGTTACATTACATTCACTAGTAGGAGTGAGAAAAACATCACGGGGTGGTGCGCATTGAATGGGTGTGTGTTACATTACATTCACTAGTAGGAGTGAAAAAAACATCACTGGGTGGTGCGCATTGTATGGGTGTGTGTTACATTACATTCACTAGTAGGAGTGAGAAAAACATCACGGGGTGGTGCGCATTGTATGGGTGTGTGTTACATTACATTCACTAGTAGGAGTGAGAAAAACATCACGGGGTGGTGCGCATTGTATGGGTGTGTGTTACATTACATTCACTAGTAGGAGTGAGAAAAACATCACGGGGTGGTGCGCATTGTATGGGTGTGTGTTACATTACATTCACTAGTAGGAGTGAGAAAAACATCACGGGGTGGTGCGCATTGTATGGGTGTGTGTTACATTACATTCACTAGTAGGAGTGAGAAAAACATCACGGGGTGTTGCGCATTGTATGCGTGTGTGTTACATTACATTCACTAGTAGGAGTGAGAAAAACATCACGGGGTGGTGCGCATTGTATGGGTGTGTGTTACATTACATTCACTAGTAGGAGTGAGAAAAACATCACGGGGTGGTGCGCATTGTATGGGTGTGTGTTACATTACATTCACTAGTAGGAGTGAGAAAAACATCACGGGGTGGTGCGCATTGTATGGGTATGTGTTACATTACATTCACTAGTAGGAGTGAGAAAAACATCACGGGGTGGTGCGTATTGTATGGGTGTGTGTTACATTACATTCACTAGTAGGAGTGAGCAAAACATCACGGGGTGGTGCGCATTGTATGGGTGTGTGTTACATTACATTCACTAGTAGGAGTGAGAAAAACATCACGGGGTGGTGCGCATTGTATGGGTGTGTGTTACATTACATTCACGAGTAGGAGTGAGAAAAACATCACGGGGTGGTGCGCATTGAATGGGTGTGTGTTACATTACATTCACGAGTAGGAGTGAGAAAAACATCACGGGGTGGCGCGCATTGAATGGGTGTGTGTTACATTACATTCACTAGTAGGAGTGAGAAAAACATCACGGGGTGGTGCGCATTGAATGGGTGTGTGTTACATTTCATTCACTAGTAGGAGTGAGAAAAACATCACGGGGTGGTGCGCATTGTATGCCTGTGTGTTACATTACATTCACTAGTAGGAGTGAGAAAAACATCACGGGGTGGTGCGCATTGTATGGGTGTGTGTTACATTACATTCACTAGTAGGAGTGAGAAAAACATCACGGGGTGGTGCGCATTGTATGGGTGTGTGTTACATTACATTCACTAGTAGGAGTGAGAAAAACATCACGGGGTGGTGCGCATTGTATGCCTGTGTGTTACATTACATTCACTAGTAGGAGTGAGAAAAACATCACGGGGTGGTGCGCATTGTATGCCTGTGTGTTACATTACATTCACTAGTAGGAGTGAGAAAAACATCACGGGGTGGTGCGCATTGTATGGGTGTGTGTTACATTACATTCACTAGTAGGAGTGAGAAAAACATCACGGGGTGGTGCGCATTGTATGGGTGTCTCTTACATTAGATTCACTAGTAGGAGTGAGAAAAACATCACGGGTTGGTGCGCATTGTATGGGTGTGTGTTACATTACATTCACTAGTAGGAATGAGAAAAACATCACGGGGTGGTGCGCATTGTATGGGTGTGTGTTACATTACATTCACTAGTAGGAGTGAGAAAAACATCACGGGGTGGTGCGCATTGTATGGGTATGTGTTACATTACATTCATTAGTAGGAGTGAGAAAAACATCACGGGGTGGTGCGTATTGTATGGGTGTGTGTTACATTACATTCACTAGTAGGAGTGAGCAAAACATCACAGGGTGGTGCGCATTGTATGGGTGTGTGTTACATTACATTCACTAGTAGGAGTGAGCAAAACATCACGGGGTGGTGCGCATTGTATGGGTGTGTGTTACATTACATTCACTAGTAGGAGTGAGAAAAACATCACGGGGTGGTGCGCATTGTATGGGTGTGTGTTACATTACATTCACTAGTAGGAGTAAGAAAAACATCACGGGGTGGTGCGCATTGTATGGGTGTGTGTTACATTACATTCAAGAGTAGGAGTGAGAAAAACATCACGGGGTGGTGCGCATTGAATGGGTGTGTGTTACATTACATTCACGAGTAGGAGTGAGAAAAACATCACGGGGTGGTGCGCATTGAATGGGTGTGTGTTACATTACATTCACTAGTAGGAGTGAGAAAAACATCACGGGGTGGTGCGCATTGAATGGGTGTGTGTTACATTACATTCACTAGTAGGAGTGAGAAAAACATCACGGTGTGGTGCGCATTGTATGCCTGTGTGTTACATTACATTCACTAGTAGGAGTGAGAAAAACATCACGGGGTGGTGCGCATTGTATGGGTGTGTGTTACATTACATTCACTAGTAGGAGTGAGAAAAATATCACGGGGTGGTGCGCATTGTATGGGTGTGTGTTACATTACATTCACTAGTAGGAGTGAGAAAAACATCACGGGGTGGTGCGCATTGTATGCCTGTGTGTTACATTACATTCACTAGTAGGAGTGAGAAAAACATCACGGGGTGGTGCGCATTGTATGGGTGTGTGTTACATTACATTCACTAGTAGGAGTGAGAAAAACATCACGGGGTGGTGCCCATTGTATGGGTGTGTGTTACATTACCTTTACTAGTAGTAGTGAGAAAAACATCACGGGGTGGTGCGCATTGAATGGGTGTGTGTTACATTACATTCACTAGTAGGCGTGAGAAAAACATCACGGGTTGGTGCGCATTGTATGGGTGTGTGTTACATTACATTCACTAGTAGGAGTGAGAAAAACATCACGGGGTGGTGCGCATTGTATGGGTGTCTCTTACATTAGATTCACTAGTAGGAGTGAGAAAAACATCACGGGGTGGTGCGCATTGTATGGGTGTGTGTTACATTACATTCACTAGTAGGAGTGAGAAAAACATCACGGGGTGGTGCGCATTGAATGGGTGTGTGTTACATTACATTCACTAGTAGGAGTGAAAAAAACATCACTGGGTGGTGCGCATTGTATGGGTGTGTGTTACATTACATTCACTAGTAGGAGTGAGAAAAACATCACGGGGTGGTGCGCATTGTATGGGTGTGTGTTACATTACATTCACTAGTAGGAGTGAGAAAAACATCACGGGGTGGTGCGCATTGTATGGGTGTGTGTTACATTACATTCACTAGTAGGAGTGAGAAAAACATCACGGGGTGTTGCGCATTGTATGCGTGTGTGTTACATTACATTCACCAGTAGGAGTGAGAAAAACATCACGGGGTGGTGCGCATTGTATGGGTGTGTGTTACATTACATTCACTAGTAGGCGTGAGAAAAACATCACGGGTTGGTGCGCATTGTATGGGTGTGTGTTACATTACATTCACTAGTAGGAGTGAGAAAAACATCACGGGGTGGTGCGCATTGTATGGGTGTCTCTTACATTAGATTCACTAGTAGGAGTGAGAAAAACATCACGGGGTGGTGCGCATTGTATGGGTGTGTGTTACATTACATTCACTAGTAGGAATGAGAAAAACATCACGGGGTGGTGCGCATTGTATGGGTGTGTGTTACATTACATTCACTAGTAGGAGTGAGAAAAACATCACGGGGTGGTGCGCACTGTATGGGTATGTGTTACATTACATTCACTAGTAGGAGTGAGAAAAACATCACGGGGTGGTGCGTATTGTATGGGTGTGTGTTACATTACATTCACTAGTAGGAGTGAGCAAAACATCACAGGGTGGTGCGCATTGTATGGGTGTGTGTTACATTACATTCACTAGTAGGAGTGAGAAAAACATCACGGGGTGGTGCGCATTGTATGGGTGTGTGTTACATTACATTCACTAGTAGGAGTGATAAAAACATCACGGGGTGGTGCGCATTGTATGGGTGTGTGTTACATTACATTCACTAGTAGGAGTGAGAAAAACATCACGGGGTGGTGCGCATTGTATGGGTGTGTGTTACATTACATTCACTAGTAGGCGTGAGAAAAACATCACGGGTTGGTGCGCATTGTATGGGTGTGTGTTACATTAAATTCAATAGTAGGAGTGAGAAAAACATCACGGGGTGGTGCGCATTGTATGGGTGTGTGTTACATTAGATTCACTAGTAGGAGTGAGAAAAACATCACGGGGTGGTGCGCATTGTATGGGTGTGTGTTACATTAGATTCACTAGTAGGATTGAGAAAAACATCACGGGGTGGTGCGCATTGTATGGGTGTGTGTTACATTAGATTCACTAGTAGGATTGAGAAAAACATCACGGGGTGGTGCGCATTGTATGGGTGTGTGTTACATTAGATTCACTAGGAGGAGTGAGAAAACATCACGGGGTGGTGCGCATTGTATGGGTGTGTGTTACATTAGATTCACTAGTAGCAGTGAGAAAAACATCACGGGGTGGTGCGCATTGTATGGGTGTGTGTTACATTAGATTCACTAGTAGGAGTGAGAAAAACATCACGGGGTGGTGCGCATTGTATGGGTGTGTGTTACATTAGATTCACTAGTAGGAGTGAGAAAAACATCACGGGGTGGTGCGCATTGTATGGGTGTGTGTTACATTAGATTCACTAGGAGGAGTGAGAAAAACATCACGGGGTGGTGCGCATTGTATGGGTGTGTGTTACATTACATTCACTAGTAGGAGTGAGAAAAACATCACGGGGTGGTGCTCATTGTATGGGTGTGTGTTACATTAGATTCACTAGTAGGAGTGAAAAAAACATCACGGGGTGGTGCGCATTGTACGGGTGTGTGTTACATTACATTCACTAGTAGGAGTGAGAAAAACATCAAGGGGTGGTGCGCATTGTATGGGTGTGTGTTACATTACATTCACTAGTAGGAGTGAGAAAAACATCAAGGGGTGGTGCGCATTGTATGGGTGTGTGTTACATTACATTCACTAGTAGGAGTGAGAAAAACATCACGGGGTGATGCGCATTGTATGGGTGTGTGTTACATTACATTCACTAGTAGGAGTGAGAAAAACATCACGGGGTGGTGCGCATTGTATGCGTGTGTGTTACATTACATTCACTAGTAGGAGTGAGAAAAACATCACGGGGTGGTGCGCATTGTATGGGTGTGTGTTACATTACATTCACTAGTAGGAGTGAGAAAAACATCACGGGGTGGTGCGCATTGTATGGGTGTGTGTTACATTACCTTTACTAGTAGTAGTGAGAAAAACATCACGGGGTGGTGCGCATTGTATGGGTGTGTGTTACATTACATTCACTAGTAGGCGTGAGAAAAACATCTCGGGTTGGTGCGCATTGTATGGGTGTGTGTTACATTACATTCACTAGTAGGAGTGAGAAAAACATCACGGGGTGGTGCGCATTGTATGGGTGTCTCTTACATTAGATTCACTAGTAGGAGTGAGAAAAACATCACGGGGTGGTGCGCATTGTATGGGTGTGTGTTACATTACATTCACTAGTAGGAGTGAGAAAAACATCACGGGGTGGTGCGTATTGTATGGGTGTGTGTTACATTACATTCACTAGTAGCAGTGAGAAAAACATCACGGGGTGGTGCGCATTGTATGGGTGTGTGTTACATTACATTCACTAGTAGGAGTGAGAAAAAATTCACGGGGTGGTGCGTATTGTATGGGTGTGTGTTACATTACATTCACTAGTAGGAGTGAGCAAAACATCACGGGGTGGTGCGCATTGTATGGGTGTGTGTTACATTACATTCACTAGTAGGAGTGAGCAAAACATCACGGGGTGGTGCGCATTGTATGGGTGTGTGTTACATTACATTCACTAGTAGGAGTGAGAAAAACATCACGGGGTGGTGCGCATTGTATGGGTGTGTGTTACATTACATTCACTAGTAGGAGTGAGAAAAACATCACGGGGTGGTGCGCATTGTATGGGTGTGTGTTACATTACATTCACTAGTAGGAGTGAGAAAAACATCACGGCGTGGTGCGCATTGTATGGGTGTGTGTTACATTACATTCACTAGTAGGAGTGAGAAAAACATCACCGGGTGGTGCGCATTGTATGGGTGTGTGTTACATTACATTCACTAGTAGGAGTGAGAAAAACATCACGGGGTGGTGCGCATTGTATGGGTGTGTGTTACATTACATTCACTAGTAGGATTGAGAAAAACATCACGGGGTGGTGCGCATTGTATGGGTGTGTGTTACATTAGATTCACTAGGAGGAGTGAGAAAAACATCACGGGGTGGTGCGCATTGTATGGGTGTGTGTTACATTACATTCACTAGGAGGAGTGAGAAAAACATCACGGGGTGGTGCGCATTGTATGGGTGTGTGTTACATTACATTCACTAGTAGGAGTGAGAAAAACATCACGGGGTGGTGCGCATTGTATGGGTGTGTGTTACATTACATTCACTAGTAGGAGTGAGAAAAACATCACGGGGTGGTGCGCATTTTATGGGTGTGTGTTACATTACATTCACTAGTAGGAGTGAGAAAAACATCACGGGGTGGTGCGCATTGTATGGGTGTGTGTTACATTACATTCACTAGTAGGAGTGAGAAAAACATCACGGGGTGGTGCGCATTGGATGGGTGTGTGTTACATTACCTTTACTAGTAGTAGTGAGAAAAACATCACGGGGTGGTGCGCATTGTATGGGTGTGTGTTACATTACATTCACTAGTAGGCGTGAGAAAAACATCTCGGGTTGGTGCGCATTGTATGGGTGTGTGTTACATTACATTCACTAGTAGGAGTGAGAAAAACATCACGGGGTGGTGCGCATTGTATGGGTGTCTCTTACATTAGATTCACTAGTAGGAGTGAGAAAAACATCACGGGGTGGTGCGCATTGTATGGGTGTGTGTTACATTACATTCACTAGTAGGAGTGAGAAAAACATCACGGGATGGTGCGCATTGTATGGGTGTGTGTTACATTACATTCACTAGTAGGAGTGAGAAAAACATCACGGGGTGGTGCGCATTGTATGGGTGTGTGTTACATTACATTCACTAGTAGGAGTGAGAAAAACATCACGGGGTGGTGCGCATTGTATGTGTGTGTGTTACATTACATTCACTAGTAGGAGTGAGCAAAACATCACGGGGTGGTGCGCATTGTATGGGTGTGTGTTACATTACATTCACTAGTAGGAGTGAGCAAAACATCACGGGGTGGTGCGCATTGTATGGGTGTGTGTTACATTACATTCACTAGTAGGAGTGAGAAAAACATCACGGGGTGGTGCGCATTGTATGGGTGTGTGTTACATTAGATTCACTAGTAGGAGTGAGAAAAACATCACGGGGTGTTGCGCATTGTATGGGTGTGTGTTACATTACATTCACTAGTAGGAGTGAGAAAAACATCACGGGGTGGTGCGCATTGTATGGGTGTGTGTTACATTACATTCACTAGTAGGAGTGAGAAAAACATCACGGGGTGGTGCGCATTGTATGGGTGTGTGTTACATTAGATTCACTAGTAGGAGTGAGAAAAACATCACGGGGTGGTGCGCATCGTATGGGTGTGTGTTACATTAGATTCACTAGTAGGATTGAGAAAAACATCACGGGGTGGTGCGCATTGTATGGGTGTGTGTTACATTAGATTCACTAAGAGGAGTGAGAAAAACATCACGGGGTGGTGCGCATTGTATGGGTGTGTGTTACATTAGATTCACTAGGAGGAGTGAGAAAAACATCACGGGGTGGTGCGCATTGTATGGGTGTGTGTTACATTACATTCACTAGTAGGAGTGAGAAAAACATCACGGGGTGGTGCGCATTGTATGGGTGTGTGTTACATTACATTCACTAGTAGGAGAAAAACATCACGGGGTGGTGCGCATTGTATGGGTGTGTGTTACATTACATTCACTAGTAGGAGTGAGAAAAACATCACGGGGTGGTGCGCATTGTATGGGTGTGTGTTACATTACATTCACTAGTAGGAGTGAGAAAAACATCACGGGGTGGTGCGCATTGTATGGGTGTGTGTTACATTACATTCACGAGTAGGAGTGAGAAAAACATCACGGGGTGGTGCGCATTGAATGGGTGTGTGTTACATTACATTCACTAGTAGGAGTGAGAACAACATCACGGGGTGGTGCGCATTGTATGGGTGTGTGTTACATTACATTCACTAGTAGGAGTGAGAAAAACATCACGGGGTGGTGCGCATTGAATGGGTGTGTGTTACATTACATTCACTAGTAGGAGTGAGAAAAACATCACGGGGTGGTGCGCATTGTATGGGTGTGTGTTACATTATATTCACTAGTAGGAGTGAGAAAAACATCACGGGGTGGTGCGCATTGTATGGGTGTGTGTTACATTACATTCACTAGTAGGAGTGAGAAAAACATCACGGGGTGGTGCGCATTGTATGGGTGTGTGTTACATTACATTCACTAGTAGCAGTGAGAAAAACATCACGGGGTGGTGCGCATTGTATGGGTGTGTGTTACATTACATTCACTAGTAGGAGTGAGAAAAACATCACGGGGTGGTGCGTATTGTATGGGTGTGTGTTACATTACATTCACTAGTAGGAGTGAGCAAAACATCACGGGGTGGTGCGCATTGTATGGGTGTGTGTTACATTACATTCACTAGTAGGAGTGAGCAAAACATCACGGGGTGGTGCGCATTGTATGGGTGTGTGTTACATTACATTCACTAGTAGGAGTGAGAAAAACATCACGGGGTGGTGCGCATTGTATGGGTGTGTGTTACATTACATTCACTAGTAGGAGTGAGAAAAACATCACGGGGTGGTGCGCATTGTATGGGTGTGTGTTACATTACATTCACTAGTAGGAGTGAGAAAAACATCACGGGGTGGTGCGCATTGTATGGGTGTGTGTTACATTACATTCACTAGTAGGAGTGAGAAAAACATCACGGGGTGGTGCGCATTGTATGGGTGTGTGTTACATTAGATTCACTAGTAGGAGTGAGAAAAACATCACGGGGTGGTGCGCATTGTATGGGTGTGTGTTACATTACATTCACTAGTAGGATTGAGAAAAACATCACGGGGTGGTGCGCATTGTATGGGTGTGTGTTACATTAGATTCACTAGGAGGAGTGAGAAAAACATCACGGGGTGGTGCGCATTGTATGGGTGTGTGTTACATTACATTCACTAGGAGGAGTGAGCAAAACATCACGGGGTGGTGCGCATTGTATGGGTGTGTGTTACATTACATTCACTAGTAGGAGTGAGAAAAACATCACGGGGTGGTGCGCATTGTATGGGTGTGTGTTACATTACATTCACTAGTAGGAGTGAGAAAAACATCACGGGGTGGTGCGCATTGTATGGGTGTGTGTTACATTAGATTCACTAGTAGGAGTGAGAAAAACATCACGGGGTGGTGCGCATTGTATGGGTGTGTGTTACATTACATTCACTAGTAGGATTGAGAAAAACATCACGGGGTGGTGCGCATTGTATGGGTGTGTGTTACATTAGATTCACTAGGAGGAGTGAGAAAAACATCACGGGGTGGTGCGCATTGTATGGGTGTGTGTTACATTACATTCACTAGGAGGAGTGAGAAAAACATCACGGGGTGGTGCGCATTGTATGGGTGTGTGTTACATTACATTCACTAGTAGGAGTGAGAAAAACATCACGGGGTGGTGCGCATTTTATGGGTGTGTGTTACATTACATTCACTAGTAGGAGTGAGAAAAACATCACGGGGTGGTGCGCATTGTATGGGTGTGTGTTACATTACATTCACTAGTAGGAGTGAGAAAAACATCACGGGGTGGTGCGCATTGTATGGGTGTGTGTTACATTACATTCACTAGTAGGAGTGAGAAAAACATCACGGGGTGGTGCGCATTGTATGGGTGTGTGTTACATTACATTCACTAGTAGGAGTGAGAAAAACATCACGGGGTGGTGCCCATTGTATGGGTGTGTGTTACATTACATTCACTAGTAGGAGTGAGAAAAACATCACGGGGTGTTGCGCATTGTATGGGTGTGTGTTACATTACATTCACTAGTAGGAGTGAGAAAAACATCACGGGGTGGTGCGCATTGTATGGGTGTGTGTTACATTACATTCACTAGTAGGAGTGAGAAAAACATCACGGCGTGGTGCGCATTGTATGCGTGTGTGTTACATTACATTCACTAGTAGGAGTGAGAAAAACATCACGGGGTGGTGCGCATTGTATGGGTGTGTGTTACATTACATTCACTAGTAGGAGTGAGAAAAACATCACGGGGTGGTGCGCATTGTATGCGTGTGTGTTACATTACATTCACTAGTAGGAGTGAGAAAAACATCACGGGGTGGTGCGCATTGTATGGGTGTGTGTTACATTACATTCACAAATAGGAGTGAGAAAAACATCACGGGGTGGTGCGCATTGTATGGGTGTGTGTTACATTACATTCACTAGTAGGAGTGAGAAAAACATCACGGGGTGGTGCGCATTTTATGGGTGTGTGTTACATTACATTCACTAGTAGGAGTGAGAATAACATCACGGGGTGGTGCGCATTGTATGGGTGTGTGTTACATTACATTCACTAGTAGGAGTGAGAAAAACATCACGGGGTGGTGCGCATTGTATGGGTGTGTGTTACATTACATTCACTAGTAGGAGTGAGAAAAACATCACGGGGTGGTGCGCATTGTATGCGTGTGTGTTACATTACATTCACTAGTAGGAGTGAGAAAAACATCACAGGGTGGTTCGCATTGTATGGGTGTGTGTTACATTACATTCACTAGTAGGAGTGAGAAAAACATCACGGGGTGGTGCGCATTGTATGGGTGTGTGTTACATTACCTTTACTAGTAGTAGTGAGAAAAACATCACGGGGTGGTGCGCATTGAATGGGTGTGTGTTACATTACATTCACTAGTAGGCGTGAGAAAAACATCACGGGGTGGTGCGCATTGTATGGGTGTGTGTTACATTACATTCACTAGTAGGAGTGAGAAAAACATCACGGGGTGGTGCGCATTGTATGGGTGTCTCTTACATTAGATTCACTAGTAGGAGTGAGAAAAACATCACGGGGTGGTGCGCATTGTATGGGTGTGTGTTACATTACATTCACTAGTAGGAGTGAGAAAAACATCACGGGGTGGTGCGCATTGTATGGGTGTGTGTTACATTACATTCACTAGTAGCAGTGAGAAAAACATCACGGGGTGGTGCGCATTGTATGGGTGTGTGTTACATTACATTCACTAGTAGGAGTGAGAAAAACATCACGGGGTGGTGCGTATTGTATGGGTGTGTGTTACATTACATTCACTAGTAGGAGTGAGCAAAACATCACGGGGTGGTGCGCATTGTATGGGTGTGTGTTACATTACATTCACTAGTAGGAGTGAGCAAAACATCACGGGGTGGTGCGCATTGAATGGGTGTGTGTTACATTACATTCACTAGTAGGAGTGAGCAAAACATCACGGGGTGGTGCGCATTGTATGGGTGTGTGTTACATTACATTCACTAGTAGGAGTGAGCAAAACATCACGGGGTGGTGCGCATTGTATGGGTGTGTGTTACATTACATTCACTAGTAGGAGTGAGCAAAACATCACGGGGTGGTGCGCATTGTATGGGTGTGTGTTACATTACATTCACTAGTAGGAGTGAGAAAAACATCACGGGGTGGTGCGCATTGTATGGGTGTGTGTTACATTACATTCACTAGTAGGAGTGAGAAAAACATCACGGGGTGGTGCGCATTGTATGGGTGTGTGTTACATTACATTCACTAGTAGGAGTGAGAAAAACATCACGGGGTGGTGCGCATTGTATGGGTGTGTGTTACATTACATTCACTAGTAGGAGTGAGAAAAACATCACGGGGTGGTGCGCATTGTATGGGTGTGTGTTACATTAGATTCACTAGTAGGAGTGAGAAAAACATCACGGGGTGGTGCGCATTGTATGGGTGTGTGTTACATTACATTCACTAGTAGGATTGAGAAAAACATCACGGGGTGATGCGCATTGTATGGGTGTGTGTTACATTAGATTCACTAGGAGGAGTGAGAAAAACATCACGGGGTGGTGCGCATTGTATGGGTGTGTGTTACATTACATTCACTAGGAGGAGTGAGAAAAACATCACGGGGTGGTGCGCATTGTATGGGTGTGTGTTACATTACATTCACTAGTAGGAGTGAGAAAAACATCACGGGGTGGTGCGCATTGTATGGGTGTGTGTTACATTACATTCACTAGTAGGAGTGAGAAAAACATCACGGGGTGGTGCGCATTGTATGGGTGTGTGTTACATTACATTCACTAGTAGGAGTGAGAAAAACATCACGGGGTGGTGCGCATTGTATGGGTGTGTGTTACATTACATTCACTAGTAGGAGTGAGAAAAACATCACGGGGTGGTGCGCATTGTATGGGTGTGTGTTACATTACATTCACTAGTAGGAGTGAGAAAAACATCACGGGGTGGTGCCCATTGTATGGGTGTGTGTTACATTACATTCACTAGTAGGAGTGAGAAAAACATCACGGGGTGTTGCGCATTGTATGCGTGTGTGTTACATTACATTCACTAGTAGGAGTGAGAAAAACATCACGGGGTGGTGCGCATTGTATGGGTGTGTGTTACATTACATTCACTAGTAGGAGTGAGAAAAACATCACGGCGTGGTGCGCATTGTATGCGTGTGTGTTACATTACATTCACTAGTAGGAGTGAGAAAAACATCACGGGGTGGTGCGCATTGTATGGGTGTGTGTTACATTACATTCACTAGTAGGAGTGAGAAAAACATCACGGGGTGGTGCGCATTGTATGCGTGTGTGTTACATTACATTCACTAGTAGGAGTGAGAAAAACATCACGGGGTGGTGCGCATTGTATGGGTGTGTGTTACATTACATTCACAAATAGGAGTGAGAAAAACATCACGGGGTGGTGCGCATTGTATGGGTGTGTGTTACATTACATTCACTAGTAGGAGTGAGAAAAACATCACGGGGTGGTGCGCATTTTATGGGTGTGTGTTACATTACATTCACTAGTAGGAGTGAGAATAACATCACGGGGTGGTGCGCATTGTATGGGTGTGTGTTACATTACATTCACTAGTAGGAGTGAGAAAAACATCACGGGGTGGTGCGCATTGTATGGGTGTGTGTTACATTACATTCACTAGTAGGAGTGAGAAAAACATCATGGGGTGTTGCGCATTGTATGGGTGTGTGTTACATTACATTCACTAGTAGGAGTGAGAAAAACATCACGGGGTGGTGCGCATTGTATGGGTGTGTGTTACATTACATTCACTAGTAGGAGTGAGAAAAACATCACGGGGTGGTGCGCATTGTATGCGTGTGTGTTACATTACATTCACAAATAGGAGTGAGAAAAACATCACGGGGTGGTGCGCATTGTATGGGTGTGTGTTACATTACATTCACTAGTAGGAGTGAGAAAAACATCACGGGGTGGTGCGCATTTTATGGGTGTGTGTTACATTACATTCACTAGTAGGAGTGAGAATAACATCACGCGGTGGTGCACATTGTATGGGTGTGTGTTACATTACATTCACTAGTAGGAGTGAGAAAAAACATCACGGGGTGGTGCGCATTGTATTGGTGTGTGTTACATTACATTCACTAGTAGGAGTGAGAAAAACATCACGGGGTGGTGCGCATTGTATGGGTGTGTGTTACATTACATTCACTAGTAGGAGTGAGAAAAACATCACGGGGTGGTGCGCATTGTATAGGTGTGTGTTACATTACATTCACAAATAGGAGTGAGAAAAACATCACGGTGTGGTGCGCATTGTATGGGTGTGTGTTACATTACATTCACTAGTAGGAGTGAGAAAAACATCACGGGGTGGTGCGCATTTTATGGGTGTGTGTTACATTACATTCACTAGTAGGAGTGAGAATAACATCACGGGGTGGTGCGCATTGTATGGGTGTGTGTTACATTACATTCACTAGTAGGAGTGAGAAAAACTTCACGGGGTGGTGCGCATTGTATGGGTGTGTGTTACATTACATTCACTAGTAGGAGTGAGAATAACATCACGGGGTGGTGCGCATCGTATGGGTGTGTGTTACATTACATTCACTAGTAGGAGTGAGAAAAACATCACGGGGTGGTGCGCATTGTATGGGTGTGTGTTACATTACATTCACTAGTAGGAGTGAGAAAAACATCACGGGGTGGTGCGCATTGTATGGGTGTGTGTTACATTAGATTCACTAGTAGGAGTGAGAAAAACATCACGGGGTGGTGCGCATTGTATGGGTGTGTTACATTAGATTCACTTGTAGGAGTGAGAAAAACATCACGGGGTGGTGCGCATTGTATGGGTGTGTGTTACATTAGATTCACTAGTAGGAGTGAGAAAAACATCACGGGGTGGTGCGCATTGTATGGGTGTGTGTTACATTAGATTCACTAGTAGGAGTGAGAAAAACATCACGGGGTGGTGAACATTGTATGGGTGTGTGTTACACTAGATTCACTAGTAGGAGTGAGAAAAACATCACGGGGTGGTGCGCATTGTATTGGTGTGCATTACATTACATTCACTAGTAGGAGTGAGAAAAACATCACGGGGTGGTGCGCATTGTATGGGTGTGCGTTACATTACATTCACTAGTAGGAGTGAGAATAACATTCACGGGGTGGTGCGCATTGTATGGGTGTGTGTTACATTACATTCACTAGTAGGAGTGAGAAAAACATCACGGGGTGGTGCGCATTGTATGGGTGTGTGTTACATTAGATTCACTAGTAGGAGTGAGAAAAACATCACGGGGTGGTGCGCATTGTATGGGTGTGTGTTACATTAGATTCACTAGTAGGAGTGAGAAAAACATCAAGGGGTGGTGCGCATTGCATGGGTGTGTGTTACATTACATTCACTAGTAGGAGTGAGAAAAACATCACGGGGTGGTGCTCATTGCATGGGTGTGTGTTACATTAGATTCACTAGTAGGAGTGAGAAAAACATCACGGGGTGGTGCGCATTGCATGGGTGTGTGTTACATTACATTCACTAGTAGGAGTGAGAAAAACATCACGGGGTGGTGCGCATTGCATGGGTGTGTGTTACATTACATTCACTAGTAGGAGTGAGAAAAACATCACGGGGTGGTGCGCATTGTATGGGTGTGTGTTACATTACATTCACTAGTAGGAGTGAGAAAAACATCACGGGGTGGTGCGCATTGTATGGGTGTGTGTTACATTACATTCACTAGTAGGAGTGAGAAAAACATCACGGGGTGGTGCGCATTGTATGGGTGTGTGTTACATTACATTCACTAGTAGGCGTGAGAAAAACATCACGGGGTGGTGCGCATTGTATGGGTGTGTGTTACATTACATTCACTAGTAGGCGTGAGAAAAACATCACGGGGTGGTGCGCATTGTATGGGTGTGTGTTACATTAGATTCACTAGGAGGAGTGAGAAAAACATCACGGGGTGGTGCGCATTGTATGGGTGTGTGTTACATTACATTCACTAGGAGGAGTGAGAAAAACATCACGGGGTGGTGCGCATTGTATGGGTGTGTGTTACATTACATTCACTAGTAGGAGTGAGAAAAACATCACGGGGTGGTGCGCATTGTATGGGTGTGTGTTACATTACATTCACTAGTAGGAGTGAGAAAAACATCACGGGGTGGTGCGCATTGTATGGGTGTGTGTTACATTACATTCACTAGTAGGAGTGAGAAAAACATCACGGGGTGGTGCGTATTGTATGGGTGTGTGTTACATTACATTCACTAGTAGGAGTGAGAAAAACATCACGGGGTGGTGCGCATTGTATGGGTGTGTGTTACATTACATTCACTAGTAGGAGTGAGAAAAACATCACGGGGTGGTGCGCATTGTATGGGTGTGTGTTACATTACATTCACTAGTAGGAGTGAGAAAAACATCACGGGGTGGTGCGCATTGTATGGGTGTGTGTTACATTACATTCACTAGTAGGAGTGAGAAAAACATCACGGGGTGGTGCGCATTGTATGCGTGTGTGTTACATTACATTCACAAATAGGAGTGAGAAAAGCATCACGGGGTGGTGCGCATTGTATGGGTGTGTGTTACATTACATTCACTAGTAGGAGTGAGAAAAACATCACGGGGTGGTGCGCAATGTATGGGTGTGTGTTACATTACATTCACTAGTAGGAGTGAGAAAAACATCACGGGGTGGTGCGCATTGTATGGGTGTGTGTTACATTACATTCACTAGTAGGAGTGAGAAAAACATCACGGGGTGGTGCGCATTGTATGGGTGTGTGTTACATTACATTCACTAGCAGGAGTGAGAAAAACATCACGGGGTGATGCGCATTGTATGGGTGTGTGTTACATTACATTCACTAGCAGGAGTGAGAAAAACATCACGGGGTGGTGCGCATTGTATGGGTGTGTGTTACATTACATTCACTAGTAGGAGTGAGAAAAACATCACGGGGTGGTGCGCATTGTATGGGTGTGTGTTACATTACATTCACTAGTAGGAGTGAGAATAACATCACGGGGTGGTGCACATTGTATGGGTGTGTGTTACATTACATTCACTAGTAGGAGTGAGAAAAACATCACGGGGTGGTGCGCATTGTATGGGTGTGTGTTACATTACATTCACTAGTAGGAGTGAGCAAAACATCACGGGGTGGTGCGCATTGTATGGGTGTGTGTTACATTACATTCACTAGTAGGAGTGAGCAAAACATCACGGGGTGGTGCGCATTGTATGGGTGTGTGTTACATTACATTCACTAGTAGGAGTGAGCAAAACATCACGGGGTGGTGCGCATTGTATGGGTGTGTGTTACATTACATTCACTAGTAGGAGTGAGAAAAACATCACGGGGTGGTGCGCATTGTATGGGTGTGTGTTACATTAGATTCACTAGTAGGAGTGAGAAAAACATCACGGGGTGTTGCGCATTGTATGGGTGTGTGTTACATTACATTCACTAGTAGGAGTGAGAAAAACATCACGGGGTGGTGCGCATTGTATGGGTGTGTGTTACATTACATTCACTAGTAGGAGTGAGAAAAACATCACGGGGTGGTGCGCATTGTATGGGTGTGTGTTACATTAGATTCACTAGTAGGAGTGAGAAAAACATCACGGGGTGGTGCGCATCGTATGGGTGTGTGTTACATTAGATTCACTAGTAGGATTGAGAAAAACATCACGGGGTGGTGCGCATTGTATGGGTGTGTGTTACATTAGATTCACTAGGAGGAGTGAGAAAAACATCACGGGGTGGTGCGCATTGTATGGGTGTGTGTTACATTAGATTCACTAGGAGGAGTGAGAAAAACATCACGGGGTGGTGCGCATTGTATGGGTGTGTGTTACATTACATTCACTAGTAGGAGTGAGAAAAACATCACGGGGTGGTGCGCATTGTATGGGTGTGTGTTACATTACATTCACTAGTAGGAGTGAGAAAAACATCACGGGGTGGTGCGCATTGTATGGGTGTGTGTTACATTACATTCACTAGTAGGAGTGAGAAAAACATCACGGGGTGGTGCGCATTGTATGGGTGTGTGTTACATTACATTCACTAGTAGGAGTGAGAAAAACATCACGGGGTGGTGCGCATTGTATGGGTGTGTGTTACATTACATTCACGAGTAGGAGTGAGAAAAACATCACGGGGTGGTGCGCATTGAATGGGTGTGTGTTACATTACATTCACTAGTAGGAGTGAGAACAACATCACGGGGTGGTGCGCATTGTATGGGTGTGTGTTACATTACATTCACTAGTAGGAGTGAGAAAAACATCACGGGGTGGTGCGCATTGAATGGGTGTGTGTTACATTACATTCACTAGTAGGAGTGAGAAAAACATCACGGGGTGGTGCGCATTGTATGGGTGTGTGTTACATTATATTCACTAGTAGGAGTGAGAAAAACATCACGGGGTGGTGCGCATTGTATGGGTGTGTGTTACATTACATTCACTAGTAGGAGTGAGAAAAACATCACGGGGTGGTGCGCATTGTATGGGTGTGTGTTACATTACATTCACTAGTAGCAGTGAGAAAAACATCACGGGGTGGTGCGCATTGTATGGGTGTGTGTTACATTACATTCACTAGTAGGAGTGAGCAAAACATCACGGGGTGGTGCGCATTGTATGGGTGTGTGTTACATTACATTCACTAGTAGGAGTGAGCAAAACATCACGGGGTGGTGCGCATTGTATGGGTGTGTGTTACATTACATTCACTAGTAGGAGTGAGCAAAACATCACGGGGTGGTGCGCATTGTATGGGTGTGTGTTACATTACATTCACTAGTAGGAGTGAGAAAAACATCACGGGGTGGTGCGCATTGTATGGGTGTGTGTTACATTACATTCACTAGTAGGAGTGAGAAAAACATCACGGGGTGGTGCGCATTGTATGGGTGTGTGTTACATTACATTCACTAGTAGGAGTGAGAAAAACATCACGGGGTGGTGCGCATTGTATGGGTGTGTGTTACATTACATTCACTAGTAGGAGTGAGAAAAACATCACGGGGTGGTGCGCATTGTATGGGTGTGTGTTACATTAGATTCACTAGTAGGAGTGAGAAAAACATCACGGGGTGGTGCGCATTGTATGGGTGTGTGTTACATTACATTCACTAGTAGGATTGAGAAAAACATCACGGGGTGGTGCGCATTGTATGGGTGTGTGTTACATTAGATTCACTAGGAGGAGTGAGAAAAACATCACGGGGTGGTGCGCATTGTATGGGTGTGTGTTACATTACATTCACTAGGAGGAGTGAGAAAAACATCACGGGGTGGTGCGCATTGTATGGGTGTGTGTTACATTACATTCACTAGTAGGAGTGAGAAAAACATCACGGGGTGGTGCGCATTGTATGGGTGTGTGTTACATTACATTCACTAGTAGGAGTGAGAAAAACATCACGGGGTGGTGCGCATTGTATGGGTGTGTGTTACATTACATTCACTAGTAGGAGTGAGAAAAACATCACGGGGTGGTGCGCATTGTATGGGTGTGTGTTACATTACATTCACTAGTAGGAGTGAGCAAAACATCACGGGGTGGTGCCCATTGTATGGGTGTGTGTTACATTACATTCACTAGTAGGAGTGAGAAAAACATCACGGGGTGTTGCGCATTGTATGGGTGTGTGTTACATTACATTCACTAGTAGGAGTGAGAAAAACATCACGGGGTGGTGCGCATTGTATGGGTGTGTGTTACATTACATTCACTAGTAGGAGTGAGAAAAACATCACGGGGTGGTGCGCATTGTATGGGTGTGTGTTACATTACATTCACTAGTAGGAGTGAGAAAAACATCACGGCGTGGTGCGCATTGTATGCGTGTGTGTTACATTACATTCACTAGTAGGAGTGAGAAAAACATCACGGGGTGGTGCGCATTGTATGCGTGTGTGTTACATTACATTCACTAGTAGGAGTGAGAAAAACATCACGGGGTGGTGCGCATTGTATGCGTGTGTGTTACATTACATTCACAAATAGGAGTGAGAAAAACATCACGGGGTGGTGCGCATTGTATGGGTGTGTGTTACATTACATTCACTAGTAGGAGTGAGAAAAACATCACGGGGTGGTGCGCATTGTATGGGTGTGTGTTACATTACATTCACTAGTAGGAGTGAGAAAAACATCACGGGGTGGTGCGCATTTTATGGGTGTGTGTTACATTACATTCACTAGTAGGAGTGAGAAAAACATCACGGGGTGGTGCGCATTGTATGGGTGTGTGTTACATTACATTCACTAGTAGGAGTGAGAAAAACATCACGGGGTGGTGCGCATTGTATGCGTGTGTGTTACATTACATTCACTAGTAGGAGTGAGAAAAACATCACAGGGTGGTTCGCATTGTATGGGTGTGTGTTACATTACATTCACTAGTAGGAGTGAGAAAAACATCACGGGGTGGTGCGCATTGAATGGGTGTGTGTTACATTACATTCACTAGTAGGAGTGAGAACAACATCACGGGGTGGTGCGCATTGTATGGGTGTGTGTTACATTACATTCACTAGTAGGAGTGAGAAAAACATCACGGGGTGGTGCGCATTGAATGGGTGTGTGTTACATTACATTCACTAGTAGGAGTGAGAAAAACATCACGGGGTGGTGCGCATTGTATGGGTGTGTGTTACATTATATTCACTAGTAGGAGTGAGAAAAACATCACGGGGTGGTGCGCATTGTATGGGTGTGTGTTACATTACATTCACTAGTAGGAGTGAGAAAAACATCACGGGGTGGTGCGCATTGTATGGGTGTGTGTTACATTACATTCACTAGTAGCAGTGAGAAAAACATCACGGGGTGGTGCGCATTGTATGGGTGTGTGTTACATTACATTCACTAGTAGGAGTGAGCAAAACATCACGGGGTGGTGCGCATTGTATGGGTGTGTGTTACATTACATTCACTAGTAGGAGTGAGCAAAACATCACGGGGTGGTGCGCATTGTATGGGTGTGTGTTACATTACATTCACTAGTAGGAGTGAGCAAAACATCACGGGGTGGTGCGCATTGTATGGGTGTGTGTTACATTACATTCACTAGTAGGAGTGAGAAAAACATCACGGGGTGGTGCGCATTGTATGGGTGTGTGTTACATTACATTCACTAGTAGGAGTGAGAAAAACATCACGGGGTGGTGCGCATTGTATGGGTGTGTGTTACATTACATTCACTAGTAGGAGTGAGAAAAACATCACGGGGTGGTGCGCATTGTATGGGTGTGTGTTACATTACATTCACTAGTAGGAGTGAGAAAAACATCACGGGGTGGTGCGCATTGTATGGGTGTGTGTTACATTAGATTCACTAGTAGGAGTGAGAAAAACATCACGGGGTGGTGCGCATTGTATGGGTGTGTGTTACATTACATTCACTAGTAGGATTGAGAAAAACATCACGGGGTGGTGCGCATTGTATGGGTGTGTGTTACATTAGATTCACTAGGAGGAGTGAGAAAAACATCACGGGGTGGTGCGCATTGTATGGGTGTGTGTTACATTACATTCACTAGGAGGAGTGAGAAAAACATCACGGGGTGGTGCGCATTGTATGGGTGTGTGTTACATTACATTCACTAGTAGGAGTGAGAAAAACATCACGGGGTGGTGCGCATTGTATGGGTGTGTGTTACATTACATTCACTAGTAGGAGTGAGAAAAACATCACGGGGTGGTGCGCATTGTATGGGTGTGTGTTACATTACATTCACTAGTAGGAGTGAGAAAAACATCACGGGGTGGTGCGCATTGTATGGGTGTGTGTTACATTACATTCACTAGTAGGAGTGAGCAAAACATCACGGGGTGGTGCCCATTGTATGGGTGTGTGTTACATTACATTCACTAGTAGGAGTGAGAAAAACATCACGGGGTGTTGCGCATTGTATGGGTGTGTGTTACATTACATTCACTAGTAGGAGTGAGAAAAACATCACGGGGTGGTGCGCATTGTATGGGTGTGTGTTACATTACATTCACTAGTAGGAGTGAGAAAAACATCACGGGGTGGTGCGCATTGTATGGGTGTGTGTTACATTACATTCACTAGTAGGAGTGAGAAAAACATCACGGCGTGGTGCGCATTGTATGCGTGTGTGTTACATTACATTCACTAGTAGGAGTGAGAAAAACATCACGGGGTGGTGCGCATTGTATGCGTGTGTGTTACATTACATTCACTAGTAGGAGTGAGAAAAACATCACGGGGTGGTGCGCATTGTATGCGTGTGTGTTACATTACATTCACAAATAGGAGTGAGAAAAACATCACGGGGTGGTGCGCATTGTATGGGTGTGTGTTACATTACATTCACTAGTAGGAGTGAGAAAAACATCACGGGGTGGTGCGCATTGTATGGGTGTGTGTTACATTACATTCACTAGTAGGAGTGAGAAAAACATCACGGGGTGGTGCGCATTTTATGGGTGTGTGTTACATTACATTCACTAGTAGGAGTGAGAAAAACATCACGGGGTGGTGCGCATTGTATGGGTGTGTGTTACATTACATTCACTAGTAGGAGTGAGAAAAACATCACGGGGTGGTGCGCATTGTATGCGTGTGTGTTACATTACATTCACTAGTAGGAGTGAGAAAAACATCACAGGGTGGTTCGCATTGTATGGGTGTGTGTTACATTACATTCACTAGTAGGAGTGAGAAAAACATCACGGGGTGGTGCGCATTTTATGGGTGTGTGTTACATTACCTTTACTAGTAGGAGTGAGAAAAACATCACGGGGTGGTGCGCATTGAATGGGTGTGTGTTACATTACATTCACTAGTAGGCGTGAGAAAAACATCACGGGGTGGTGCGCATTGTATGGGTGTGTGTTACATTACATTCACTAGTAGGAGTGAGAAAAACATCACGGGGTGGTGCGCATTGTATGGGTGTCTCTTACATTAGATTCACTAGTAGGAGTGAGAAAAACATCACGGGGTGGTGCGCATTGTATGGGTGTGTGTTACATTACATTCACTAGTAGGAGTGAGAAAAACATCACGGGGTGGTGCGCATTGTATGGGTGTGTGTTACATTACATTCACTAGTAGCAGTGAGAAAAACATCACGGGGTGGTGCGCATTGTATGGGTGTGTGTTACATTACATTCACTAGTAGGAGTGAGAAAAACATCACGGGGTGGTGCGTATTGTATGGGTGTGTGTTACATTACATTCACTAGTAGGAGTGAGCAAAACATCACGGGGTGGTGCGCATTGTATGGGTGTGTGTTACATTACATTCACTAGTAGGAGTGAGCAAAACATCACGGGGTGGTGCGCATTGTATGGGTGTGTGTTACATTACATTCACTAGTAGGAGTGAGCAAAACATCACGGGGTGGTGCGCATTGTATGGGTGTGTGTTACATTACATTCACTAGTAGGAGTGAGCAAAACATCACGGGGTGGTGCGCATTGTATGGGTGTGTGTTACATTACATTCACTAGTAGGAGTGAGCAAAACATCACGGGGTGGTGCGCATTGTATGGGTGTGTGTTACATTACATTCACTAGTAGGAGTGAGAAAAACATCACGGGGTGGTGCGCATTGTATGGGTGTGTGTTACATTACATTCACTAGTAGGAGTGAGAAAAACATCACGGGGTGGTGCGCATTGTATGGGTGTGTGTTACATTACATTCACTAGTAGGAGTGAGAAAAACATCACGGGGTGGTGCGCATTGTATGGGTGTGTGTTACATTACATTCACTAGTAGGAGTGAGAAAAACATCACGGGGTGGTGCGCATTGTATGGGTGTGTGTTACATTACATTCACTAGTAGGAGTGAGAAAAACATCACGGGGTGGTGCGCATTGTATGGGTGTGTGTTACATTACATTCACTAGTAGGATTGAGAAAAACATCACGGGGTGGTGCGCATTGTATGGGTGTGTGTTACATTAGATTCACTAGGAGGAGTGAGAAAAACATCACGGGGTGGTGCGCAATGTATGGGTGTGTGTTACATTACATTCACTAGGAGGAGTGAGAAAAACATCACGGGGTGGTGCGCATTGTATGGGTGTGTGTTACATTACATTCACTAGTAGGAGTGAGAAAAACATCACGGGGTGGTGCGCATTGTATGGGTGTGTGTTACATTACATTCACTAGTAGGAGTGAGAAAAACATCACGGGGTGGTGCGCATTGTATGGGTGTGTGTTACATTACATTCACTAGTAGGAGTGAGAAAAACATCACGGGGTGGTGCGCATTGTATGGGTGTGTGTTACATTACATTCACTAGTAGGAGTGAGAAAAACATCACGGGGTGGTGCGCATTGTATGGGTGTGTGTTACATTACATTCACTAGTAGGAGTGAGAAAAACATCACGGGGTGGTGCCCTTTGTATGGGTGTGTGTTACATTACATTCACTAGTAGGAGTGAGAAAAACATCACGGGGTGTTGCGCATTGTATGGGTGTGTGTTACATTACATTCACTAGTAGGAGTGAGAAAAACATCACGGGGTGGTGCGCATTGTATGGGTGTGTGTTACATTACATTCACTAGTAGGAGTGAGAAAAACATCACGGCGTGGTGCGCATTGTATGCGTGTGTGTTACATTACATTCACTAGTAGGAGTGAGAAAAACATCACGGGGTGGTGCGCATTGTATGGGTGTGTGTTACATTACATTCACTAGTAGGAGTGAGAAAAACATCACGGGGTGGTGCGCATTGTATGCGTGTGTGTTACATTACATTCACTAGTAGGAGTGAGAAAAACATCACGGGGTGGTGCGCATTGTATGGGTGTGTGTTACATTACATTCACAAATAGGAGTGAGAAAAACATCACGGGGTGGTGCGCATTGTATGGGTGTGTGTTACATTACATTCACTAGTAGGAGTGAGAAAAACATCACGGGGTGGTGCGCATTTTATGGGTGTGTGTTACATTACATTCACTAGTAGGAGTGAGAATAACATCACGGGGTGGTGCGCATTGTATGGGTGTGTGTTACATTACATTCACTAGTAGGAGTGAGAAAAACATCACGGGGTGGTGCGCATTGTATGGGTGTGTGTTACATTACATTCACTAGTAGGAGTGAGAAAAACATCATGGGGTGTTGCGCATTGTATGGGTGTGTGTTACATTACATTCACTAGTAGGAGTGAGAAAAACATCACGGGGTGGTGCGCATTGTATGGGTGTGTGTTACATTACATTCACTAGTAGGAGTGAGAAAAACATCACGGGGTGGTGCGCATTGTATGCGTGTGTGTTACATTACATTCACAAATAGGAGTGAGAAAAACATCACGGGGTGGTGCGCATTGTATGGGTGTGTGTTACATTACATTCACTAGTAGGAGTGAGAAAAACATCACGGGGTGGTGCGCATTTTATGGGTGTGTGTTACATTACATTCACTAGTAGGAGTGAGAATAACATCACGCGGTGGTGCACATTGTATGGGTGTGTGTTACATTACATTCACTAGTAGGAGTGAGAAAAAACATCACGGGGTGGTGCGCATTGTATTGGTGTGTGTTACATTACATTCACTAGTAGGAGTGAGAAAAACATCACGGGGTGGTGCGCATTGTATGGGTGTGTGTTACATTACATTCACTAGTAGGAGTGAGAAAAACATCACGGGGTGGTGCGCATTGTATAGGTGTGTGTTACATTACATTCACAAATAGGAGTGAGAAAAACATCACGGTGTGGTGCGCATTGTATGGGTGTGTGTTACATTACATTCACTAGTAGGAGTGAGAAAAACATCACGGGGTGGTGCGCATTTTATGGGTGTGTGTTACATTACATTCACTAGTAGGAGTGAGAATAACATCACGGGGTGGTGCGCATTGTATGGGTGTGTGTTACATTACATTCACTAGTAGGAGTGAGAAAAACTTCACGGGGTGGTGCGCATTGTATGGGTGTGTGTTACATTACATTCACTAGTAGGAGTGAGAATAACATCACGGTGTGGTGCGCATCGTATGGGTGTGTGTTACATTACATTCACTAGTAGGAGTGAGAAAAACATCACGGGGTGGTGCGCATTGTATGGGTGTGTGTTACATTACATTCACTAGTAGGAGTGAGAAAAACATCACGGGGTGGTGCGCATTGTATGGGTGTGTGTTACATTAGATTCACTAGTAGGAGTGAGAAAAACATCACGGGGTGGTGCGCATTGTATGGGTGTGTGTTACATTAGATTCACTTGTAGGAGTGAGAAAAACATCACGGGGTGGTGCGCATTGTATGGGTGTGTGTTACATTAGATTCACTAGTAGGAGTGAGAAAAACATCACGGGGTGGTGCGCATTGTATGGGTGTGTGTTACATTAGATTCACTAGTAGGAGTGAGAAAAACATCACGGGGTGGTGAACATTGTATGGGTGTGTGTTACACTAGATTCACTAGTAGGAGTGAGAAAAACATCACGGGGTGGTGCGCATTGTATTGGTGTGCATTACATTACATTCACTAGTAGGAGTGAGAAAAACATCACGGGGTGGTGCGCATTGTATGGGTGTGCGTTACATTACATTCACTAGTAGGAGTGAGAATAACATTCACGGGGTGGTGCGCATTGTATGGGTGTGTGTTACATTACATTCACTAGTAGGAGTGAGAAAAACATCACGGGGTGGTGCGCATTGTATGGGTGTGTGTTACATTAGATTCACTAGTAGGAGTGAGAAAAACATCACGGGGTGGTGCGCATTGTATGGGTGTGTGTTACATTAGATTCACTAGTAGGAGTGAGAAAAACATCAAGGGGTGGTGCGCATTGCATGGGTGTGTGTTACATTACATTCACTAGTAGGAGTGAGAAAAACATCACGGGGTGGTGCTCATTGCATGGGTGTGTGTTACATTAGATTCACTAGTAGGAGTGAGAAAAACATCACGGGGTGGTGCGCATTGCATGGGTGTGTGTTACATTACATTCACTAGTAGGAGTGAGAAAAACATCACGGGGTGGTGCGCATTGTATGGGTGTGTGTTACATTACATTCACTAGTAGGAGTGAGAAAAACATCACGGGGTGGTGCGCATTGTATGGGTGTGTGTTACATTACATTCACTAGTAGGAGTGAGAAAAACATCACGGGGTGGTGCGCATTGTATGGGTGTGTGTTACATTACCTTCACTAGTAGTAGTGAGAAAAACATCACGGGGTGGTGCGCATTGTATGGGTGTGTGTTACATTACATTCACTAGTAGGCGTGAGAAAAACATCACGGGTTGGTGCACATTGTATGGGTGTGTGTTACATTAGATTCACTAGGAGGAGTGAGAAAAACATCACGGGGTGGTGCGCATTGTATGGGTGTGTGTTACATTAGATTCACTAGGAGGAGTTAGAAAAACATCACGGGGTGGTGCGCATTGTATGGGTGTGTGTTACATTACATTCACTAGTAGGAGTGAGAAAAACATCACGGGGTGGTGCGCATTGTATGGGTGTGTGTTACATTACATTCACTAGTAGGAGTGAGAAAAACATCACGGGGTGGTGCGCATTGTATGGGTGTGTGTTACATTACATTCACTAGTAGGAGTGAGAAAAACATCACGGGGTGGTGCGTATTGTATGGGTGTGTGTTACATTACATTCACTAGTAGGAGTGAGAAAAACATCACGGGGTGGTGCGCATTGTATGGGTGTGTGTTACATTACATTCACTAGTAGGAGTGAGAAAAACATCACGGGGTGGTGCGCATTGTATGGGTGTGTGTTACATTACATTCACTAGTAGGAGTGAGAAAAACATCACGGGGTGGTGCGCATTGTATGGGTGTGTGTTACATTACATTCACTAGTAGGAGTGAGAAAAACATCACGGGGTGGTGCGCATTGTATGGGTGTGTGTTACATTACATTCACTAGTAGGAGTGAGAAAAACATCACGGGGTGGTGCGTATTGTATGCGTGTGTGTTACATTACATTCACAAATAGGAGTGAGAAAAGCATCACGGGGTGGTGCGCATTGTATGGGTGTGTGTTACATTACATTCACTAGTAGGAGTGAGAAAAACATCACGGGGTGGTGCGCATTGTATGGGTGTGTGTTACATTACATTCACTAGTAGGAGTGAGAAAAACATCACGGGGTGGTGCGCATTGTATGGGTGTGTGTTACATTACATTCACTAGTAGGAGTGAGAAAAACATCACGGGGTGGTGCGCATTGTATGGGTGTGTGTTACATTACATTCACTAGTAGGAGTGAGAAAAACATCACGGGGTGATGCGTATTGTATGCGTGTGTGTTACATTACATTCACAAATAGGAGTGAGAAAAACATCACGGGGTGGTGCGCATTGTATGGGTGTGTGTTACATTACATTCACTAGTAGGAGTGAGAAAAACATCACGGGGTGGTGCGCATTTTATGGGTGTGTGTTACATTACATTCACTAGTAGGAGTGAGAATAACATCACGCGGTGGTGCACATTGTATGGGTGTGTGTTACATTACATTCACTAGTAGGAGTGAGAAAAACATCACGGGGTGGTGCGCATTGTATTGGTGTGTGTTACATTACATTCACTAGTAGGAGTGAGAAAAACATCACGGGGTGGTGCGCATTGTATGGGTGTGTGTTACATTACATTCACTAGTAGGAGTGAGAAAAACATCACGGGGTGGTGCGCATTGTATAGGTGTGTGTTACATTACATTCACAAATAGGAGTGAGAAAAACATCACGGGGTGGTGCGCATTGTATGGGTGTGTGTTACATTACATTCACTAGTAGGAGTGAGAAAAACATCACGGGGTGGTGCGCATTTTATGGGTGTGTGTTACATTACATTCACTAGTAGGAGTGAGAATAACATCACGGTGTGGTGCGCATTGTATGGGTGTGTGTTACATTACATTCACTAGTAGGAGTGAGAAAAACTTCACGGGGTGGTGCGCATTGTATGGGTGTGTGTTACATTACATTCACTAGTAGGAGTGAGAATAACATCACGGGGTGGTGCGCATTGTATGGGTGTGTGTTACATTACATTCACTAGTAGGAGTGAGAAAAACATCACGGAGTGGTGCGCATTGTATGGGTGTGTGTTGCATTACATTCACTAGTAGGAGTGAGAAAAACATCACGGGGTGGTGCGCATTGTATGGGTGTGTGTTACATTAGATTCACTTGTAGGAGTGAGAAAAACATCACGGGGTGGTGCGCATTGTATGGGTGTGTGTTACATTAGATTCACTAGTAGGAGTGAGAAAAACATCACGTGGTGGTGCGCATTGTATGGGTGTGTGTTACATTAGATTCACTAGTAGGAGTGAGAAAAACATCACGGGGTGGTGCGCATTGTATGGGTGTGTGTTACACTAGATTCACTAGTAGGAGTGAGAAAAACATCACGGGGTAGTGCGCATTGTATTGGTGTGCGTTACATTACATTCACTAGTAGGAGTGAGAAAAACATCACGGGGTGGTGCGCATTGTATGGGTGTGCGTTACATTACATTCACTAGTAGGAGTGAGAATAACATCACGGGGTGGTGCGCATTGTATGGGTGTGTGTTACATTAGATTCACTAGTAGGAGTGAGAAAAACATCACGGGGTGGTGCGCATTGTATGGGTGTGTGTTACATTACATTCACTAGTAGGAGTGAGAAAAACATCACGGGGTGGTGCGCATTGTATGGGTGTGTGTTACATTAGATTCACTAGTAGGAGTGAGAAAAACATCACGGGGTGGTGCGCATTGTATGGGTGTGTGTTACATTAGATTCACTAGTAGGAGTGAGAAAAACATCAAGGGGTGGTGCGCATTGCATGGGTGTGTGTTACATTACATTCACTAGTAGGAGTGAGAAAAACATCACGGGGTGGTGCGCATTGCATGGGTGTGTGTTACATTAGATTCACTAGTAGGAGTGAGAAAAACATCACGGGGTGGTGCGCATTTTATGGGTGTGTGTTACATTACATTCACTAGTAGGAGTGAGAATAACATCACGGGGTGGTGCGCATTGTATGGGTGTGTGTTACATTACATTCACTAGTAGGAGTGAGAAAAACTTCACGGGGTGGTGCGCATTGTATGGGTGTGTGTTACATTACATTCACTAGTAGGAGTGAGAATAACATCACGGTGTGGTGCGCAATGTATGGGTGTGTGTTACATTACATTCACTAGTAGGAGTGAGAAAAGCATCACGGGGTGGTGCGCATTGTATGGGTGTGTGTTACATTACATTCACTACTAGGAGTGAGAAAAACATCACGGAGTGGTGCGCATTGTATGGGTGTGTGTTACATTAGATTCACTAGTAGGAGTGAGAAAAACATCACGGGGTGGTGCGCATTGTATGGGTGTGTGTTACATTAGATTCACTTGTAGGAGTGAGAAAATCATCACGGGGTGGTGCGCATTGTATGGGTGTGTGTTACATTAGATTCACTAGTAGGAGTGAGAAAAACATCACGGGGTGGTGCGCATTGTATGGGTGTGTGTTACATTAGATTCACTTGTAGGAGTGAGAAAAACATCACGGGGTGGTGCGCATTGTATGGGTGTGTGTTACATTAGATTCACTAGTAGGAGTGAGAAAAACATCACGGGGTGGTGCGCATTTTATGGGTGTGTGTTACATTACCTTCACTAGTAGTAGTGAGAAAAACATCACGGGGTGGTGCGCATTGTATGGGTGTGTGTTACATTACATTCACTAGTAGGCGTGAGAAAAACATCACGGGTTGGTGCGCATTGTATGGGGGTGTGTTACATTACATTCACTAGTGGGAGTGAGAAAAACATCACGGGGTGGTGCGCATTGTATGGGTGTCTGTTACATTAGATTCACTAGTAGGAGTGAGAAAAACATCACGGGGTGGTGCGCATTGTATGGGTGTGTGTTACATTACATTCACTAGTAGGAGTGAGCAAAACATCACGGGGTGGTGCGCATTGTATGGGTGTGTGTTACATTACATTCACTAGTAGGAGTGAGCAAAACATCACGTGGTGGTGCGCATTGTATGGGTGTGTGTTACATTACATTCACTAGTAGGAGTGAGAAAACATCACGGGGTGGTGCGCATTGTATGGGTGTGTGTTACATTACATTCACTAGTAGGAGTGAGAAAAACATCAAGGGGTGTTGCGCATTGTATGGGTGTGTGTTACATTACATTCACTAGTAGGAGTGAGAAAAACATCACGGGGTGGTGCGCATTGTATGGGTGTGTGTTACATTACATTCACTAGTAGGAGTGAGAAAAACATCACGGGGTGGTGCGCATTGTATGCGTGTGTGTTACATTACATTCACAAATAGGAGTGAGAAAAACATCACGGGGTGGTGCGCATTGTATGGGTGTGTGTTACATTACATTCACTAGTAGGAGTGAGAAAAACATCACGGGGTGGTGCGCATTTTATGGGTGTGTGTTACATTACATTCACTAGTAGGAGTGAGAATAACATCACGCGGTGGTGCACATTGTATGGGTGTGTGTTACATTACATTCACTAGTAGGAGTGAGAAGAAACATCACGGGGTGGTGCGCATTGTATTGGTGTGTGTTACATTACATTCACTAGTAGGAGTGAGAAAAACATCACGGGGTGGTGCGCATTGTATGGGTGTGTGTTACATTACATTCACTAGTAGGAGTGAGAAAAACATCACGGGGTGGTGCGCATTGTATAGGTGTGTGTTACATTACATTCACAAATAGGAGTGAGAAAAACATCACGGTGTGGTGCGCATTGTATGGGTGTGTGTTACATTACATTCACTAGTAGGAGTGAGAAAAACATCACGGGGTGGTGCGCATTTTATGGGTGTGTGTTACATTACATTCACTAGTAGGAGTGAGAATAACATCACGGGGTGGTGCGCATTGTATGGGTGTGTGTTACATTACATTCACTAGTAGGAGTGAGAAAAACTTCACGGGGTGGTGCGCATTGTATGGGTGTGTGTTACATTACATTCACTAGTAGGAGTGAGAATAACATCACGGTGTGGTGCGCATCGTATGGGTGTGTGTTACATTACATTCACTAGTAGGAGTGAGAAAAACATCACGGGGTGGTGCGCATTGTATGGGTGTGTGTTACATTACATTCACTAGTAGGAGTGAGAAAAACATCACGGGGTGGTGCGCATTGTATGTGTGTGTGTTACATTAGATTCACTAGTAGCAGTGAGAAAAACATCACGAGGTGGTGCGCATTGTATGGGTGTGTGTTACATTAGATTCACTTGTAGGAGTGAGAAAAACATCACGGGGTGGTGCGCATTGTATGGGTGTGTGTTACATTAGATTCACTAGTAGGAGTGAGAAAAACATCACGGGGTGGTGCGCATTGTATGGGTGTGTGTTACATTAGATTCACTAGTAGGAGTGAGAAAAACATCACGGGGTGGTGAACATTGTATGGGTGTGTGTTACATTATCTTCACTAGTAGTAGTGAGAAAAACATCACGGGGTGGTGCGCATTGTATGGGTGTGTGTTACATTACATTCACTAGTAGGCGTGAGAAAAACATCACGGGTTGGTGCGCATTGTATGGGTGTGTGTTACATTAGATTCACTAGGAGGAGTGAGAAAAACATCACGGGGTGGTGCGCATTGTATGGGTGTGTGTTACATTAGATTCACTAGGAGGAGTTAGAAAAACATCACGGGGTGGTGCGCATTGTATGGGTGTGTGTTACATTACATTCACTAGTAGGAGTGAGAAAAACATCACGGGGTGGTGCGCATTGTATGGGTGTGTGTTACATTACATTCACTAGTAGGAGTGAGAAAAACATCACGGGGTGGTGCGCATTGTATGGGTGTGTGTTACATTACATTCACTAGTAGGAGTGAGAAAAACATCACGGGGTGGTGCGTATTGTATGGGTGTGTGTTACATTACATTCACTAGTAGGAGTGAGAAAAACATCACGGGGTGGTGCGCATTGTATGGGTGTGTGTTACATTACATTCACTAGTAGGAGTGAGAAAAACATCACGGGGTGGTGCGCATTGTATGGGTGTGTGTTACATTACATTCACTAGTAGGAGTGAGAAAAACATCACGGGGTGGTGCGCATTGTATGGGTGTGTGTTACATTACATTCACTAGTAGGAGTGAGAAAAACATCACGGGGTGGTGCGCATTGTATGGGTGTGTGTTACATTACATTCACTAGTAGGAGTGAGAAAAACATCACGGGGTGGTGCGTATTGTATGCGTGTGTGTTACATTACATTCACAAATAGGAGTGAGAAAAACATCACGGGGTGGTGCGCATTGTATGGGTGTGTGTTACATTACATTCACTAGTAGGAGTGAGAAAAACATCACGGGGTGGTGCGCATTGTATTGGTGTGTGTTACATTACATTCACTAGTAGGAGTGAGAAAAACATCACGGGGTGGTGCGCATTGTATGGGTGTGTGTTACATTACATTCACTAGTAGGAGTGAGAAAAACATCACGGGGTGGTGCGCATTGTATAGGTGTGTGTTACATTACATTCACAAATAGGAGTGAGAAAAACATCACGGGGTGGTGCGCATTGTATGGGTGTGTGTTACATTACATTCACTAGTAGGAGTGAGAAAAACATCACGGGGTGGTGCGCATTTTATGGGTGTGTGTTACATTACATTCACTAGTAGGAGTGAGAATAACATCACGGGGTGGTGCGCATTGTATGGGTGTGTGTTACATTACATTCACTAGTAGGAGTGAGAAAAACTTCACGCGGTGGTGCGCATTGTATGAGTGTGTGTTACATTACATTCACTAGTAGGAGTGAGAATAACATCACGGGGTGGTGCGCATTGTATGGGTGTGTGTTACATTACATTCACTAGTAGGAGTGAGAAAAACATCACGGAGTGGTGCGCATTGTATGGGTGTGTGTTACATTACATTCACTAGTAGGAGTGAGAAAAACATCACGGGGTGGTGCGCATTGTATGGGGGTGTGTTACATTAGATTCACTAGTAGGAGTGAGAAAAACATCACGGGGTGGTGCGCATTGTATGGGTGTGTGTTACATTAGATTCACTTGTAGGAGTGAGAAAAACATCACGGGGTGGTGCGCATTGTATGGGTGTGTGTTACATTAGATTCACTAGTAGGAGTGAGAAAAACAGCACGGGGTGGTGCGCATTGTATGGGTGTGTGTTACATTAGATTCACTAGTAGGAGTGAGAAAAACATCACGGGGTGGTGCGCATTGTATGGGTGTGTGTTACACTAGATTCACTAGTAGGAGTGAGAAAAACATCACGGGGTGGTGCGCATTGTATTGGTGTGCGTTACATTACATTCACTAGTAGGAGTGAGAAAAATATCACGGGGTGGTGCGCATTGTATGGGTGTGCGTTACATTACATTCACTAGTAGGAGTGAGAATAACATCACGGGGTGGTGCGCATTGTATGGGTGTGTGTTACATTAGATTCACTAGTAGGAGTGAGAAAAACATCACGGGGTGGTGCGCATTGTATGGGTGTGTGTTACATTACATTCACTAGTAGGCGTGAGAAAAACATCACGGGTTGGTGCGCATTGTATGGGTGTGTGTTACATTAGATTCACTAGGAGGAGTGAGAAAAACATCACGGGGTGGTGCGCATTGTATGGGTGTGTGTTACATTAGATTCACTAGGAGGAGTTAGAAAAACATCACGGGGTGGTGCGCATTGTATGGGTGTGTGTTACATTACATTCACTAGTAGGAGTGAGAATAACATCACGGGGTGGTGCGCATTGTATGGGTGTGTGTTACATTATCTTCACTAGTAGGCGTGAGAAAAACATCACGGGTTGGTGCGCATTGTATGGGTGTGTGTTACATTAGATTCACTAGTAGGAGTGAGAAAAACATCAAGGGGTGGTGCGCATTGCATGGGTGTGTGTTACATTACATTCACTAGTAGGAGTGAGAAAAACATCACGGGGTGGTGCACATTGCATGGGTGTGTGTTACATTAGATTCACTAGTAGGAGTGAGAAAAACATCACGGGGTGGTGCGCATTGCATGGGTGTGTGTTACATTACATTCACTAGTAGGAGTGAGAAAAACATCACGGTGTGGTGCGCATTGTATGGGTGTGTGTTACATTACATTCACTAGTAGGAGTGAGAAAAACATCACGGGGTGGTGCGCATTGTATGGGTGTGTGTTACATTACATTCACTAGTAGGAGTGAGAAAAACATCACGGGGTGGTGCGCATTGTATGGGTGTGTGTTACATTACATTCACTAGTAGGAGTGAGAAAAACATCACGGGGTGGTGCGCATTGTATGGGTGTGTGTTACATTACCTTCACTAGTAGTAGTGAGAAAAACATCACGGGGTGGTGCGCTTTGTATGGGTGTGTGTTACATTACATTCACTAGTAGGCGTCAGAAAAACATCACGGGTTGGTGCGCATTGTATGGGTGTGTGTTACATTACATTCACTAGTGGGAGTGAGCAAAACATCACGGGGTGGTGCGCATTGTATGGGTGTGTGTTACATTACATTCACTAGTAGGAGTGAGCAAAACATCACGTGGTGGTGCGCATTGTATGGGTGTGTGTTACATTACATTCACTAGTAGGAGTGAGAAAACATCACGGGGTGGTGCGCATTGTATGGGTGTGTGTTACATTACATTCACTAGTAGGAGTGAGAAAAACATTACGGGGTGGTGCGCATTGTATGGGTGTGTGTTACATTACATTCACTAGTAGGAGTGAGCAAAACATCACGGGGTGGTGCGCATTGTATGGGTGTGTGTTACATTACATTCAGTAGTAGGAGTGAGCAAAACATCACGTGGTGGTGCGCATTGTATGGGTGTGTGTTACATTACATTCACTAGTAGAAGTGAGAAAACATCACGGGGTGGTGCGCATTGTATGGGTGTGTGTTACATTACATTCACTAGTAGGAGTGAGGAAAACATCACGGGGTGGTGCGCATTGTATGGGTGTGTGTAACATTACATTCACTAGTAGGAGTGAGAAAAACATCACGGGGTGGTGCGCATTGTATAGGTGTGTGTTACATTACATTCACAAATAGGAGTGAGAAAAACATCACGGGGTGGTGCGCATTGTATGGGTGTGTGTTACATTACATTTACTAGTAGGAGTGAGAAAAACATCACGGGGTGGTGCGCATTTTATGGGTGTGTGTTACATTACATTCACTAGTAGGAGTGAGAAAAACTTCACGGGGTGGTGCGCATTGTATGGGTGTGTGTTACATTACATTCACTAGTAGGAGTGAGAATAACATCACGGTGTGGTGCGCATTGTATGGGTGTGTGTTACATTACATTCACTAGTAGGAGTGAGAAAAGCATCACGGGGTGGTGCGCATTGTATGGGTGTGTGTTACATTACATTCACTAGTAGGAGTGAGAAAAACATCACGGGGTGGTGCGCATTGTATGGGTGTGTGTTACATTAGATTCACTAGTAGGAGTGAGAAAAACATCACGGGGTGGTGCGCATTGTATGGGTGTGTGTTACATTAGATTCACTTGTAGGAGTGAGAAAAACATCACGGGGTGGTGCGCATTGTATGGGTGTGTGTTACATTAGATTCACTAGTAGGAGTGAGAAAAACATCACGGGGTGGTGCGCATTGTATGGGTGTGTGTTACATTAGATTCACTTGTAGGAGTGAGAAAAACATCACGGGGTGGTGCGCATTGTATGGGTGTGTGTTACATTAGATTCACTAGTAGGAGTGAGAAAAACATCACGGGGTGGTGCGCATTTTATGGGTGTGTGTTACATTACCTTCACTAGTAGTAGTGAGAAAAACATCACGGGGTGGTGCGCATTGTATGGGTGTGTGTTACATTACATTCACTAGTAGGCGTGAGAAAAACATCACGGGTTGGTGCGCATTGTATGGGGGTGTGTTACATTAGATTCACTAGTAGGAGTGAGAAAAACATCACGGGGTGGTGCGCATTGTATGGGTGTCTGTTACATTAGATTCACTAGTAGGAGTGAGAAAAACATCACGGGGTGGTGCGCATTGTATGGGTGTGTGTTACATTACATTCACTAGTAGGAGTGAGCAAAACATCACGGGGTGGTGCGCATTGTATGGGTGTGTGTTACATTACATTCACTAGTAGGAGTGAGCAAAACATCACGTGGTGGTGCGCATTGTATGGGTGTGTGTTACATTACATTCACTAGTAGGAGTGAGAAAACATCACGGGGTGGTGCGCATTGTATGGGTGTGTGTTACATTACATTCACTAGTAGGAGTGAGAAAAACATCACGGGGTGGTGCGCATTGTATGGGTGTGTGTTACATTACATTCACTAGTAGGAGTGAGCAAAACATCACGGGGTGGTGCGCATTGTATGGGTGTGTGTTACATTACATTCACTAGTAGGAGTGAGAAAAACATCTCGTGGTGGTGCGCATTGTATGGGTGTGTGTTACATTACATTCACTAGTAGGAGTGAGAAAACATCACGGGGTGGTGCGCATTGTATGGGTGTGTGTTACATTACATTCACTAGTAGGAGTGAGAAAAACATCACGGGGTGGTGCGCATTGTATAGGTGTGTGTTACATTACATTCACAAATAGGAGTGAGAAAAACATCACGGGGTGGTGCGCATTGTATGGGTGTGTGTTACATTACATTCACTAGTAGGAGTGAGCAAAACATCACGTGGTGGTGCGCATTGTATGGGTGTGTGTTACATTACATTCACTAGTAGGAGTGAGAAAACATCACGGGGTGGTGCGTATTGTATGGGTGTGTGTTACATTACATTCACTAGTAGGAGTGAGGAAAACATCACGGGGTGGTGCGCATTGTATGGGTGTGTGTTACATTACATTCACTAGTAGGAGTGAGAAAAACATCACGGGGTGGTGCGCATTGTATAGGTGTGTGTTACATTACATTCACAAATAGGAGTGAGAAAAACATCACGGGGTGGTGCGCATTGTATGGGTGTGTGTTACATTACTTTTACTAGTAGGAGTGAGAAAAACATCACGGGGTGGTGCGCATTTTATGGGTGTGTGTTACATTACATTCACTAGTAGGAGTGAGAATAACATCACGGTGTGGTGCGCATTGTATGGGTGTGTGTTACATTACATTCACTAGTAGGAGTGAGAAAAGCATCACGGGGTGGTGCGCATTGTATGCGTGTGTGTTACATTACATTCACTAGTAGGAGTGAGAAAAACATCACGGGGTGGTGCGCATTGTATGGGTGTGTGTTACATTAGATTCACTAGTAGGAGTGAGAAAAACATCACGGGGTGGTGCGCATTGTATGGGTGTGTGTTACATTAGATTCACTTGTAGGAGTGAGAAAAACATCACGGGGTGGTGCGCATTGTATGGGTGTGTGTTACATTAGATTCACTAGTAGGAGTGAGAAAAACATCACGGGGTGGTGCGCATTGTATGGGTGTGTGTTACATTAGATTCACTTGTAGGAGTGAGAAAAACATCACGGGGTGGTGCGCATTGTATGGGTGTGTGTTACATTAGATTCACTAGTAGGAGTGAGAAAAACATCACGGGGTGGTGCGCATTTTATGGGTGTGTGTAACATTACCTTCACTAGTAGGAGTGAGAAAAACATCACGGGGTGGTGCGCATTGTATGGGTGTGTGTTACATTACATTCACTAGTAGGCGTGAGAAAAACATCACGGGTTGGTGCGCATTGTATGGGTGTGTGTTACATTACATTCACTAGTGGGAGTGAGTAAAACATCACGGGGTGGTGCGCATTGTATGGGTGTCTGTTACATTAGATTCACTAGTAGGAGTGAGAAAAACATCACGGGGTGGTGCGCATTGTATGGGTGTGTGTTACATTACATTCACTAGTAGGAGTGAGCAAAACATCACGGGGTGGTGCGCATTGTATGGCTGTGTGTTACATTACATTCACTAGTAGGAGTGAGCAAAACATCACGTGGTGGTGCGCATTGTATGGGTGTGTGTTACATTACATTCACTAGTAGGAGTGAGAAAACATCACGGGGTGGTGCGCATTGTATGGGTGTGTGTTACATTACATTCACTAGTAGGAGTGAGAAAAACATCACGGGGTGGTGCGCATTGTATGGGTGTGTGTTACATTACATTCACTAGTAGGAGTGAGCAAAACATCACGGGGTGGTGCGCATTGTATGGGTGTGTGTTACATTACATTCACTAGTAGGAGTGAGCAAAACATCACGTGGTGGTGCGCATTGTATGGGTGTGTGTTACATTACATTCACTAGTAGGAGTGAGAAAACATCAAGGGGTGGTGCGCATTGTATGGGTGTGTGTTACATTACATTCACTAGTAGGAGTGAGAAAAACATCACGGGGTGGTGCGCATTGTATGGGTGTGTGTTACATTACATTCACTAGTAGGAGTGAGAAAAACATCACGGGGTGGTGCGCATTGTATAGGTGTGTGTTACATTACATTCACAAATAGGAGTGAGAAAAACATCACGGGGTGGTGCGCATTGTATGGGTGTGTGTTACATTACATTTACTAGTAGGAGTGAGAAAAACATCACGGGGTGGTGCGCATTTTATGGGTGTGTGTTACATTACATTCACTAGTAGGAGTGAGAATAACATCACGGGGTGGTGCGCATTGTATGGGTGTGTGTTACATTACATTCACTAGTAGGAGTGAGAAAAACTTCACGGGGTGGTGCGCATTGTATGGGTGTGTGTTACATTACATTCACTAGTAGGAGTGAGAATAACATCACGGTGTGGTGCGCATTGTATGGGTGTGTGTTACATTACATTCACTAGTAGGAGTGAGAAAAGCATCACGGGGTGGTGCGCATTGTATGGGTGTGTGTTACATTAGATTCACTAGTAGGAGTGAGAAAAACATCACGGGGTGGTGCGCATTGTATGGGTGTGTGTTACATTAGATTCACTTGTAGGAGTGAGAAAAACATCACGGGGTGGTGCGCATTGTATGGGTGTGTGTTACATTAGATTCACTAGTAGGAGTGAGAAAAACATCACGGGGTGGTGCGCATTGTATGGGTGTGTGTTACATTAGATTCACTTGTAGGAGTGAGAAAAACATCACGGGGTGGTGCGCATTGTATGGGTGTGTGTTACATTAGATTCACTAGTAGGAGTGAGAAAAACATCACGGGGTGGTGCGCATTGTATGGGTGTGTGTTACATTAGATTCACTAGTAGGAGTGAGAAAAACATCACGGGGTGGTGCGCATTGTATGGGGGTGTGTTACATTACATTCACTAGTAGGAGTGAGAAAAACATCACGGGGTGGTGCGCATTGTATGGGTGTGTGTTACATTAGATTCACTAGTAGGAGTGAGAAAAACATCACGGGGTGGTGCGCATTGTATGGGTGTGTGTTACATTAGATTCACTAGTAGGAGTGAGAAAAACATCACGGGGTGGTGCGCATTGTTTGGGTGTGTGTTACACTAGATTCACTAGTAGGAGTGAGAAAAACATCACGGGGTGGTGCGCATTGTATTGGTGTGCGTTACATTACATTCACTAGTAGGAGTGAGAAAAACATCACGGGGTGGTGCGCATTGTATGGGTGTGCGTTACATTACATTCACTAGTAGGAGTGAGAATAACATCACGGGGTGGTGCGCATTGTATGGGTGTGTGTTACATTACATTCACTAGTAGGAGTGAGAAAAACATCACGGGGTGGTGCGCATTGTATGGGTGTGTGTTACATTACATTCACTAGTAGGAGTGAGAAAAACATCACGGGGTGGTGCGCATTGTATGGGTGTGTGTTACATTAGATTCACTAGTAGGAGTGAGAAAAACATCACGGGGTGGTGCGCATTGTATGGGTGTGTGTTACATTAGATTCACTTGTAGGAGTGAGAAAAACATCACGGGGTGGTGCGCATTGTATGGGTGTGTGTTACATTAGATTCACTAGTAGGAGTGAGAAAAACATCACGGGGTGGTGCGCATTGTATGGGTGTGTGTTACATTAGATTCACTAGTAGGAGTGAGAAAAACATCACGGGGTGGTGCGCATTGTATGGGTGTGTGTTACATTACATTCACTAGTAGGAGTGAGAAAAACATCACGGGGTGGTGCGCATTGTATGGGTGTGTGTTACATTAGATTCACTAGTAGGAGTTAGAAAAACATCACGGGGTGGTGCGCATTGTATGGGTGTGTGTTACATTAGATTCACTAGTAGGAGTGAGAAAAACATCACGGGGTGGTGCGCATTGTATGGGTGTGTGTTACATTACATTCACTAGTAGGAGTGAGAAAAACATCACGGGGTGGTGCGCATTGTATGGGTGTGTGTTACATTAGATTCACTAGTAGGATTGAGAAAAACATCACGAGGTGGTGCGCATTGTATGGGTGTGTGTTACATTAGATTCACTAGTAGGAGTGAGAAAAACATCACGGGGTGGTGCGCATCATATGGGTGTGTGTTACATTAGATTCACGAGGAGGAGTGAGAAAAACATCACGGGGTGGTGCGCATCGTATGGGTGTGTGTTACATTAGATTCACTAGTAGGAGTGAGAAAAACATCACGGGGTGGTGCGCATCGTATGGGTGTGTGTTACATTACATTCACTAGTAGGAGTGAGAAAAACATCACGGGGTGGTGCGCATTGTATGGGTGTGTGTTACATTACATTCACTAGTAGGAGTGAGAAAAACATCACGGGGTGGTGCGCATTGTATGGGTGTGTGTTACATTACATTCACTAGTAGGAGTGAGAAAAACATCACGGGGTGGTGCGCATTGTATGGGTGTGTGTTACATTACATTCACTATTAGCAGTGAGAAAAACATCACGGGTTGGTGCGCATTGTATGGGTGTGTGTTACATTACATTCACTAGTAGGAGTGAGAAAAACATCACGAGGTGGTGCGCATTGTATGGGTGTGTGTTACATTACATTCACTAGTAGGAGTGAGAAAAACATCACGGAGTGGTGCGCATTGTATGGGTGTGTGTTACATTACATTCAATAGTAGGAGTGAGAAAAACATCACGGGGTGGTGCGCATTGTATGGGTGTGTGTTACATTACATTCACTAGTAGGAGTGAGAAAAACATCACGGGGTGGTGCGCATTGTATGGGTGTGTGTTACATTACATTCACAAATAGGAGTGAGAAAAACATCACGGGGTGATGCGCATTGTATGGGTGTGTGTTACATTACATTCACTAGTAGGAGTGAGAAAAACATCACGGGGTGGTGCGCATTTTATGGGTGTGGGTTACATTACATTCACTAGTAGGAGTGAGAATAACATAACGCGGTGGTGCGCATTGTATGGGTGTGTGTTACATTACATTCACTAGTAGGAGTGAGAAAAACATCACGGGGTGGTGCGCATTGTATGGGTGTGTGTTACATTAGATTCACTAGTAGGAGTGAGAATAACATCACGGGGTGGTGCGCATTGTATGTGTGTGTGTTACATTAGATTCACTAGTAGGAGTGAGAAAAACATCACGGGGTGGTGCGCATTGTATGTGTGTGTGTTACATTACATTCACTACGAGGAGTGAGAAAAACATCACGGGGTGGTGCGCATTGTATGGGTGTGTGTTACATTAGATTCACAAGTAGGAGTGAGAAAAACATCACGGGGTGGTGCGCATTGTATGGGTGTGTGTTACATTAGATTCACTAGTAGGAGTGAGAAAAACATCACGGGGTGGTGCGCATTGTATGGGTGTGTGTTACATTAGATTCACTTGTAGGAGTGAGAAAAACATCACGGGGTGGTGCGCATTGTATGGGTGTGTGTTACATTAGATTCACTAGTAGGAGTGATAAAAACATCACGGGGTGGTGCGCATTGTATGGGTGTGTGTTACATTAGATTCACTAGTAGGAGTGAGAAAAACATCACGGGGTGGTGCGCATTGTATGGGGGTGTGTTACATTACATTCACTAGTAGGAGTGAGAAAAACATCACGGGTTGGTGCGCATTGTATGGGTGTGTGTTACATTAGATTCACTAGTAGGAGTGAGAAAAACATCACGGGGTGGTGCGCATTGTATGGGTGTGTGTTACATTAGATTCACTAGTAGGAGTGAGAAAAACATCACGGGGTGGTGCGCATTGTATGGGTGTGTGTTACATTAGATTCACTTGTAGGAGTGAGAAAAACATCACGGGGTGGTGCGCATTGTATGGGTGTGTGTTACATTAGATTCACTAGTAGGAGTGAGAAAAACATCACGGGGTGGTGCGCATTGTATGGGTGTGTGTTACATTAGATTCACTAGTAGGAGTGAGAAAAACATCACGGGGTGGTGCGCATTGTATGGGTGTGTGTTACATTACATTCACTAGTAGGAGTGAGAAAAACATCACGGGGTGGTGCGCATTGTATGGGTGTGTGTTACATTAGATTCACTAGTAGGAGTGAGAAAAACATCACGGGTGGTGCGCATTGTATGGGTGTGTGTTACATTAGATTCACTAGTAGGAGTGAGAAAAACATCACGGGGTGGTGCGCATTGTATGGGTGTGTGTTACATTAGATTCACTAGTAGGAGTGAGAAAAACATCACGGGGGGGTGCGCATTGTATGGGTGTGTGTTACATTAGATTCACTAGTAGGATTGAGAAAAACATCACGGGGTGGTGCGCATTGTATGGGTGTGTGTTACATTACATTCACTAGTAGGAGTGAGAAAAACATCACGGGGTGGTGCGCATTGTATGGGTGTGTGTTACATTACATTCACTAGTAGGAGTGAGAAAAACATCACGGGGTGGTGCGCATTGTATGGGTGTGTGTTACATTACATTCACTAGTAGGAGTGAGAAAAACATCACGGGGTGGTGCGCATTGTATGGGTGTGTGTTACATTACATTCACTATTAGGAGTGAGAAAAACATCACGGGGTGGTGCGCATTGTATGGGTGTGTGTTACATTACATTCACAAATAGGAGTGAGAAAAACATCACGGGGTGATGCGCATTGTATGGGTGTGTGTTACATTACATTCACTAGTAGGAGTGAGAAAAACATCACGGGGTGGTGCGCATTTTATGGGTGTGGGTTACATTACATTCACTAGTAGGAGTGAGAATAACATAACGCGGTGGTGCGCATTGTATGGGTGTGTGTTACATTACATTCACTAGTAGGAGTGAGAAAAACATCACGGGGTGGTGCGCATTGTATGGGTGTGTGTTACATTAGATTCACTAGTAGGAGTGAGAATAACATCACGGGGAGGTGCGCATTGTATGTGTGTGTGTTACATTAGATTCACTAGTAGGAGTGAGAAAAACATCACGGGGTGGTGCGCATTGTATGTGTGTGTGTTACATTACATTCACTACGAGGAGTGAGAAAAACATCACGGGTGGTGCGCATTGTATGGGTGTGTGTTACATTAGATTCACTAGTAGGAGTGAGAAAAACATCACGGGGTGGTGCGCATTGTATGGGTGTGTGTTACATTAGATTCACTAGTAGGAGTGAGAAAAACATCACGGGGTGGTGCGCATTGTATGGGTGTGTGTTACATTAGATTCACTTGTAGGAGTGAGAAAAACATCACGGGGTGGTGCGCATTGTATGGGTGTGTGTTACATTAGATTCACTAGTAGGAGTGATAAAACATCACGGGGTGGTGCGCATTGTATGGGTGTGTGTTACATTAGATTCACTAGTAGGAGTGAGAAAAACATCACGGGGTGGTGCGCATTGTATGGGGTGTGTTACATTACATTCACTAGTAGGAGTGAGAAAAACATCACGGGGTGGTGCGCATTGTATGGGTGTGTGTTACATTAGATTCACTAGTAGGAGTGAGAAAAACATCACGGGGTGGTGCGCATTGTATGGGTGTGTGTTACATTAGATTCACTAGTAGGAGTGAGAAAAACATCACGGGGTGGTGCGCATTGTATGGGTGTGTGTTACACTAGATTCACTAGTAGGAGTGAGAAAAACATCACGGGGTGGTGCGCATTGTATTGGTGTGCGTTACATTACATTCACTAGTAGGAGTGAGAAAAACATCACGGGGTGGTGCGCATTGTATGGGTGTGCGTTACATTACATTCACTAGTAGGAGTGAGAATAACATCACGGGGTGGTGCGCATTGTATGGGTGTGTGTTACATTACATTCACTAGTAGGAGTGAGAAAAACATCACGGGGTGGTGCGCATTGTATGGGTGTGTGTTACATTAGATTCACTAGTAGGAGTGAGAAAAACATCACGGGGTGGTGCGCATTGTATGGGTGTGTGTTACATTAGATTCACTAGTAGGAGTGAGAAAAAACATCACGGGGTGGTGCGCATTGTATGGGTGTGTGTTACATTAGATTCACTAGTAGGAGTGAGAAAAACATCACGGGGTGGTGCGCATTGTATGGGTGTGTGTTACATTAGATTCACTAGTAGGAGTGAGAAAAACATCACGGGGTGGTGCGCATTGTATGGGTGTGTGTTACATTAGATTCACTAGTAGGAGTGAGAAAAACATCACGGGGTGGTGCGCATTGTATGGGTGTGTGTTACATTAGATATCACTAGTAGGAGTGAGAAAAACATCACGGGGTGGTGCGCATTGTATGGGTGTGTGTTACATTACATTCACTAGTAGGAGTGAGAAAAACATCACGGGGTGGTGCGCATTGTATGGGTGTGTGTTACATTAGATTCACTAGTAGGAGTGAGAAAAACATCACGGGGTGGTGCGCATTGTATGGGTGTGTGTTACATTAGATTCACTAGTAGGAGTGAGAAAAACATCACGGGGTGTGTGCGCATTGTATGGGTGTGTGTTACATTAGATTCACTAGTAGGAGTGAGAAAAACATCACGGGTGGTGCGCATTGTATGGGGTGTGTTACATTAGCATTCACTAGTAGGAGTGAGAAAAACATCACGGGTTGGTGCGCATTGTATGGGGTGTGTGTTACATTAGATTCACTAGTAGGAGTGAGAAAAACATCACGGGGTTGGTGCGCATTGTAATGGGTGTGTGTTACATTAGATTCACTAGTAGGAGTGAGAAAAACAT